>NC_045615.1:122346898-122676862 GCF_009829155.1 Mustela erminea | reverse complement strand
TTCATACACTAATAACAAAGTATGGAAAAGAGAAATTAAGAAAACATTCTCATATATAATTGCACCAAAAAGAATAAAATATCTGGAATAATTTAACCAAGGAGATGTAAGACCTTTACTCTGAAAACTATAAAACACTGATGAAAGATCTGAAGATGCCACAAACAAATGAAAAGATATCTCATGCTCATGAATTGGAAGAATTAATATGGTTAAGATGTCCAATTACCTGAAGCAATCCACAGATTCATTGCAATCCTTATCAAAATACCAATGAGGTTTTCAAAGAACTAGAACAAATAACCCTAAAATTTGTATGGAATGGCAAAAAACACTGAATAGCCAGAGCAATATTGGGAAAGAATAACAAAGCAAGAGTTGTCACAATCCAGATTTCAAATTAGAGTTCAGAGCTATAGTAATCAAAACAGTATGGTACTGACACAAAAATAGACACATAGATCACTGGGACAGAATAGAGCTCAAAATTAAATTCATACTTATTCAGTCAATCTATGACAACTATGAGAAAAAAAGCAAGGATATACAATGGGGAGTAAAGAGTTTCTTTGGTAAGTGGTGTTGGGAAAACTGGACAGCTATATGCAAAGAATAAAATCAGACCACTTCCTTACATCATACACAAAAATAATCTCAAAATAGATTAAAGACTCCAATGTGAGACCTGAAACCATAAAATTCCTAAAAGAAAACAGAGGCAGTAATCTCTTGCACGTTGCCCTTAGCAACATATTTATGGATAAGTCTCCTCAGGCGGAGAAAACAAAAGCAAAAATAAGTTATTGACAATATGCCAAAATTAAAAAAAAAAAAATTTGCATAGCAAAGGAAATCATCAACGAAGCAAAAAGGCAAACCAGTGAGTAGCAGAAGATACTTGCAAATGATATATCCAAAAGGTATAAAGTCATTTAAAGTTATACAAGTCAACACCAAAGAAAAAAATTATCTGACTAGTAAATGGACAGAGGAATTGCATACACATTTTTCCAAAGAAGACATACAGATGGCCAATAGACACATGAAAAATATTACTAATCAGGGAAATGCAAAACAGAACCAAAGAAAGACAAACACCATTTGATTTCACTTATATGTGGGATCTGAACACATACACAACAACAAATGAATAAACAACAAAAATCAGAAATAGACCCATAAATACAGAGGTCAAAGTGGTGATTGCCAGAGAGTAGGGAAGTGGGGAATGGACAAAATGGGTGAAGGGAACTGGAAAATACAGACTTCTAGCTATGAATGAACAAGTCACAGGATAAAAGATACAACATAGGGAATATCGCCAATGGTTTGTAAAAGCATTGTATGGTGACAGATGGTAGCTACTCTTACGATCATAGTATAGTGTATAGAATTATGGAATCACTATCCTGCACACCTAAAACTAATATAACATTGTGTGTCAACTGTACTTCAATTTACAAAAAAAGGAAGACAAGGGATAACAAGTGTTGGTAAGTCCATGAAGAAAAGAGAACTCTTGTACTATGTTGGTGGAAATGTAAGTTGGTACAGTCACTTGAAAACTGAATGGGTGTTCCTTAAAAAATTTTTAAAAATGGTCCCACAATTGCACTTCCAAAAGGAAATGAAATCAATAGTTCAAAGAGATATCTGCATGCCTAAGTTCATTGCAGTATTATTTACAATAGGCAAGGCATGGTAATAACCTAAGTTTCTATTGACAGAATATATATATATATGTATATACATACATATATATATATATATATATTTCAACCATCAAAAAAGAAGGAAATATTGCCATTTGCAGTTTTGGATGAAACTCCAAGGCATTATATTAAGTGAAATAAGTCAGATAAAGAAAGTAAAGTAATATATGGTCTCATTTACGTGTGAAACCTAAAAAAGAAAAGAACTAATAAAAACAGGACAAATTGGTGGTTACCAGAAAAGAGAGAGTAGAGGGTGGAGGAAATTGATGAAGACATCAAAAGATACAGACTTTCAGGGGCACCTCAGTGGTGCAGTCAGTTAAGTGCCTGACTTGCTTTCAGGTCAGGTCCTGATCTTAGGGTCGTGAATGGAGCCCTGTGTCAGGCTCTGTGCTCTGCTCAGAGTCAGCTTGGGTTTATCTCTCCCTCTCCCTTTGCCCCCTCCCCTGTGCACCCTCTCTCTCTCTTTCAAATAAATAAATAAATCTTAAAAAAAAAAAAAAAAAACTACAAACTTCCAGTTATAAGGTTCATAAGTTTAAAGGGATGTAATGTACAGCTTAGTGACTATAGTTTATAATGCCATATTGTACATTTGAAACTTGTTTAAGAGCGGATATTAAAAGGAAAAAATACATATAACTATGTAAGATGATGGATGTTAGGTAAACTTACTGCCGTAATAATTTCACATTGCACATACATCAAATGATTATGTTGTATGCCTTAACATATACAAATGTACGTATCAATCATATCTTAATAAGATTGTAAAAAATAAATACCATTTACAGAAATGAGAAAATAAATAAATAGATTTAAATCTAGAGGTAGGAATCTGCTAATATTCATTACAATATTCTTACCTTTAAATAAAATAAATTTCTGAAAGGTAATATTTTAAAAAAATTTGAACTATCCTGTTATGTCCTTGAACAATTTGTCTGTTTTGTGGCTCATTATTGTTTTCACTATCTTATTTTATGTGGAAAAAAATTGAGACTGACAACCTTACATTCATAAAAGTGATTAATAAGATTTCTAAAGTAGACTTATCAATGATTCTTTTTATAAGATCTTCATGTTAAATTGCTAACATAGCCTTAATTCTGGCCCTCTAAGGTATCCACCCCTATTTTGCAATGTGACTTTGCACGTCTCCCATCACATGGTAGTCTATTTCCCCACACTTTATATCTGGTCTGATCTTGGAACTTGCTTTGGTCAATGAAACAAGGTGAAAGCAACACTTCAACTCTTCCAATCTTAGATGTTCCTACTCTTGGTTTATTTCTGCCCTGCCATGAAAATAAGCCTGAGCTAACTTGTTGGGACAGAGTTGCCCTGCTGTCCCAGCAGAGAAAAATGGAAGAGTCCAGCCATGGTCAGCAAAGCAACCCCCAGACAACACAGGAGGAGACTGAACCCCACCTTCAGCAGCTCACCATGGCACAGATCAGAAGAGTCACCCAATGGCTAACAAATGCTGATTGTCTTCAACCACTGAGTCTTGGGTTGGTTTGCTGTCCAGTAACAACAACAACAGACTGAGAGAGTCTTCTCTCCAGAGTTTATTCTTTCTCATTTTGTGACTGATGATTATAATGCTTGACATGAAGGAGGGACATGGGGAGGAAAATGAATGAATCAATCGATATTTACTAATACATTATATCTACAATGCAGTGCACAGTTGCTTTGTGCCAGGAATATTTCAAACATTTTACATGAATTACCTCAGTTAATTTCCTCCTTAATAAAAATAGCACTTGTGGGCCCTATCTGGTTATAAGGTAACTATATTCTGGCTATAAGGTAGGTGTCTATGCAATCACAAAAAGTAGGGTCTGTCTCTTGTGAAATTTTCACTGCGGGTGGTGGAAACCTATTGGCACAAACACTGAATCACTGAATTAGCAGTTAACTTAGTTAAGAGCATTATTTAATGACTTGGCACCCTTTCCTCTCTCTCTTTCATATAATTAGAGTGTACTTTTTTTCTAGATGCATTACTTTACAGTCTGCTGTGGTCGTAGTTCTATGTTTAGAACATCAGTATATATCAACTTAATTCTACCTTTTTCTCGTTAGTAACTTTTATTAGGAGTCTCTATTACCCCAAATTAAGTATGTAAAAAGAGAAACTCAGTTTTTAGCAGGATAGGATGTAGAAGTAGAGTGAATATTTACTGATTTCATACTATAAACATGGTCATGATCTATTTTAGCTTTTGAGATTAAGATAATTTTAAGATATGTTTTCCTTTGGCTGGCATCAGTAACACAGAAATTTCCTTTTCTGTAGTTTTATTTGGAAAATTCCACAAACTAAAAAATTTTTTCAATACTATTTCTTTTTTTAATGTTAAACCTTTACCTTAAGTGCTGGTTCATTTTGCTAACATAAAAATTAACAATTTTTCTTGGTTATCCCTTAAGTGAATTTAATAGCGGCTACCAATAAAAATTCTTCCTTGATCTCTTCCATGCAATGATGTTTTACATATGTTTAATTATCAGTACATACAAAATTCTTGTGAGAAAGATAATTTCATACCCATTTTAAGGAATATAAATTCCTTATTCAAGTTAACAATGAAAACCTAGAAATCTTTAATTTTACTGACTTCAAAGACTATATTTGTCCCATTAGATTATAAACTACTTTTATTTCTCCCCACTAAGAACTGTGAACTTTTTCTAAAACATATATTGATATGGAATCTATGACTCCAAAGCCCAAAGTAAAACGGAAGCAAAGAAAAAGATTAGAAACTCTAGTCCCAGATGCCTAGCTCAGTGGTACCTGACTCAGAGGAATATTACACTGACATCTCTTATCATTTTGACTGATGTCCTGCTTCTGTCTCAGAAGAAAAGAACATTTTCCTTCCCCTGTCATCTGTGCAAGCGAAAGCAGGCAGGAGATTGCTTTTGACTCATTCTAATTATCAACACCGCTTTCTTACTCTCATTACGTGGCTTTGGTCTCTCTGCTGAACTACACTGCTCCAGCGATTTTCTATGCCAGTTAATGGGCCTTCTATCACATATACTTGTATCGCTCTTCCCGATTCATTGTGAAATATTAAAAAAAAATGTAAATGCAAAATACGTCTCTAGTGTCATTTAGCTTTCAATTTACATTCTATCACCCGTATATTCATGTCATTACTTGGGTCCCTTCTTCCTTCATTATAAATTCATTATAAAAATTGGGTAATTTTATCATACACACACACACACACGCACACACACACCACACTGCCACACTGCTTTGGGAATATATGTGGATTACTGATAGGGTTAAGTTTTACAACGAGGACTATTATAGAAGAACAGTTTGCAAACTACAAAAAAAAAGGATATATAGAAAATACGTAAATTGTATTCGGTTTCTGTACCATAAGAAGTCATCTTAATTAAATAACTATCCAAAACTTATGAGACATTTCAAGTAAAACAGGATGAAGAAGACGTTGAAGGAGTAGTGTTTAGGAAACCATAATGGATTACACAGAAGAGGCCAGAATAGTCATTATTCACTGAACATCTTCATCTTTTGTCTAATGTCAAGGAGGAAACCCATGCTCTTTCATAAATCACACTGCATGCCACTTCTGAGAAGCAAAAAGTGAACCATATATCTGAATTAGTAGAAGTCTACATTCTACACAAGATCCCTTACACAATAGTGTAGCCATGCCACCAACTTTTTTTTTTTTCCCTGTTACAAATAATTTCATGATAATGGATGTGAAATAAATAGTCACACTGGCTTTCTGGGACCAGGAAGTATGGTTAATCATGTTAAAGAGGAAGTATCATAGCATTCACATGTTAGCCCAAAGGCAGATCCACTTTTAGCTCAGATCCCAATCAGGAAGTGACTCTTCTGTCCACAGCAGCAGAGAATCAAACCTTCTTTTCATCCCCAGAGGACACAGGGAAGCCTCACTTCATCAAACTCAGAAGGCCCCAGCCATACAGCAAGAGGAGCTCTATTCACATAGAGCATGTACTTGGTGACTAGCGTACTACAGAGACCAAAGGAAGACCAGCTGATCCTTCAGAGAAGCAGTAGGAAGATTCTGTATTTTCAGGGAATATTTGCACAACCACTGATAAAAATGGTGAACATTTCTGCAAGTAATATTTCTGGGTTTGACTCCAGAAAGCTACTACCCAACCCAGAAGAAGATCAGAGAAGGTGGAACAAGAAGGAAAATGGGAGAACCTCAGGAAGAAAAGGATTCAAAACTGGACTGGCACATGATCGACTGCCTTAAACAAATGTCGTGAAGTGTTTCATTTGTAATAACTAGTTTCCGTCCAACCATAAAATTAGCATATTACTTCAACTGCAATATCATCTGAAGTTTTAAAAATCTACATTCTAGGCTTGTGCCTAAATCCTTAGAATGAGCTCTGTAATTCTCTATTAATAATCTTTAGACCCCCAGGAGTGTGTGTGGCTCAGTTGGTTAAGCAGCTGCCTTGGGCTCAGGTCATGGTCTCCAGGTCCTGGGATCAGCCTGCGCTAGGCATCTTGCTCAGCGGGGAATCTGCTTCCTCCTCTTCCTCTGCCCCTCCCCCAACTCTTGCACATGTACTCTCTCAAATAAATAAATAAAATCTTTTAAAAAATAATCTTTAGAGCCCCAAGTTTAACATACACTAACACTCACACACACACCCCTACAGGTGGTGTTATCAAAAAAAAGTTCTGGAATAGTGAATACCCCCCTCCTTTTTTGTTTTCGTTGTTGTTAAGGTTGCTCTTTCCCAGAGTGACCAGAGTAAGTTTCTAGAGCAAACACCTCCAGACAATATAGTTGTAACAGGAATATTCCAGCAGGGAGGTTCTCACTCTTACTTAACTGCTCTCATACATACCTGAGTGGTTTCTAGGAAGTTCTCTTGTTATATCTCTGACTTATATCCAGGCAGAATTTAACATAGACATCCTGGATTCTGTGAATCATCCACATGTGTTATTTTAAATGCAATATTTTTATTCTACTCATCCATATGAGCCAGATTTAAAGCATAACTTGTTGTTGCAAAACTCATAAAGTAATTGTTGTACGACTGGGTTATTAGTTTTATATTAAAAGTGTGCTCTATTTATACACAAAATAATACACAAATTATGAGAGTTATTCAGCTAGAGTTCGGTTCAAAGCGAGGTTTTCGATAGGACTCTTCCCACAAACAGCTTCATCTCCCATCTCACTTTGTATATAAAAGCAGGCATTGTTCTCTGGGCCAAAATGAAACTCTTTTCCATTTTATTAAGTGGCTACAAACTGCTATCTTTGAAATAGTATATACAAACCGCCATGTAGCTCTCAAGGTACACTGGTATCTTTATAATAAGTAGCTCTTCCCACCTTCTCATCACCTACCCCTGCCAATTTTACCATCCCAGCTCTGCATACAACTCTGACTTCCCTTTAGGTTGGCGCAATTCTTGTTTGAGCTGGCAGTAATCGATCAGTACGCTCATACTTAAGCTGTTCAAGCAGCAGCTAACCAGGCAGCCACAACAAACACAATTCTGGCAGCTCCCAATGTGTGTGTCTCTGCCTGTAATTCAGATGCTGTTTGCAAAGAGTTTACATGTAGACCACGTCGCTCTTAGAAAGCTCAGTGCGAGGATTTTCAACAGAAAGCTTATTAGGCACACAGTCCTGCAAATTAAATCATTATAAGTAGTTGCTCAAAATAGTTTGGGAAGACAGAGTGCATGGTAATGTATTTTTACACATAAAAACTAACATTTTCTTGGATAAGATCACTGCTCTAGCAAATGATAACATTCTGGCAAGAAACACTGAGCATTGATTCAATTAAGTACTATATCATTTACCTATAAGGACAAACTGATTTCTTCCCAATATAAATCACATAAAGTTTAAATCATAAAGTTGAGGACAGGAGGGGTGTGTATGATGCAAGATTTTTTTTTTTTATTTGCTATCCATGTATCTGGTGGACAATATCATTTAGTGCAACTAAGAATGAATGTATCTTCTATAAGCCTCATGGACGGTGTCTTTTGTAAAACAGTCTCTGAGCATATTCAATATACAGTCATTACTTGGGGTCCTATGGTAGTAGAAAAATAAACAGAATTTGACGTTTGCGCTGGAAGAGCTTATAACACAAATATTGATAACACAAATATTTGAGAAACTGTAACTGTACAAAGTACTATGCTCTAGAAGCCCATATCTGAGGGAGGAATTCCGCCTAAAGAGTTGACATTTATCCTGAAATTTGAAATGACTGGCTTATGCCTACTAAGGACTGGACAAAGGGTGGGGAAAGCACACTTGTGAATAGAACGGCACAAGTTACTGCATGCAGGCATGAAATGATGTCACATATTTGAGGTCCTCAAAGTGATCCATAATGGATATTCCAGATTATAGGAGGGAATACATTTAGAAAAGGAGGTCTTCTCCTATGCTAGTGCTATCCCAAATGCTTCTAAACCACTAATGTTTCTAAATGTACGGCCCGTGATATGACGAGACAGATTTTAGGAAGAACATTCTTACTTCACAGGTTGGACCAGCGAAGAGGAAACCCTAGAAATTCAGTTAAGAGAATGTTGGCAGCACAATGGGAAGGAACAAGATATTGGAAAAAGATTCTGAAGATAGAAGTTGAAAACCAAGCATAAATTAGAATAAAAGGTCAAAAAGACTTTAAATCAAACTTTTTTTTTTTTTTTTTTAACTGGAAGACTGGTAGGGTGCCTGACTGGTTCAGTTGGTTAAGTGGCTGACTCCTGATTTCAGTTTAGGTCATGATCTTAGGGTTCTGGGATCAAGTCCTGCATGGGGCTCTGTGCTGAGTAGGGAGTCTGCTTGAGGATTCTCTCTCTCACCCTCTCCCTCTGCCCTCCCCCCGCCAATGCACGTGTGCATGCACTTTCTCTAAGTAAGTAAGTAAGTAAGTAAATAAATAAATAAATAAATCTTTTTTTTTTTTAAGTGAAGAAATGGTGATATGTTAATGGTATTTAACTGGTACAGAGTTGAAAGGCCTATACAAAGTTTTCTCCAAAATAAAAAATGAAATTCACCATTATCTAAATTTTCTAATTATAGAAACATTATAAAACATATGAGAAAACACATGTCTAAAGTAACATGATATCTTTCAAGCAATGTAATTATTAAAAGCTAAAGGACACTGATCTGGGATTAATCATGCCTCACAAGGAGACCTTCATGATGGCTAATATTAAGTACTTCCCCATGAAGATAGTATTGTGGACATTGTATTTTTTTCTTTCTGCCACATGTGATACTAATGTGAACATCAAAATAAAAAATAAACTTATCCCCAAACATTAACGACCCTTCAGTGATCCTACATTATACAAATTAAATCATATTTCTATTAGATAATTCTATGTACTACATACTATATAAAACATGTGTATGAGTAAATGTGAATAATCTAGACCTTATGACGACTAAACTGTATCTTTAAAAGGTAGATTGTTATTATTACTTTTAGTATGTAAAATCCAAAAAACGCACAGGAAAATGAAAACCATATGCTCAAATTATGTGTATAGATACACACATGTATCTTTGTACATGATGCTGGACTGTCACTTTAATACCACTTTCACAAGCCCTTTTCACTTTTCTTTTGATTAAAAAAGCATTTCCTCATCATTCCACTTTCAGAGTAAATCTTCAACATCATGAACGCTGATGCTCCCAGGAATTTTGCCTTTTTCTGTGAATCTCAATAGCTCCAGAGAGGCTGGCAAAATAAAGCATTTCGTTTCTACATTTTGCACTTGACTTGGCTTAGACTGATACCAGGTGACATTATTTTGGGTTTCAGACATTGTTTAGGGAAGAGGAGAATAAAATAAAGGATAAAATTATCATTTCAAAGTGGCTGTGTTTGGGGTCTATGGTACCTACCAGTTTTCATTTAAATTAACAACTCTTAAGAATGGTGGCTATTGCTAGAATTTTCAACGTCTTATTACATTTTTAAATAATTCTCTGTGACTGGCAGATATGAAAACATTAATAGGGCTTGAGAAATTCTCCACAGGGGTAATATTGAAGTTACTAGGGTCAGAGCCAAGAGAAATTTCTCATGCATAAAGAGATGAGTTTGTTACTACAAAGTAGTCCTACCATGTCCTTTCATTTGTAATATAGAATTATGGTTGGCTCGTCCATATTTTACCGGGCGAGTGTACAGATGCAATGTGCACACACAGGGACCATCTCATATATCTTTGAATTGTTCGGTATGCTTTGCAGCGCCTTGCATTTATAAAATGTGTGCTCAGTGCATTTGTGTAATATGCTCAGTTTTTAAGTATTTCACTTGAAGGGGAGATTTAAAGGTCAATGCTTACTCTGCTAAGATTAGACTTTTCAGACTTAGAAATAATACCCCAACCTGTGGAAATTCAACACTCGCATATTGTTAGGAATCTAAAAGATAACAAAGACTAGTATGCTTTCCAGAGCACCTAAATATATAAGGTTTAAGGCACTTGCATTTCAACAAACTTGACAGTTGTTAATTGCTTTTTCCCAAGTATGCTTATTACAAAAAGGAAGGAAAAATGGGTTTAGTTGTGTTGCGCACACACACACACACACACGCAGAAACACACACTACCTCCAAATCGTCTCACTGAAATGCTTTAATACCTGAATTATACTTACAAGTATAATTTAAAGTGATGCCTAGAATATGTTCTTTAAAAAAATCTTTTTTTATTAAAAAATACCATTTTAGATATAGCAGTTCAAAACCCAGTACATAATTAAATACATATGATGGATTTTACTGAGTGCTTAATGCATGTAAAATTTCCTTTGACAATTCAAATTTAAACTCACTTTAGTTCTTATAAATCTTGCAAGAGTATAATTGACTTAACATTTTTTTTTTCCAAAACAGCTAATACATTACTTTCATTTCTATCTGGATTTTCATACAAATGAGAATGAGAAATAGAAAAAAAAAAAAGGTTACCTGGTAATAATCAACAGAGAAGCAGCTTGGGAAAACCAAATGCATTTTTCCCCCTCTTCTGTGCAGTCTTTTGTATAAGGTTTTGGTGATTTTGAATATGATTCATTACAACCAACACAGTAAATAGGGTAAAATTAATTTTAGAGTTGCAAATATTCTGATAGGAATCTGCAGAGAGAATGCTCCAGGCAGAAATTAACAATTTTTCTCTGGAGATTATGAAACCAATTTTCCACATGCCAAAGATATAAGTAAATGCATGTGCAGAACTATCTAGATAAAAGACCATTTTTCTGTAACTTTAAGTACAAACAATTTATATTAGGCCATGTTCTATTTCCCTGACTCATCCACTCACAACTTGTACTGAAATGGAAAAAGCAGGGGAGAGAGAACCAGGAGATCTGAGACCCTGGTCTGTTGTTTTTCCATAAACTTGAATTAGCCCATGCTATTTTCCTACAGCTGAGTTTCTCTCCAATGCATGGGTAAAGTAGATTATCCCTCAAGTATCCAGGAACTCCAAAATTCTGCTCTGGCTTCCAGCGCTAACCATGCGAGAAAGCACAAGGGTCTTGCCTAATGATAACCTGTTTTCTGTCAGGATTTCCCCTGTAGTCACTCTTCAGACCAAAAGTAAACGTATCGTATACTCAGATGAGAAAATCACATTTCATCTACCTCAGTCTTACTGAAGTCTTTGCCTACAGAAATGCTTAGCCTTTTATTTACATTTTTGTTTGACACTGACTTAACTCACCCCCCAGTCTTTTGCTCCAAACCTGTTTCAGCCCACTGATCTTAATGCACCCTGTTTCAGCCACACTGTTCTTCTCTGACAAATCTACCTATCAAAATCTACTTTCAACCATCAGCTACAACTTTTATCTTCTCCTTAAGGCCTTTTTTGAACTAAAGAAATCTGAGCTATTATTTGATTAAGCTCCAAGCTATGATATGTATAAATTTGTATGCATTTCATGGCCGCTGTGGTGGTACTAGGATACACGGGCAGCAGAACAGTGACAACTGTAGTCAGCCATGTTGCCCCTTCTTTCCTTCCTTCCTTCCTTCCTTCCTTTCTTCCTTCCTTCCTTCCTTCCTTCTCTTCCTCCTTTACTTCCTCTCTTCCTCCTTTTCTTTCTTCCTTCCTTCCCTCCATCCTACCCTCTTGCCCCTCCTCCCTCCTCTTTCCTTCTTTCCTTTGTTTTGTCTTGCATTCCCTTTGGCCTCACCATAGTCCAGGCAGAAGATTAAACACTGTCAACGTAAAGATTAATCCATCACGTTCCCTTCCCCCCAGGAAGGGGCAGGTGCATGACATTAATCATAATACATCACTACAGATGCTAACAGAGACATAGGCCAAGTTACCTTTTCATATTTGGGGTCACCAGTTGGTTTGGTTTGGTAGGCGAAAGCATGGGCTTAAGAATGTAAATGACCGATCTATTCTACCCACTAGCTGTTTAGCCTTGAAGAGTTTCTTAGCTTCTAAGGTGTTCATTTCTCCACATGTGAAACAGGGAAAATAACATTCTCCTCCTCAGCTTTAATAATAATCCAGCAGATCTGAGGGCAAAGCCTCTCATCCATTACCAACCACTTTCCCTAACATGTATCCTGAATATAATAGATACCTAATAAATACTTCGAATTTTATTACTTATGATAAATATATGTCTTCCCAAGTTTACTTGACACTTTTTCTGAGTGTCTGATCTGCCTATCTCACTAGGGAAAACAGCTTTAGGCAGATTTCCTCTGCAGACACATGCTGCTCCTATAAAGGAAATGTGCTTTACCCAGAGAACAGTGTTAAACTCAGATCCACAATACAGGGTAATAGTAACTTCACTTTTGCCTCTTTTAGGCTGCATAACTAAGGCAATATCTACGCCCTGTAATGGAGTATACTGCCATTACCAAGACTGTGTCTATGGCAAATAGTTCCCTCTCCATCTGTGTTACAGACTGAATTGCATTCTTCTCCAGTTCATATATTGTAGCCCTAGTCCCAACGTGATGGCACTTAGAAGTGTTTCCTTTATTTATTTATTTTTTAAATAGTGTTTTTTTTTGTTTGTTTTTTTTTTTTTTTTTTTTTTTTTTTAGAAAGAGAGAGAGAAAGAGCATGAGCGGGGAGAGACAGCAGGAGATGGGGAAGCAGATTCCTCTGCTGAGCAGGGATCCCCATGTGGGACTCAATCCTAGAACCCTGGGATCATGACCTTAGCCAAAGGCAGACAGCTAACCGACTGAGCCACTCAGGTGCCCAGGGTGTTTCCTTTAAAGAGATAACTAAAGGTAAATGATAAGGGTAGGGTCTAATCAATGGACTGATAAGGGTAGGGTCTAATCAATAGGACTGATATCAGTCTAGGAATAGAAACAGACACCAGCAGTGGAGTGTACATGCCCAGAGGCCATGCGTGGACACAGGGAGAAGGCAGCCATTCTGCTAGCCAAAGAAAGAGGCCTCAGGAGAAACCAAATCTTCCTACAGCTTGATCTGGGACTTCCAGCCTCCAGAACTATGAGAAAATACATTTCTGTTCTTGAAGCCGCTCGGGCAGTGGTATTTTGTCTTTCATACTCTCTGTATTAAAACGCTTCACCAGGTATGTGTCATGCTCATCTATTCTACTTTAAAGGCAGAGCAGACTGCTAGAACCAAGGTTAACTTTCCCAATAACCAGAGCAAGAATGAGAACCTTGTATTTATGTTACATGCTTACCATCTACCTGTGAAATAACTCTGCAATAGTCACGAGTTAGTGACCAAAAAGATGTGCCCCTGAGTAGTCTGGTATCAGAACCCCTGCTGTGATCCCAACTTCTCTGCTCCTATCATTTCTTGGAAGGTTTGTCTTGGGGCCCTGGGAAAATTGGTCAACTTCTTTCAGTCTTTGCAGATTGAGTGTAAAAACATTGGCACCGCGGGGTTATTAGGAAGATTGGAAATAATATTAACTATAAACGGTAAACACGAAGTGCTCAATAGATGATAATGATTATTCTGTGTTTTCTAAGTGCTAGGTCAAGTCGTGCTACAAATATGTTTCATGAAAATAGCCGATACTGAAGCCTGACTTTTTTTTCCCCTGTGGTCATTTATGAGAACTAGAAACTAGAACATCCCCAGAGATGGTAATAGGGTTTAAATATGGGAACAGGAAAGCTAACTGGTGTCGCTGGCTTACCTATGTGGGCAGTGACATCACTGTGTAGGGGAATCAACAGCTGCTGGGAGATAAATCCTAGGTCCTGATTCATTTTTATCCCCTCTGGATAGATGGATAAAGAACCAAGCCTAGGGTTACCTAGATAGAAGTATACAAAGAATTTGAGGTTACAGTCCTACCCTCAAATACATTCCATTAACATCATCTATGGCCTGGAAGACCTTTCCTAGAAAATCATTCATTTGAATTAAAAATTATATTACTATCTGGAAACATAAATTTCTTTAGTAAGGAAAAGATAATGGTGCCCTACACCTTCAGTGGAGAATTGTGCCTCAGTTTAAAATAAATCTATTTCATAATTAAGAAAAGAGCAAGTACTTACAGTTAACATTTGAAAACGGAAAGGAATATACATATGAAGGTCACAGAACTTAGCCTCCCTTTGAACTAGGCCAGCACTTTTTTCATTATACTTTTACTACACTTGATGGATTTATTGGGTAGGTAACAAGTTGAATATAAATTCATTAAGCCTTTCCAGGGAAATTACAGAAAAAAGACCAATTATATATTTTTGGAGAAGAAAATAGTCACAGCCACACAGTCCATGCATACGAATTATATGAGAAAACAAATTTGTTTTTTTTGTTTACTTTTTTAAAGATAGAAATATTTCACTGTGTGATAGTCTAAAAAATTGGCAGGCACATACGATCTCCTTGTCATACTTTGGTGAATGTCAGAATAAGAGACTTAGGGGAAATTTGCTTTATCTAAAACAAAAGTTGCATAGTAGTTGTACAAAATTCTTTCTGTTCCTCTTTCTCTCTCTAATGGAAAAGCACATTGACAGACACATTGACAGAGACACCTGACAATAGAAAAAAAAAAAAAAAGCAATGTATTTGGTTTTTTCATTAATATTCTCACCGTGATCGACTGTAGACCCTGAAAGAGAGAGTAAGTATACTTAATGGTTTTTTGGGGAGCAGGGTATAGAAGTTGCTTGTTTATTTCTTCTAGAACACAATAAACTCAGTAACGAACTTTACGAGCCAACAGAGAGAATGGATCATAGAATCCACTCACCTGGGTTGTTCTTTTCCTCACACTGACAAACGTATAATGTTTGAGGCAAACAACACGTCTGATTATGTTTTACATAGAGAAAAGATTTTCCTTGTCCGTAGGTCATTTTACGCTTGAAAGTATGAGATTTGATTACTCCTACACCATCACTTAAACATTTGCAGCCAGAAATGATCTTTTTTAAATTCTAGATACAGATTTAACTTACCCTCCTGAGGTTATGAACCCTACAGATTGATTATATGCTACAAAAAGAAATTCTAAATCTGCTACCCTTTAATTTAATTGAGAGTGTCTACTGTTACCCTGCATTTTGGGACAAGGTGAAAAGGAGGCTCTTCTCTAGGTCCTTTTTATATCTCTCAATTACTTCCTAATTTTTTTTTTTCCTCCGAAGGAAGTGACCCAACTTTCTATTTTCATGTAAGCTTGATCACACCCCCTTCTACATTCAAAAGGTGATTCAAATCTTAGAAAAAAGGTAAATGTAAAATAGATTTCCTTGAATATTTAAACGAAATACATTCTAAATACCAGAAATAATTCCATTTGCCTGCCCCAAACTTCTCATGGCAACAGACTGATTTTATATCATGCAAATATTGAGACTATTTTAGGGCCTTGAGAGTATCTTTTGCATACATGATTGGCCTTTGTTACATGCTATGTATACATTATTAGAGAAGTTATATAACATAATATTGCAGTGATTATTAGGGGCCTGAAATGTTAGGTAGGTTATTTCCGTACAACAGTTTTCTATTTACCCTAAGCCACCAGCACCAAGTACAATGCAACATCTGATGATGGGAGCACCATGGCAAGACTGCTTCAAGCTTAATAAGCTAAGAATTTAAAATACCTTGCTTAAAGCTAACACAGCACAAATATATTGGTAAGTGATCAAATATGAAACAATCATTCTGTAACAATTATTAGAAGAAATACCAAACAGAGCAAGAGTACAAACTAGCAGAAAATTTCTTAAACACTGTAATAGTATACAGAGCTTCTTCATTTTTTTTCTTTTTTTCTGTTTTAGAGCATCTTAATTCCCCTTGCAAAAATCTGTCCGGTGGTTCACTCCCAAGCCTCACTCCACCAGTACTTATCAAGATGAGTTTTTTATTTTTTTTTCACCTTTGGAAGAGTGAGAATCTCTCTCTCTCTCTCTCTCTCTCTATATATATATATATATATATACACATACACACTCACACACACACACACACACATATAAATAAATAAATGCATATACTGAAATCACTTTTACAAATCAGAATGAATGATTTCTTATAATGCTCCATCACAAAACATACCTAGACTAAAGACACCAGCTGGAAGACAGAAGAAGTATAAAACAAGATGAGCTACTCCCATTCCCTTTGGTTCCTATCCTTAATCATCCTCAGATTCAATACTCTCGGGTAAAGGTGAGGGTAGCAGAGAGGGCTTCAGTAGACCAAGAAAATGTAATTTAAGCTAGGTACAAAATCTACCATGGGACTAATCCTTATAACCATAATTAATAGCCTAAGACAAAAGGAAAGAAAATGGCATCCAGGGATATTTAAAGCTAAGGTTTCAACCATAAAAATACCCTGCCTATTAGATCTATAATTCAGTTCTTTATTATATCTTTGGCTTTCAAACAGGTCAAGGTCTTTCTTGTGTCTGAAAATACCTAACTACTGGATTTGATTTTTTTACCTCAGAGCTGCAACTTCTCTAAGAAGATTACTAGTTTGGCTATCAATATTTAAGCCCAAGGATCTTGCTTTTTCAAATCATAAAAGAATTATACAGCAAATGGACATTTGATGCTAACTCTGAATAACTTGTCCCTAAGGCATAATGTTTTTGGTAAAGCCTATAATAAAACTTAACTTGAATTTTTGGAGGACTTAAAAGTAAATGTGCATTGCCACAGCCAATGTTTTGGCTGAACCATCCCTTCTTTGTTGTTGTTTATGTGTTCCCTATCATGGTATTTGGATGAAGGGCAGGAATTTCCCTAATGCTCTCTGCAGTTCCATTTGTCTCTAACAGACTCTGTGAAACTGCTCCCAGTCCCACTGCTGGTTGTGGCTTGCTGATTTGCTTCTGTTTATCAAAAATGCTTTCTGTTATCTCAGTATGACCTGTTTGTGATGCTGCGGTAAAAAGTAAAACATTTCCTACCAAGGAAAATGCACATTTCCCTTCATAATCCATGGGGCAGATTTTTCAGTCTTTAAGACCTGCTTGGCCAATTTTGTAGCCTTTCATTGATTTGTTTTAACATGTACTTACATGATAGCTGACAAAACCATGGTCCTGCAGCTATCTCTCTTTTAATGCGAAATCTAAATGGACTGGCTCAGCTCTGTATCAGGAAGCCTGGGATGTTTCTATGCTAGAGATCATTGTGGATATCTGCACAGATTCAAATATTTGGTTCTGCAAATCAAATTAGTTTTGATGACTTTATTTACTGAGAGATTTTCTACAGAGTGGAAATATCATCTCGTTTTCGCTTTGGCAATGGTAATTTACAAATGGTTTTCACACTCATTATTTCACTTAATCCTTCTTAGAACATTAAAGAGGCAGGTATTATGATCACTATTTTGAGGATATGGAAATTGTTCAGGTGGACATTACAGGATGTCCCCCAAAGTAGTCGCAAATACAAGCCTCGAATTCACATCTTCTAAAAACTCACCCACCATGAATGGGGGGAGAAAAAGAATGGAAGTGAGACGATCTTTTAAAATTGAGTTATTGAGTGAAGATAAACTCAAATGGCACTAATAAAGGTTTATAAAAACCTTCTGTGTGATCTTGTGATCTTTTATTTACATTAGGAGTATCCCATATGTTATCTCATTTAAGCCGCACAAACTTGGAGGGAAGAAGGACTCTGGCTCACATCGTTGACTTTCGAAGTCTCAGAAGTGTAACTCATCAAGATCACACAATTATTAACTTGATTATAGGAGGAACTAAAGATGAATCAAAGTGTAGTTTATGTATCTGCCGTGGTGCTTTTAAGCAAAGCTTAGGTTTGAATTTGAAGTTAAATGATTTCTCTTCCAAATAGTATATAGAGAGAAATTTCACTATACCTTGCAATTTCATCTCTATAATTTCCAAACAAATCTGTAGAAGACAAAAATGTTTGCCATGTTGCTCAGGAAAATCCTAGTTCTGTATAATATTTTGCCACCTCAAGAGATGAGCTCAGTGATGGAAATTTTTAAGGAGCACAAAGAACTGGAAAGAAGCCTCAAACCATCCTCTCCATACCAAATTTCACTGAGCATCTTTTTCTTTTTATTCTTTTTTTTTTTTTTTTTTTTTTTTTTTTTGCAAGGGTGATACAAATGATAGAACAAACCTTTTGACTGTTACTCAGTGTAGTAAGAGGAAAGCCAGCAGTACCATTGTGGACACCCTCATAATTAAATAATTAAATGAATGTAAAGAAAATGGATCTTCCTGATATTTTTTAGTTGTCAGAAATCTCTTAACTCTAGGAGGTTCAAAATAACTCCTTGTTGTTTATAGCAACATCCTGTCTGAAAATCAGGTAATAACTGTGGGAAGTCAGAATACAACATCCAAATGCTTGGCACTGGGCAAGAAATTCCCCACTGTACATTATCCTTTGGCAGAATGATGCAGAAGAAAACACTTTTTAAAAGAGAAGTGGGACAGCCTATTTCACAGTTTTGAAATGGAGATGTACATGCCCACACACACACATGCACAAACACAAAAGAAGGGCAAAATACCCCCCTCCCCCTGCCATAGACAGAATTAGGTAATGAAAAGGAATAAGTCTCTGATGGAAAGTGGAAGTTACTTCCACACATTTCCATTTCCAATAGGTCACAGAAATAGAAAAAAAAAATAGATTGGGAATCTGTTTAGAACATGATCTGTGTGGATGGCTGGACTCTTGAAGAGGTATGGAAAGGTCGATGGAATTGGACTTAAGGAGTCTGGTTCCTCTCTTGGTCTCTAGTCTATTCATTTATAAAGTAAACTGTGCATAATCAGAAGCTCTTAATTGTGTCTATGGGTTGCCTGGCTTAAAGGAAATTCTTGGAAATGTATGCAGAATTGTACAAAAAGTGATTCTAGACAAAGTGTACTTTTCCAGTGAGAAGGTCTTTGACCATCATAATATTCACAAAGTGCCTCATAAGTCAAATCAGTTAATAACCATTACATTAGATGACCTGTAAGGGCCCTTTCAACAGTGATGTTCTCTGATTTTAATACAACAAAGAGTTTCAAGGAAGTATAACCAAATCTTTCTGGAAAACATAAATGTTACCACTGTTCATAGATTAGAACCTGATCTAAAACATACCTTTTTTGTAGCTGTTTCTAATTCATTTTTTTCTTTTTTCAATGTCTATCGCTACAAAGTCTTTCATTTAATTTATTATTTCATCCTTCTAGCTAACAAAGATAGAGATCTAACATTTGCCTTTTTATATTTATTTGGAAAAGGATAATCTCATTTCTTAGAGATGTAGAAATATGTATATTTTAGAGTATGTATCTATAGAAAATATTTGTACATTACTTTTTTCTATTCATAAAGAAACCTTATTGCACATCAACATTGCACCAAGCACTTCTAAGAACATGGAATTAGGCAGTTTCTCATAATGTGAAGTATGCAGAAAATTTGAACACGTGCATGGGGAAAGAATAGTAACTCCATCAGGCGAGAGATTACTGAAACGACCACCGGAATGGAAATCATAGTACTTCAGATTGAGCCTGATTATAATTTCACAATTCAACCATTATAAATACTTCTAATTTTTCATTTCCTTTAATCATGCAAGCATTTAGCTACACTCTTTAATTATATACATCCAGAATCTCACTCTCTGTGTTGCTAAATTGTGAAATTCTTCTTGAGTTAAGGGGAAACTTTATTCACAAATGTGTAAGTAGAGTTTTATATATTTTTTATATAAAGATAAATATATATTATATATTTTATATAAATATATAGTATATAAAGATAAATATATTTTATATTATATATATATTATATATGCAATTATATATTATATTTTAGCTGAGAAAACTTTCCTCACAATAGCTGATAATAAATGGAGTTTAACTAGGATATAAAGTTATCTTTTTCATCAAACTCATTTTTACTTTTTCATTTTAGTAATATTTAATTTTAGAATTCATTCAAAATGCAGACCATCAACTAATTACTGATTAATAAAAGTTTGAAAAATCACTGTGAATCCAAATATTGAATCGGATGACAAAAAACCTTTTCTATAATAATCTATTTTAATATTGTTAATCTCATCAAGTCGAATTTAAGTTACATTTTTATTTAAAAAACAATTTTCTGTAATTATTTTCTATATTTCATCATAATCCACAAATAGTTGAAATCCATACGCATATATATATAAAGGCCATTTAGATCTGAAATGTTTTTTTTCAGATAAGCAGTAAATAAAATATGCTGAATATGCACACTTTAAAGTGCTTTAAGTTATGCATTTGTTATTTTCCATTCGTATTCTTAATGTTTTTGCCTACCAGTGAGTATAGGCATTTCATTATTTCCCGTGCGTGGGTCATAAGCCAGCAGCAAGTTCAGAAAGTTGCCTTCAGACTTTGGTAACAGGAGGTAATAACGTCATGTCCAGAAAATTTTTTTCTAGAAATTAAGAGTTTAAAAAATGAACTAAGCTAGAAATGAACGTTGAAAGTTAGTAATCATAATCTCACTGAAAAAATTCATTATATTAAGAGATAAACTCTAATAATGTTACTTGTCAAGTGTATTTTAAAAGGTTTTTTACTGAACAAACTTTTGATTCTTAAAAACTTTGATATAGCAAGAGCTTGGTGGGGACACGAAAACAGATTTAGAAAACACTTTTTGTAGATATATTGAAAAGGACACATGGAGCTAAATTTTTCTTTAGGCGTTAATCAATGGATTCAGAACAGAAAATAGTAAAGAGTGGATATAAGAATAAAATGCTTCTCATCAATTTGTTAACCCCAACGACTAAAAAATAATCTTCTCATATACAAATGTAGATGTTCTAGAGGAAAAAAAAAAAGACACCGTTCTTGGCATCCTTAGAGTATATATCTACTTTAGTGTAACTACAAATTTTTTTCCTGCTTGAACTATTCTGTTAACATTTGTTAGTATTTATATAAAAAACGGCTTTCAAGAATTCTTCCTCACCCTCGCCCATGAAGTCTTTCAGAACAGTGTGTACATTTAAAGCTTGCACACAGTAAGGACCCTCCCCTCGTTAGACACATTTGGCATAAGTGCAACAACCTGAATAAACTGTGAACTGGCAGGTTCCTCCTCAGGGCCGGTTCTCAGCCTGCACTTGGCATTTAGCCACTAAAATCAAAGCAGAGAAAGGCTGATGACTCGTGGTTTGCATATGTACATGACATCTGAGTCAGGTGTTTCTTAATCACATCTTTAGGGGTAATTATTAGGTCAAATTACGTTTGACAAGCACCTCTAAAATCTTACTAAGTTATCTCTGGCCTGAAAAAGAAAATTAGCTCACTTTACTCAACAACAACCAAAAAAAGTACAAAAGCTAAAATGCTGAGCTCATTAATATAGCCTCTTTTAGGATCTCTCCTTATTGTAAGACCCTGATAGTTGACGGTTCTCTGAATATAATGTTACTTCTCCATTAGCTAAAATCACTATTCAAAGAGCATAATTAAGTAGAATTATGGGGAAAAATGAAAATCGTTATAGGGAACTTCTGTAAATTGCTTTAAAGAGATTCTCAGGTAAGAAAATATATCCAAATATGTCACTAGTCTATATTTAACCTTAATATTTCCATACTGGGAGTCAAAAAATGTGAAAATACAGTTATGATTTAAGCTGTTTTTTGATATTTCATACACAGCATTCAATACAGCACCTATCAGTACAGAGATTAATTTATAATCTTACTCAACTTCACACACAAGTAATGCCAAGAAAAGGAAAAAATAAGAAAAATCTTCCTTGGCATTTCATATTTTGGTAACCTAGCCAAAAAAATTCTAAAATTGTTAAAATAGCAGGGTGGCCTTTAAAAGGCATATATGTTTTTTGTGTATTTATTACAAATTCTTTTTCTGTTCCTAAAATACATTATATTATGTTCCATATAAAGCATGCCATTTTTACAGTTTAAACTATAAAAATAATGTTTGAGGGCATAGTCCAAATATAATTACTAACATTATCTTGCCAACTTTTGCCAAAAACATGATGCCACTATAGTGTGGTCATTTTCAGTGTAAGAGGTGATGAATGACCAGGAGCTCATTTATCTAAAGCAAACAAGTGGTACTCTTAGCTGTTTTCTGGCTGAGTCAGAATTACAAGATAACAAGTTTGAAATAGTTCAAAAATGTAGTGCAAATGTACCATATTAGGAAGTAAAGATAGAATAGTTAAAGTGTAAGATATTTGGGGTATTACACGTGATAGTGTGTCATGTAACTAAAATAGGTATTGGAAGATAAAGCCATATTTTAATATTATCATTGAAAACATTTAGGGTACTTGAAGCATTCATTACACTCCACTTGGTAGGTGAAAAGAATTATTGTTACTTATTTTCAAAAGTTGATATTTTCATAGCAACTCGGTCACGTTGAAAAGATGGCAGACATGGGTATGGAGATTCTAAGGGAGCAGATAGACTTTTTTGTTACCCTCTTTATCAAATATGTATTTTAAAGGATTCAGCAATAATGTTTTAAGTTCTGCTGCAATGTAAGATGTTCTGTTCATTGCTAATTTGGGAATTATCCCTTGACTCATGTATTTTTTTTAACTAGCAATAGTTGAAATTACAAAGATCATTAAATAATGACCCTTGCCTATAAATACCTAGAAAGAGAGAGAAGGTATAAACATAAAACAAACAAACAAAAACAATATTTATGGCATGCATAAGGTACAGAGAAAGGCTCAGGGAAAATGAAGAGAAAGTCACTCAACTTTCTCTAAGTGGTTGTTTTGTAATTCTAAATCCACCTAAATAACTCTGCTGCCTTTTGTGTTGCTTGTGATCTGTTGATAGAGGTGTATTAACAGGAATTCCTCAAGTCATACGTATCTCTCAAAATTACGAAAAATATTCACTTTTCTGTTAGATCTCTTTCCGTGAATAATAATAATAGGACACTGCCCCTAGGGGATATTCTGCCCAAACAGGTCAACAGACAACATCATTATAAATCCATGGTCTGCTATGGACCTAAAAACATACATTATAAGGATACTATGGCTCTTTTCATGTACAATATAGAGAAGTGGTTAGGAGTACAAGATCTGAGGAAAGAGGAATGGGTTTGCATCGATTTACTCAGTGACTTTGGCATTTTGACCAAAACTTCTGCCTCACTTTCTTTACAGAAAGAATTGGGATCCTCATTGCATCCACTTCTTAGAATTATGAGAATTAAATGAGTTAATACACATAAAGTACTTAAAAAGGGTGACTTTTTCTATCAACTAGTTATTGAGCACCTACTATATGTTCATAGTAATTGTGTCTTAATAGCAATTTATGATGCTCCAGAAAACCAAAGAGAAATTTACAAATTTCCAGGGTAAAAAATAATAATAATAGAGATTTTAGAAGATGCTTATAATAGTTTGATTGAAAAAATTATAAGAAATTCTGTTTAGTCAACATTTTAGTCTCTTTTACATTGGTTTTCAACATTTCTCAATAGGTTTAGTTAAGAGAGTCAGGGTCCTTTTGTTAACATCTGTACAACCACTATTATTTCTCCTGCTGTGCTTGTCATGGTTTCTATCCCCTCTTCTATGCAACTTCTCACTACTGTAGGTCATTCCACATCAACAATTGTCTATCTCAAGATGCAAGGCCACTTCCTTAAAAGAGATGCAGGCTCATTCTAGCTAGGGCTTTTTTGTATAAAATTGTGTCTGGATTTTCCCTTAAAGAAAACTACCATTCATCGATCTTTTTAAAATATAAATCTTCCATTGGATATTACTTAACCAATCTACAATTTTCTTTATGCAGCATAATGAGTGTCAGGGAACCTGATGAATTCTGAGAGTGAATAAAGATGCAGACACCATACATGGCAAAAAGATTTTGATCTAGCCGTGGCTAGTAGTTGACATACTGATTTAGAAATTATGTGAACAGGGTGACTACCTGCTGTACATTTATTTACTACCAGCAACACAAAACCTGCCATATAATTAATCACACTCTGCCCAAGCAGTAAGGAAGTCTGTTCCCCACAATGCAGTGAACAGTTACTTGCTTTTCTCACACTTGGCGTTTCTGCAACCCTATTGTGATTTTGTTTCCAGAAAGACTTCTGTCCCTGCTGTTTGGGGAAATGTATCTATAATGTCTTGATCCAAGAACTTCATATTCAACAGATGGTATTCTTGGCTATATATTCATTGTGCTTTCTCTGAGCAGAGCTGAGTGCTTAATATTGCTTGTTTTCTGCCAATCATCTCGTAGCCTACAAATGGATTTTGATCAAATCTGTATTATTCCTTGTGCTTTCGCTCTGGCCTTTCTGGAATTCTGATCTCTAGCATGAACTGGGAAAATAGCAACATGCTATTGTATGGTTCTGTCTTAAAAGATATACCCAAGACTATCGGTTTATATGCCTAGGTAAAGAAAAATACATGTATACTTAGAGGCAGAAACATATACACATAAATAGTCCTACAAGGATTTTTTTTTTCCTGAAAGTTAAATGTTCTCTCTGCTAGTTTTCCATATACACACAATACAATCTAGATATACACATGTCTTCAAATCTTGAACACCAAAACAAGGTGCTTATTATGCATGATAATATATTTAGGATTAAGCATTTTTTTAATCCTATAAATCCCTGTGTGTATGGATAATATGTCCGTATACAGAATGGAATGATGTAATGCAAAGACATACACATATACCCACTATAAGAGAAAACAGACTTCTTAAAAATACCTCTGGGAGATCATCATCTGAAAAGCCTTTTGAAATGCTTCCAGTCAAGAATTAGGTTTTTTTGCAGCAATTTTAATTTACTTACTTAAAACTGATAAAAACAATTTCCCTCTGCATTCTTCCTATTTAAGTCTTGATGTTAAACAAGAAAGTGATGGGCACAGTCTAGGCTTCACAGAAAAGAGGAACTCAAACTTCATTTTTTCTGCTTCATCTAACTAGCTTCCACAAGGCTACAAGAGATAGATTTTATTTTTCCAAACAAAGCAAAACCAAGAGTGAACTGGATTAACTGTTTCAAAAGCTTCAGTTTCCTGATGCTTTCCTAGCTGGCAAATTCCACTATTTTTCTTTTCAACTTATTTTTTTTTTCTACTTTCTGGCATTCTTTAAAGAGTATCTTCCTGTTAGGCATTAAATCTACCATCAACAGATTTGACATGGTCATTTGTAGACAAAAGCCTGTGATTACTTAGTGAGGAGGAAAGATGAAAAATAGAATCAGACAGGTAAGCTTGTCACAATACATTTTTGACTTTATAATCAATTTCAGCAGTTGCCAAGTGAAGATACTAGTTGAATACTTGCAGCCATCAATTTCATAATTAGAAAAGTAGATGAAAATGCCCTGCACTTGTTTACAGGAAACCCAATGATTGCATTCAACCACAATGCTAACTTCTTTCTCTACTAACAAAGCACAATGACAATACATTTAACTAATTTCACATCTTGGGCTATTGATGCAGGGAAATTAAATTCTTGTTCCTGTAAATGGATCTTGTATCATATTATTTCCCAACTTTTAAATATTTCTCTGCAGTCTCCCTATACATTTATTATTGGAAACCACATACAGGCTTCTTTTCTAGTTAGTATTTTATGTACCCATTATATAGGCAGTTCGGCTTCAGTCTTCATAGACTCATATCAGACAGTGTAGTGGTCTTTCCTAATAGTCTAAATCAAAAGTAAACATCAAATCTTTAGTTATAATTCCTGGATAATTTTATCCTTTGAATATAACACATATATTGAATAGACTAAATGGCAAAACTATTGGCTCAAAACACACTGTATATAATAAATGATTATAATTTTCACACTTACTCTTATTTAATTTCCATCTATAATTTAAAACAACATATTTGTGACATTAGACATTTCCTATTTATTATTTCAGCATCTCCAAATAAGGCTGGGGAAGCCAATGTTAAAAGTAAAAGTGCTACAATAATTCCTTCTGTATTACTTAATAAATTAAAGGTAGTCACAGTCTGACACAGCTAACTTCTTTGACGAGGTCAAGGACTTAGAGCTTCTGCCCCGCCCTGCCCCGATGCTGAGAAATGAGCATATTGAAGACAGGTTGGAGTGCTCTTAGAGACACTGCAGTCTCTCTCCTTAATCCTGCTGGAACATTTACAACGTCACGGGATGTCTCCTTTGAATGTCAAGATTAAGAACGTAATCCTTTAAAATTTGGCTCAGACACACACAAAAATGAAGTTAGGTTTTTCACTTTTCTAAAAAGGATGGCAAAAAGTCTAAATAGGTAAGTTTCAAGGAAAAGTGATTTCCAAAACAAAACAATTCAGGCAGTGTGTAATATGGGTCAAAATTACATACTTTAAAGCATCTTTCTGAAAACTGATTATAAAAAGTTATAGATCATATCTATATTGTGTAAGAGATATCACAAGACAAATAATAGTTTCTAAATACCAATAATATTGGTATTTATAATGTTATAATGATTTTATAATGATTATAATGATTTATAATTATAATGATTTATAATGTTATTATAATGATTATAATGTTCTATTGAAACAAAATTAAAATTAAATTCTGATAACGTCAAGATTTGTTATCAGGTTTGAATATTTGCTGTTTTAAAGGCTCTCTCTCATTAGAATCTACCAAGCATCCAGACACCCACACGTTCAGTTCTAAGTTTAATTCCACCTAAAATTAGTAAATATCTGAATTATGTTAAGTATGGATGGACAAACCCTTATTTCACCATATTTCATGTATGTAATTCAGAATAAAACCTATGTTTTATAGCTAGGGGAAAAATCAATGTAATAGAGTGTTTCACATGCACATTTAGTATATGGTTCTCCCCTTAGCTAGTTTAAATTGTTATTATGACTCTATGAATTTTAACAATATTGATTTGTTAGTACAGAAAATTTGCAATAAGCTTGCACCATATTTAGTCTAGAAATAATGTGGATTATTTAAGACTTACATCTCAAGTCTAAGACTTTCAAAGGCAGTTAAGTTAGTTTTACCTACTACTCTGTGTCTATTCTCCCAGTTTCCATAAATTCATTTCAATTAGAAATAAGAGAAAAGTAAAAAATAAGTTCTTCTTAAGTTTTTTTAAAGAGCTTTCTTACCAAAGCTATCTGATTGCTCTTAAAAAAATAAATAAATAAATAGAAGTTGGGGAATGGGATAAATGAACCTTGGTAACGTTCTTGAGATAAGCTCACAGAATCTTGGCTATCTTGGCCAAAAATCATATAAAGAAACTCAAAATAATAATGTTGCAATATTGAAAGAGACAAAACTATGAGTCATTGTAAAGGTGTGTCACTGGGACTTTCGGTGAGGTTCTAATCAAAATAAACTTAAGGGCCATATTAAGAAACTGTTGTATAATGCTTCCAAATGTATCACATTTCCACTTATAGAATAGTATATAAAAATATCAAAATACATATATATATATATGGGGTTTTTCATATGATTAAACAATCAAATGATTCAAATGATCAAATAATATGAGTTTTAGCAGTACATTTTCAGTTCACTAGTGACTTTTTCAGACTGATTTTTTTAAGTACAGTCAAAATATAATGGGTGTTACCATTTTTAATTAATCATGAAATTCTGATTTTTTTCATCATATTAGTTTCAAATACCGGTATTTTTAAAAATCCAATTAATTAAGCAAGGGTGGGCCAAAGATGAAATAATCCAGTTAAATGCAACCTTCTAACCAAAGTAAAAAATAACTACAGACTTGTGGGGAAAAAGTAAATTCAGGTGACACTTTATCACTCGAATATTTGCCAGTGTTTTTTAAAGTAGACAAGGCTTTATCCAGTTATATGTAAATGTTTCCAACTAATCATAGGATTTCTGGAAGGCATTATGAAGTATTTGGTCACTAAATTAGGCCTCTGTTGAAGGAGGCTGGGCTTTATGCTATGATAGGATAGACTTAGGGTCGGAAGGACGTGGCACTTCTTACACAGTGCTCACTCTTACAACTGATATTTTCTTTGTACTCTGTTCTTTTTCCTCATCATTTTGTATCTCTTAAGTAATTATTCCTTTTTTTGCCAATATGTACCATACTCTCTTCTATTTCTAGATTCACTCACTTTAGCTGCAGTAGAACATGACATGCTATGAATCCACCCAAATATACTAATCTAGATTTCCTTATTTTATTTTTTTTAATTAAAAAGAAATATATATAGAGAGAGGGAGAGTACAAGTGGGTAGGGGCAGAAGGAGAGGGAGAGAGAGAATCCCAAGTAAGCTTCCCAGTGAGCACAGAGCTGACCACGGGGCTCCATCTCAGGATCCTGGGATCATAACCTGAGCTGAAATCAAGAGTCCCACACTTAACTGACTGAGCCATCCAGGGTCCCCAAGCATACTGATCTAGATTCTGATAATGGACATTCAGGCTGTTTCCTAAGCTGCTGTTCACTTTCCTGGGCATATCTCAATGTGTGAATGCCTAGGAGATTTTCCAAGGTCTATCTAGGATAAGAATTAGTATGTTGTAGGCTATGGATATCTCGAATTTTATTAGCTATTGTCAAGTTTTTCTCTAACATGATTCTATGAACTTGTACTCCAAGCAGTTGTTTATCAAACAAATAGTGTTTCTCCACATCCTCGCCATGCTCTTCATATCTAGGTATCTGCCTTCTTTGAATTTGATGGTTGTGAAATAGTGTTTAAATATAGTACCAATCAACCTTTACTTGGTCATTAGTGAGACTGAATATCTTTTCATGTTTATTGGCCATTTAGATATCTTCTCACATCAACTGCTATTTTGTCTAGTTTTAAAAATTGGTTTGTACATTCCAGTTTTACACATATCTTTTCAACCTCTCTGGCATTCTTTTTTTTTTTATTTTCTGTATATGGAGAAATCTGGTTATATCAAAATTTCTAATATTAATGAAGTTGAATTTATCACAAATTTCCTTTGCAGTTTGTGTTTTTAGTGTCCTGTTTGAAAATCAAATTCTCCTCTTTCTGAGGTTATAATGTTTTTCTGTGTGACCTATAAGTTTTACATGTCCATCTTTAAATGATCTGTCTTTAATCTGATCAGAATCTATGTTTTCTGTGAGGTAGAGTTCTATCTAACACTCCCACCCTCAATTTTCCCAAGATCATTTATTAATTAGAGTCAATAGATCATTATTTTCCACTGATATCTAATATAGACATATGTCAAAGATCATGAATTCAATTTCAGAACACTGCAATAAATCAAGTCAAATGAATGCTTTGGTTTCTCAGTGCCTTCAAAAGCTATATGTATATATATTAAGTGTGCAATGGCATTATGATTTTTTTTATAAACCCAATAAGCATATCTAAGTTAAAAAATACTTTATTGCTAAAAAATCCTAACCATCATCTGAGCTTCTACCAAGTCATTATCTTTTTGTTGGTGGAGGGTTTTGCCTTGATATTGATGGCTGCTGACTGTTCAGGGTGGTGGCTACTGAAAGTTGGGGTGGCTGTGGCAATTTCATACAGTAACAGAGCCATGAAATCTGTCACATCAATTGATTCCTCCTTTCATGAAAAAATTCTCTCTAGCATACTGTTTGGTGCTGTTTGATAGCATTTTACCTACAGTGGAACTTTTTTCATAACAGGAGTCAGAGCTTTCAAACCTTCCACTGTTATCAACTAAGTTTATATGATATTTTAAATCTTTTTTTTTTCTATCACTTCTACAGTCTTCACAACATCTTCATCAGGTGTAGATTCATTTTAAGAAAATACTTTCTTTGCTTGTCCATAAGAAGCAGCTCCTCATCCTTTCAAGTTTTACAATGAGAAGGCAGCCATTCAGTCCCACCTTCAGTCTCCACTTCTCATTCTAGTTCTCTTGCTGTTTCCACCACATCTGCAGTTGCTTCCTCCACTGAAACCTTGAACCCCTCATCATCAGCCATGAGGGTTGGAATCACCTTCTACCACACTCCCTTTAATGTCACTTTTTTGGTCTCTTTCCATGAATCATGAATGCTCTTAATGGCACTTAAAATTCCTCCCAGAAGGTTTTCAATTTACTTTGCTTGGATTCATCAGATAAATTACTATCTATGGCAATTATAGCTATTAAATGTATTTCTTAAATATTAAGACTTGAAAGTTACAATGACTCCTTGATCCATGGGCTTCAGAGTGGATATTGTGTTAGCATATGAACAACAATCCCATTGTACATCTCCATCAGAGCCCTTAGATGACCAGTTGCATTGTGAATGAGCAGTCATATTTTGAGAAGAACCTATTTTTTTCTGAGGAGTAGTTTCCAACAGTGGACTTCTAATATCAGTAAAATATATTGTAACCCTGTGCTGTCATCTAGGCTTTGTTGTTCATTTATAGAACACAGGCAGAGTAGATTTAGCATCATTCTTGAAGGCCTAGGATTTTCATAATGGTAGACGAACACTGGCTTCAACTTAGAGTCACCAGCTGCATTAGTTCCTAACAAGAAAATCATCCTGTCCTTTGAGGTTCTGAGGTCAGGCATTAACTTCTCTCCAGTATGAAAGTCTTATATGGTGTCTTCTTCCAATACATGGCTGGTTTGTCCACACTGGAACTCTGTTATCTATTATACCCACCTGCATGAATTATCCTTGCTAGGCCTTCTGCAGCTTCTACATCAACACTTGCTTCTTTGTCTTGCCTTTTTTTTTTTTTTGTTACAGAGATTGTTTCTTTCCTTAAACCTCATGCTAGCCTCAAACAATTCTTCTACAGCTTCTTTCCCTCTCTCAACCTTCACAGAATTGAAGAGAGTAAGGGCTTTGCACTGGAATAGATTTTGGCTGAAGAGGATATTGTGACTGTTTTGGTCTTCTATCCAGACCTCTAAAACTTTCTCTATATCAGCAATAAGTGTTTTTCTTTGGTATCACTTGTGTGTTCACTAGAGTAGCACTTTTATTTCCTTCAAGAACTTTTATTTTGCATTCACAATTTGGTGAATTGTTTGACACAGAAAGCCTAGCTTTCTGCCTATCTTAGCTTTTGACAGGCTTTCCTCTCTAAGCTTATGCATTTCTAGCTTTTGATTTAAAATGAGGGACATGTGACTCCTCTTTTCACTTGAATACTTAGAGGCTTGTAAGATTATTTTTTTTAAGTTTTTTTTTTTTTAATTTATTCATTTGGGAGAGACAGAGAGAGTAAGCGAGAGCACAAATTGGGAAGAAGGGCAGAGGGAGCGGGAGAAGCAGACTCCCAGGACCCCGGGATCAGAGTAGTCATAGACTCCTGAGTAGAAGACACTTAACAGACTGAGCCACCTGGACATCCCAAGGCACGGTAAGGTTATTAATTAGCCTCATCTCAATATTGTTGTGTTTCAGGGAATAGGGAGGCCTAAGGAGAGGGAGAGAGACTGAGAAATGGCTAGTTGGTGGACCAGTCAGCTCAACCACATGTAGCATACACACGATATTTACACAGCATGCACACAAAGTACACACAACATTTATTGATTAAATTTGCTGTCTTATATGTGAGTGGTTCTTTCTGTCACCAAATTTGTTTTTAAAATTTATCTTGAACCTTTTAATCACAACTAAATTTGGGGATTGGATTGTTAATTTATCTAAAAAATACATCCAAGCTCTTTATTGTTTTAAATTAAAAAAATTTTTTTTTCATGATGAATTGGCTTGAGGATGGCACATGTTCAAAGCTGAATCTATTGTAGGATCTCCCTTTAGTACTGCATAAGCTCCCTTTTTGGATCCTGTCCTCCTACACCTACCAGGATATAAGTGACACATCATTTCCTTTCCACTTCTACATTTGGCCTTAGTCTCTAGTTTTCCAGGGTGGTACAGACTCTTACTGTAACATACTGCCATTTGGACCCTTGTTGAGTGGAAGTAAAAACAGGTTATAAGCCAGCTCTTTCCTTTTTATGGCCCACATCTAATTCTTGGGAAATATTTATATCCTTAGTCTAATAAACTCTGGGATTCAGTCTGATCCTAAGTCAGCCACTTCATTTTAATTCTTCCATCAAAGCAGCTTGTCACATTTTCTCTCTTGTTCTGTAGATTTCTGTCTAGGATTCAACCAGTGGACCATGTGCATATCGGGTCATACATCAGATTCTCCAAGTAGAATCATTAAGGCTCTGTTTTGGGACATCTTGGCATATAGAATATGCTTTGCTTGGCAATTCCACTTTAGAGAGTGGTAAGAAGCACATATGTTATCAGGTCTCACCAGCGCTAGCTTATAACCAGTCTATACTATACCACAATTCCCTTTCAACCCTTTTTCATAGACATGTCACGGCAAAGGTATTCATAGACAGCAATAAATCATTTTGAATGTTTCCTTTGAAAATTTACAATTGATTTGTCTATTGCTGTCTTTAGTATCTGATATCTGATGTCTCTACTACTCATTATAAACTTACAATTTAACATTTTTTGCAAAGTCTTATGTATTTGTCATTAGATTTATATATATGCATATATAGTATATATGTCACCAGATTAATATGGATATATATAGATAGATGTCATTTCTAATCATTACATTTTTTTCTTTACTTTTGTACTAAAGTTCTCTAATAAGATTTATTGAAGCAGTGATAATGAGCATTTTTGCCTACTCTCAAATTTAAAAAAATTCTTGCAATGTTTCATTACTAAATATAACCTTTCATAAGTATAAAGGAAATTTATTTTTATTCCAAGTTTGCTAAAATTATGCTTGACACAAATGAGAGTTGTTTCATCATGTCTTGATATGATCATTATTTTCTCCTTCTTTAATCTCTTAATACAGTGAATTACATTAATAGACAATCTGTGTAATAATGTTGCATACTAGATCTCCCTTAATGTTTTGGATCATCATAAAGTAATAGCTCTCATATTAACTGTGTTGAAATGCTGATAATGTACAATTTTGGCTTTTTTCCGTTGGCATATGATTAATTTGAGAAAAATAAGGATAAAATATATCTTACTCAGTATTCATTTGTTTGCACAAAATGTAAGATTCTTTATAAACATAAAGATATAAAACCAATTTAGGTGTGAAAACATCAGTGCCAGCAATATATTTTAGATAGCACCTTTGCTTCAAATTAACATCTTATTTATGTTTTGGGAAAGTAGAAAAAAATAAGTTTCTGTCTTTAAGATTTTCCTTTAGAATATTTCTGGATGAATGAAGTGTATTTTCTGAAGTGTTTCATTTTTATACTAGGCCACAAAAGGTAATGAAATAAAGTATGAATTAAAATAATCCTTTTGTATAAAGGATGCCACCACAAAAGGTTAACATGTTGTATCTTGGATGTAGGATTAATTGACATAGTTTAATACATATTGAAAGAGTTGGTAACACAAACATGTTGATGGGTATGTCAGAGGTTGTCCCTCAGACATACTGTGTCATAACAGATGCATTCATTCCACTCCATTCTAAGAGCTTTCAAAACAGCATGGCTTTCAGATTTCAGCCTACATAGGAGCAAACAAAATAACTGCCTTAGTAGAACAAAATATATAGGCCAAATATTATTTGCATGCTATTTAACCATATGGAGATTTTATTTATTTTTTATTTTTTTCTTACAGAGATTTTAGAGATACAAATATTCCTATGAGATCAGAACACACATTGGAACATGAGCACTTGATTTAACATCTAGGCAACTATGCCAGGGCTTGCTGGAGTATGTTGCAATGCTACTTTCTCCTTCTATTTACTCTAAGTCTCTAGCTGTTTCTATCCTGGCACGTTGCTAATCTATAAACAGCACTATAATATCGCTATAATTAGTATCATACCATGCAAAAGGAGCACTTTCAGGCAAATGCGAAGGTCTTATGCATGATTATAGAACAGAACTAAGTAAATCAAAATAAGGCAACAAGAATTAAAAAAAGCTTGTCGATGGCAACATATTGTTACCAAGGGATGTACCTAACAAATACGATGCCATCACTGTTATCCACATCTGTCTCTGTTTGTAAGAAAGGGTGAGGTCCAAACAGTCGTATAATTTCTTTTATGCAGACTCCCTTTCAAAGTCTTTTTTGGTAGAGTCTTAATAAGTACTCTGCAGATGAGAAGGACATGGCTGATTACATGCTAGAGCAGGAGGAGAAGAAGAAAGGCTACTAATGTTCCTCCTAATTCCTATTAATTTTCCCAGTACAAATGATGAGCAATGTACCAGTAGGAATATATTTCATATGTAGACCACTCTACATATGGCTAGGCCCCCTCAAATGGATGAAAATTTTACCAAACAACTTTTGTACAATATATGAAGGACTAAGAGGCATAAATTATTCTTTTCAACCATACCAAAACCAGTTTGTGCTCACCATCATTAACACCATCTTTGAAATGAGAATGCCATATTTTCATTCATTCAACTGAACATCTACTGTCTTAGGTTCTCAGAAAACAATCATGAGCTTGATAAACAAGTTACTTTTTTCATATTTCACAATCTAATGTGTGTGTTGGAGAGGGGACATGTCAGGGGGTAGAATAAATGGATAAGCAAAGAGATAAATGAAAATATTTCATATAATGGGGTGATGTGGTTGAGGATGGCTAAAGATTTGGGGTTGGGGACATTAGCTAATTTTGAATAGATAGTGCGGATGGTGATCTTTGGGCTAAGATCTTAAAGACAAAACAGCCATGTGCATCTTGGGAAAAAAAAAAAAATGTGGGTAGTAGAAGAGCAAGTTCAAAGAGCCTGGGCTGCTGAGCTTGATGTGTGAGAGGAGTAGATAGAGAGGCAAGTTCGCTGAAATACAGAGAGCCCAGGAGAGAATAACAGAGGATGAAATCAGGAGTATGCAGTGTACTTGACTATAAAACATGAACAGGAATTTAGATTTCTTTCTCAAAGATATGGATTGGAAAATTTTGTACAGAGAATGTAATATATATGTTGAAAAGGATTACAATTGATATATATTCACCTAAGACAAATACTACATTTTGTTCTATAAGATTACATATGTGAACAGTGAGACAATTCCTACTTATAAATAACCACTATATATCACTAATAAGTTTCAAGTTTGATATGAGGTGGGATAGAGGTCAGAGAAACTATTATTTTACTATGTATAGCAGATGTGCTTTTTTTAGATAATCAAATTCGGACGCCTTATGTATAAACAGCTATAACTTTGCTCTAAAATCTTTCATTTGGCCATTGAGTTGCTTATGACCGCTAGTGAATTATAATCCCTTCAGTTGTGAACTTCTTGAAATTAAGAAGTTTATTTCAGATTGAGTAAATAACAATGAAGCAATTGGGATAGTGGTATATAAGATGAATACTTCAGTTCTTTTTGATGATTGAAACATTATATAAACTTGATCCAAGATACCAGTAAAACATAGAAGGTTCTAGATATCAGTGAGTTAGTTCATAGATAGAACATCTTTTGTTTGTCTACATATGCTATAAATCAGAGAGCCCCCTAATGGTGGTAACACTGAACTAAGATCTTACACTTCTCTACTCACATACAAAGACAGTAGGGCTATGGAATAAAGTCCAACCTTAAACACAGCACTCAAGCCTTCCATCTGGGCCAATTATGTCCTTCCATACCTGCTTTCATTTACAAATATTTACTCTATCTGCTTTGTCAATTCATCTTATACTTTCCCCATCCACCCTAATATCAGCTTTTCTGCTATTTTTTTGGCTATTATCAATAATGTTGCTGTAAACACTGCCATGTAGTGTTTCAAGATCCAGCCCAAATGTCAGATTTTCTGTTATTTTTTTCCCCTAATTATCTCAAGTAGACTTAGTCTGATACATGCATTTTACTCCTGGTTATGCTCTGTTAACCTCCAACTAAATAATTTATGGCATTGTCCTGTAATTATCTGTTTAACTTCCACACCCCACAATGAGAATTACTCCCTCTTGGACGGGGCATTGCATTTTATTCACTTTTTTTTTTTTTTGCTTTTCCTATAGGTTTTATTTAAATTCCAGTTAGTTAACATACAGATCAATATTAGTTTCAAGTGATTTGATGACTCAACACTTCAATGACTCAACACGACTCAACACTTACATACAATATCCAGTGCTCATCACAAGTTCCATCCTTAATCCCTATCACCCATTTAACCCATCTCCCCACTCTCCTCCCCTCTCATAACCATCAATTTGTTCTCGATAGTTAAGATCTGTTTCTTGGTTTTCCTCTCTCCCCCTCCATGGGTAAAATAAAAAGCTTCTATACTGTGAAGGAAACAATCAACAAAATTAAAAAGCAACTTACAGAAGATATTTACAAGTGACATATCTAATAAAAGGTTAGTATCATTCATACATAAAGAAGGTATAAAACTTAACACCCAAAAAACAAATAATCCAGATAAAAAATGGGCAGAATACATGAACAGACATTTTTCCAAAAAAGACAGATGGCCAACAGACATGAAAAGATGCCTAACATCACTCATCATCAGGGAAATATAAATCAAAACTATAATGAGATATCACCTCACATCTGTCAGAATGGCTAAAATCAACAACACAGGAAACAACAGATGTTGCTAAGAAAGGGAAACAGTGTAAGAGGTTACACTGGGGATGGGAATGGAAACTGATGCAGTCACTCTGGAAAACAGTATGGAAGTTCCTCAAAGAGTTAATAATAGAGCTACTCTACAACCCAGCAATTGCACTACTAGGTATTTATCCAAAGGATACAAACATAGTGATTGGAAGGGGCACGTACATGGCAGTGTTTACAGCAACATTATTGATAATAGCCAAATTATGGAAAGAGCCCAGGTGCCCATCAATTGGTGAATAGATAAAGAAGATGTCGTGTGTATGTATATAATGGAATATTACTCAGCCATTAAAAAGAATGAAAGCTTGCCATTTGCAACAGTGGGAATGGAGATAGCAGGTATTATGATAAGTGAATTAAGTCAGTCAGAGAAAGACAAATATCATGATTTCACTCATGCATGGGATTTAAGAAACAAAACAAAATTTTACTTTTTTTTTCCCCTGAATTTATCTTTAGTGCTATACCAGTGACTAACCCTCTGCAAGAACTCAATGAGTTGAGTAGATGACTGAATGAATGGATGAATGTTTCCCAGCTACCATTCCCATTTTATATTTGATTCATTCCCCCTAATGTGATCTGTGTGATATGATAAATATAAAAAGACTCTCTGAAATGGTTTCAGAGTTCTAGCCATTGTGATCTTTGCTCATGCTGTTCCCTTTTCTTATAGTTCCCTCCTTCCACTAACACCACTACCTGTTAAATCTTACTCATCTTCCAAAATCCTTCTGCAATGGTTACTCCTCCACAAGCCTCTCCTGGCTCCTAATCCACGAGCCAGCCCCCAATCCTCTGTATTTCTTCACACATTGTCAGTGCTTCCTTTGCTTTTTAGGATCTTTTTCTACATTGTATCTGTTTATGTTAAATCCTAGTTATTTGTGCACAAGTATATAGGCTTGCACGCAATTATCAGCTTATCTAAAGAGATCATATGTGATTTTCTTTATACTGCTCTCTTGCATGTACAGGAGCATATATTTTAGGGTATTGCAACAGCAAAGCTCAGCAAAGAATAACTGATGTAGTTATAAATTTTATCTTGTTTATGTTTTCTTCCAAGTAGACTTCGCATCTTATTTCTGCCAGCAAAAGCCTTTACTGAATTGAGATTCTATTGGTCCAAAGAACTTCCTTGGAATTTTATACCAGTTTTGTTTTTAATCTAGAGGTGTGTTAATGTGCATCCCTATGTGTGTTTTAGATTGTTCCAATACTGTCTTCCAAAGAAAAGTAGCTTTGTTACATTTCTAAACTTAGAAGAACCAAGATAGTAAAAGTGAGTCACAGCTCTGACACTAGTTTAGAATGAAAAGTAGTTATTTATATGAGCTAATCTAAAAGTAATAACAACTAAAGAAAGTGTTCTCCCTCTTTTCAGAATACGCAGGACTACAGATATCCTATTATTGGTATCCACTATTAATTACAGAATCTCTTTAACACTGCAGGGGGAAAAAAATCTTTCTAAATTCTGTATGATTGTGTATTTTTAAAAGAACAAAGAGAAAAAAAAAACTCACTTCATATTACAATCCTAAGTGAAAGGTGAGGGATTTATGCCTGGAGCTGATGGGTGTATGTTCTCACAAAATCAGAGCAAAGACTCTGCAGAAGAGTCAAGGTGGGTGGGAGAAATGCAGTGAATTGAGCCTCTCTGCAGACTTACCCTAGTATTTTAACCCTAAGGAATTGATTTGTCAAACAGCAAAAGCTGAAAGAATAGAACTGAAATTTACCTACATTTGCTAAAACTTTCAACTCTTTTCTGTAATTCCAAAGTGTCATCTGATAGGGTGTTTTAGTGAAAGAAGTGTTCAGCACCACTTATATAAAAAAGTACCTACCTTTTGGGGCGCCTGGGTGGTTCAGTTGGTTAAGCAACTGCCTTTGACTCAGGTCATGATCCTAGCATCCTGGGACAGATCCCTGTGTCAAGCTCCTTACTCAGCGCGAAACCTGCTTCTCCCTTTCCACCTGCTTCTCCCTTTCCACTTGCTTCTCTCTATCAAACAACTAAATAAAATTAAAAAAAAAAAGATTACCTTCCACAAAAATATACCACATTTTCTACCTGTTTTTCTTCCCCTTGGTGAATAACTGATTTTCTTTCATATGTATACAAAGAATCTTGTTTGTAAATAAACAGTCACATACATATACAGTAAGCACAGTAGAATGTAAAATGTAACTTCAGAAAGATGATGAATTTCCAGCTTTGGGGAGAGTAATGGCCTCACAGTGAATTAATACTATGCATTTTCTCTATATATTTTTCCTCCACCAGAGACATTTAAAAAAGAATCTATTAAAAACTATTCTACCTGTGAATGAGCTTTGAATTACCTTTGCTTCTGTCAAAGCCCATTTATCAACCTGACAGTGTGAGTCTCTAAAAGCAAATAAGGGCAAGAAGGGGCCCTGACTCTTGCCTTGGCAGAATTAAGCTTCTTTTCCACAAGGGAAAGGCATCCTAGAGACAGCTGTAGTATTTTACACAAACTCAGCAAAACACTACATAATATCTTCTTTGGGAGAGCTGAGTAGAAATTGTGTCTGATACGATTTTGAATGCTCCTACCTTGTAAAAGTGCATTAACAAATACATAGATTTGGGCATATCCGTGAATCTAATGTACTCAGTTCTTAAAATGCAAAGGTCAGAAGAAAAATAATTAAAACTCACTGTTTTCTACTTCTGGTTATGATTATCAAAGTATCATTTGATATTTTTATGTATGTTCTCATAGTTTTTAATCGAGAAATTCAGAGATGACATGATTTGATATTGTTAGAGAAATATTTTTTACAGGCTACAGTGATTTTAAAAATTTGATTAGGTCTATGGAAGCCTACGTTTAATACAGTGGTCATTTTGTTAATACAAAAGGGTTTGCTTGAGCAAATGCCTACACATAAGCATTCAACATCTACACACAGATGTCTGTTTTATTAGACAATGTCCTTGAGAACATATCTATGTAACTCGAGCAACTCCTTTTTCACTAATGGAGTGGAACATTGTAGAGAGAATTCTATTAAACAAAAAGTCAGTCTTATTATTGGATCTTGCTGGATCAATGATGCTAAAAACATTACCCAACCGGTTTGAAAAGTATTCATCGTCAGATGTCTGCCTAAATAATTATGGCCATTTTGTTTAAATGAAATAACTCAAAAATTATACTGCTAAATAATTTGTGTGTTGACCAATCGATAAATCATACCACAGGTCAAGTGAACTCTTGAGAATACCCAGAGGGGAAATTGGTGGTACATAAAAAAGCATTCATTCTCACATGTGCGTGCATATTTCATACTTTTCCTAGAAGTCACTTTGTATCATTTCTGTCTTCAACGGAAAGGAAAATTCACTTTAGGCTTGGACTGCCTTTACCTTTTTAAATTAAAAGTCTGACTAGATCAGTTTAGTTTAGGACTGAAAATCAGATCAGTTACCTTAAGGATTCCAATGTTATAGTCATAGTATTGGGGCTATGAACGACTATTGTATAATGTTTCAGTTTCCAGTGGCCAAACCTCAGAAATTCAACTAGGAGCTGATTTGTTGAAAGAACTGCCAGCTGAAAATTAGCTAAAACTTGGAAAATTTGAGGTTAATCTATATTCTTAGAAAATACACCAAATGCTTGGGGAGGGGTCAAATGTTGCAAACTTCTCGTTATAAATTAACTATGTTATGGCGATATAATATGCAACACGGTAACTATAGTCAGTAACACTATATTGCATATTTGCAAGATGCTAAGAAAGTACATCTTAAAAGTTCTTATCACAAGGATAAAAAGGTTTATAACTGGTGATAGATGTTAACTAGCCTTATTGTCGTCATGATTTTGCAATATATACAAATACCTAATCACTATATTGTACACCTGAAACTAATATGTCATTTATATGTCAAAAAATAGGGTGACTGGATGGCTCAGTCAGCTAAGCGGCTGCCTTGGACTCAGGTCATGATCCCAGGGTCCTGGGATCAAACCCGCATCAGGCTCTCTGCTCAGTGGAGAGCCTGCTTCTCTCTCTCCCTCTGCCTGCTGCTGTACCTACTTGTGTTCTCTATCTCTCTGTCAAATAAATAAGTAAAATATTTAAAAAATAAAAATAAAAAAGTAAGAAAGAATGACAGAAAAACACATACCCTCCTACCCAAATAGCTAATGCTATCTCACTGATGGATGTAAACAGTTAGCATAAATAGAACCTTGACAAAAATATTAGAGGGGCACCTGTGTGGCTCAGTTGATCAAGTGTCTGACTCTTGATCTCAGGTCATGATCTCAGGCTCTGTGTTTAGTGGGGATTCTTCTTTTCTCCCTCTCCTTCTGTCCCTCCTCTTTCTCTCTCTCTTTCAAATAAATATATAAATATTAAAAATATATTAGGAAAAAAATGCCTATTTGACAGGTGGCCCAATGAGAAAGATATCCTTGCCTTTTATTTATATGAAGTTTTCAATTTTAAGGAAACTGTAGTATAATCACATCTACTGTTATTAGAATTTGCTCAGCAAACAATGCAAAATTGAGAAGTTATTCTAAAAGAATTCAAATCTTTAAAGTACCATTTTTAAGGACATGTACTGCAAAATTATTTTTGCTTTCCTTAAGCATTTTTAATGATATATGTAAAGCGATACAGATTTCTTCTGATATTTCTCTATTTTTTTTTTTTTGTTGAGAAAAGTTCTTTAAATTATCAGTGAGAATGCCTTAAATTCTGTGTGAAGGAAAGGGGTTTTCATAAAGAACTTGAGGCAGGAGGTACCACGGGAGCCTTGCTTATTTCAGCAAAGTTAATGAATTGGGAGAAGTTTTGAAGCCCAGGTTGAACAAAAGGAAGCAAGTCCTCCATTGTTCAGTGTTTGAATCAGTATGACCTCTTCTGCAACAATTGGCAGAGGACTGCCCCTTATGGAGGAAGTAAACTCCTTTTGTAAAAGTTCCCATTTATCCCTAAAAAATAGAAACAGGAGGAAACAGTAGAGTATTTTCTAGGCATTTCTACTATCAGTTCAGCATTTAGCACAGACATAACAACCATTTCAGTTTGTAAAATACACACATATGAAGAAGATAACATGTACTGAACAAAGAGGTCATCTTTTTTTTTGTTGCTCCAACATTTCTAGGACTAAGTCAAGGAAGTATCCAGAACCATCTTTGAAAACAAATGCTATTCTTTGAATTATAGGCCTTATGTCTGTTCTGGAAATAGTAGCATGGCCAGTGTAATTATGGCTTCTATGAGTCATGAAGGCTGCTCTCGGCACTGTTCAACCTATTTATACTCTAGCCCTGGGACAAATATTCAAAAGTTAAGGAAACAATGACAGAGAACTATGTCAGGTCGAGTTCAATGGCCACAGCCTCCTTTCTTGTAACTCCAACTAAACTTAAGGATCCCAACAGACAGGTTAGGGAGACCTCCTGCCTCCCTGGAAGTCTGCAGTAGTTATGAGGGGACAGGCAGGTAGGTCACAGATTCGTTTGAGGTATGACCTTGCTGGGCTATTACAGAGAATTGGATCCTACTGAAAAATTTGGCCATAGCAATTTTCTCTACAGCAAAATAATTCACTTCACAAGAGAAGTGTCAGATTATTGAATTCTTTGTGCTGAAATGTGCTTTGTACAAGGGTGTATATATTGGACCCTACAAGCCAAATACAGTTCCTACACATTCTGTCTGCTTCAGCTTCTAAGTCATGTTGCTGTGTGGAAATTTTTACACACCAACCATGTGTTAGGTGAACATCACTTAATATTTTTTTCTGTTTTCCCTTAATTTAATAAAATCAAAGAAGACCTAAATTATGAGACCTGTAGTTTCAAAAATACAAGAAAAAAATTTAAGTCCCATTTACCCATAAGACAAAGCTAGCAATACCTTTGGATGTCCTGTTTCCATGTTCAGTCTCTCTTTAAGTAAGTATATGTGACTATTATGAAAAGTGCCATGAACAATTAGATCATTAAAGAACAGACAGATACTGAAAAGCTTCTTTTGGTGTAAGAGAAATGGTGAGGCTTAAAATATTCTTTCTTGCAGAAAGGAAGAATATCTTGCTGTTCTCATTACTTCATTGTATGTATTATTTATTTCCAACAATTTCATATCTCTTGCTGTGGACAATCTTCGGTTATATCTTAGAATGAACTTATCAAGATTCCCCACAGATCTCAAAAGGAAGAGCTTGTTTTTTTCCTATCGAAAGATTTTAAAAAGGCATCGTAAGCCCATCAAAGAATGAATTAACCTGGTGATATAATGAAAGCTTAGCAAACCTAATTTTATTCCACACTCATTTCATATGCTTCCATTTCTTTCTGGTGCCCTGAAAATGTTTCATTAGTGGTCTGGTCGCTATTTCTATCTCACTCCCTATGTCCCTTCAGCTAATATTTACTGGCACTATGCAAAATACTGTAACAACTGCAACAACCTTTGATGATGCAAATGACACAGTTTGTTCTTCTTCTTCTTCTTTCTTTTTTTTTTTTTTAAGATTTTATTTATTTATCAGAGAGAGAGGGAGAGAGTGAGCACAGGCAGACAGAATGGCAGGCAGAGGCAGAGGGAGAAGCAGGCTCCCTGCTGAGCAAGGAGCCCGATGTGGGACTCGATCCCAGGACGCTGGGATCATGACCTAAGCCGAAGGCAGCTGCTTAACCAACTGAGCCACCCAGGCGTCCCTTCTTCTTCTTTCTTGAGAAAGAAATTCAATCTCAACAATCTGAAGTCTTGAGTCAGAAGGCAGGTATACAGCAGAGCCCAGACTCAAGTCCTGGTTCTTCTCATTCTAATTACACACATTGTGACCCAGCAATGACAGTTTTCTGAATTAGACCTTGAGAGTCTTGTCTGTTGAACTGAAATGGATCTTAGAAATCACTGGAAAAATTATTCCCAAAACTTGTTGTGCATCTACGTCACTGGAGAGTAAGTAAAACCCACTGATTCTTGGGCACTGGTCCTAAATTCAGATTCTTCTGGACTGGAGTGGACCTCTGGTGTTTGTAGCATATTGAACATGCTTCAGGGACGAATCCATGCACAGTGGATTTGCAAAACATGAGTCTCCCCCAGGTCTTTAGTTAAAGATGAGCTGACTGACACTAGTGACTGTGATGATGAGAAGGGAAAAAACAAACAAACAAACAAACAAACAGGCTTCTGAACCTCATATCAATCCTTCTACTCCATCAGGAGCAGCAACTAGTTCTTGTGCATAGCGACTGTCCCTGGGGATTGCATAATTACTATTTTATTTCTCTTGTATTGCCTCCAGTCATCTTTCATAATGAAATTGTGAATGAAATTAATGCTTTTATTAGGGAAGATACACATTCCTACAACACTGTGCTTTTGCTACTCATTTTTGTTAAAGGAAATGGAGCAATTGAAACTTTGTAAAAATAAATAAATAAATAAATAAATAAATAAATAAATAAAACCACAGATGGTACCCTCCATATGGGAAAGCATATTTGGGTTGTTACGTATAGTGTCAATGTCCTGACCAGAACATATTAAACCCCATTTATAATCAAATTTCATGTCAAAGCACCTTGAAAGAGCAATTCCAGAGTGAAATTCCAAAGGGGGAGTGCACAGAACAGGTTAATAGAGCCCATTCGAAGGTGTTTGAGACACTGTTACATTTTGAGAGTGTGACTTTGGTGAGTGAGAATGGCTAATACTGATACCTCAGCTAATTTCTCATTTGAATTCTCAGTTTGTTTATACTCCTATATTAAATATAAAGAGAAAAGTTAAAGGAATGAGAGTTTTCCAGATGCTTTTTAGTGTTTGAGCAGAGAAAATCAGATTGTAAGTCTTTTTTGGGGGGATGGTGTTTCATCAGTACATTTATCCTTGTGGAATACATCATTAATATAACATTATAGGACTCATTGTATTAAAAATATTTAAGCCAGACTAGCTCTAAGCCCTTCCTTTAACATGGAAGAAATGAAGTATTTCCCCTATTTGTAGGTATTTTTTCCTGAATTAGATAGTGAAATTTAAGAAAAAATAGCCCTATGTCGCATAAACCCATAGTATCCCAGCCCCTCACACCGTAAATTGCTTGAATTAGATGGGAATATTCACTCAATGAACGATATGGCTGACTGGGAGCTGGAGAGCAGTCACTGGATAGCATGATTTTTCTGAAGATAGAAGGAACACTCACATAGGAGATAGAGCTTTCGAGAAGGCTTAAAGAAAAACATGGCTCTACTAACTAGGTCTAAGCTTTAATTACTGTATATCATGAATCTCCCAATCTCACCTCTACAATCAGTAAAACTTCATTTTTAACCCTGAAATCTCATTGCACCATCAAAAGTGTCCTGACATAAGGTCATTTTTATTTTCCTGTTTTCAAATAGATTCCAGAGCCGTAGGAGGTTTCTGTTAATATTATGATGAAACCTAGTGGGTATTGATAACTGTTAATTCTACCCTGATAGAACACTTGTCAATTTTCTTAAGAGTTCAAAAGCTAAAGAAACAGAAACAAAAAAGATAAGACAAATGGCATGTGGTTACAACGACGGACCTTCGGCAACTTACTCCTCTATATCTGCCGATTCACATAATAATCATTTGTTACATCCCTATTGTCTGCCTGGTTTTGTTTCTAATGCCACGTATTTCCAAAAGTCCTAACCAACATCCAGCATGTCACATTGCCTCTCCCACTGCCCATGACATGCTTTGTAATTGGAGAAGCATTAATTTTACCCTGAACGTGATCTCTTAGCAACAGGTAAGTGAAGGAAAAGAAAGTTGAAAATTGCAACCCTGACTCCAAACTACAAAGTGAAGACAATTTTCTGTAAAGTCCATTTAATTTAAAATCTCTTTTCTGCCTCTTAGACAGCCTTACCACTAAGCACTGCTATTAAAGTGCTGCTCATTCCACCTCACCAGGAATTGCTCGCCTGGTTGTTACAATGATTCAGAGCCAAGTACACTAGACTGAACTGCCACATGGATCTTATATTTATTGCCAATATGCAGGGGAAAGGATAAGATGAAGTCAAATGTCTAGTGTTCTTGCATTGCCAGAGGAAAATAATAACACACCAGGTTTACACAACATCCCTTAAAGAGGTGTCCTACTTCCTCACAAAAGCACCCTGGGGTGATAAAATACATTACCACACAATTTGACAAATGAAATTCTAAATTAAAAATATTTAATGACCATATTCAAAATCAAAGTCAGTCAACTTGAGAACTGTAATCAAAAGGTAATTATCTTAATTAATGTCAGTGTGAGTCATTCACAATATACTAGGTGAAAAAAGTCATGAAGTAATATGTAAACTGAGATTTTAATCGTGTTAATATCATTGGTGTATATGTCTGTGTGTCTGTGTAGATTGTTTTTCTTTTTATGGATTTAATTGTATCCCCCCAAAAGATATGTGGAAGTCCTAACCACACTTCCCTTTGTAGAATGTGAATATATTTAGATATTAGGTCCTTCTGGATGTCCTTAAGAAGTGTTCATACTGGAGGAGGGTGAGCCCATAATTCAATATGATTAGTGTCCTTGTAAGAAAAGGGAAAGTGGGGGCTCCTGGATGGGTCAGTTAAGCATCTAACTCTTAATTTCAGCTCAGGTCACAAACTCATGTCAGAGTTGTGAGATCAATCCCTGGAGCTGAGGTCTGCACTGGCTGGAGAGCCCGCTTAAGATTCTCTCTCTCCCTCTGGCCCCCTGCCTCTCTCCCTCTCTAAAAAAAAAAAAAAAAAAAAAAAAAAAAAGGAAAGAAGGAATGAATGAAAGAAAGAAAGAAAATGGAGAAAGAGAACAATTCAAAAACAGTCACAGGAGAAACATCATATGGTATCAGAGGCAGAGACTCAAGTGCGGCAGCTGTAAACCAAGGAGGGTCAAGGATTGTCACTTTCAGCAGAAGCTAGCAAGAGGCAAGGAAGGATTCTACTTAGAAATTTGGTGAGACTGGGTCTCTGCAAGTACCTTAGTTTTGGACTTCTAGCCTCCAGAAGAGTGAAAAAATAATCTGTTGTTTTAAGCCATTCTGCTTGTGGTACTTTATGATAGCCATAAGAAATTAATACAGTTGTGTGCATATTTTTGTATATACACACACACACACACACACACCAAGATATACATCCTCACTCCCATCCAGAGCATCATGAGACTACACGGATATGTGTCAATATTTTGTAAGTCAGTATTCTGTATCACTGGAGGGAAGGTGACTTTTTAAACACATGTGGTTTCCAAATTGGTTATAAAAAATATATATTCTGTTATAATAAAATAAGTAACAATTAGTTATAGAAGAGCTTATTTTCAGCATGGACAAAGGGACAGAAACACAATTTAATCTGATTTTCTTCCATTTATAACATGCATGTCTTGGTACCTAAGATTCTAACTTTTCATTTTGAAAACAGTACTAATACTTATTACATGGCCCAAAATATACTCTAATTTATGCCTTTTGCTTTCTGTTTGATATACAGTGTACTGTAGTAGTCATGTTAAAAACAAAAACAAAGACACCTTAAACTGTTTTGATCTTTTAATACATTTTTATAGACTTTGTCTCAGTAGAGCACCAAGCTTGAAAGTGATACACACTTTTCAGTTGAATTGAATCTCTTCCCCAGTTACTACCAGGTATTTTATTTGGGTTGAATGTCTAAGTCTTAGTCTCAGTTTCTTCATTTATGTGTAGAAATTTATTTTAAAAACTACACTCCCTTAGTTGTTATGATATATAAAAGAGATAACATATGGGAACTGCTTAGGCCAATGTTTAACACACATATGCTCACTAAATAGTAGATATTATTATACTTTACAGAGTGGGACAATCAATTTGAATAATGAACATATTACTTTGAACATCCAACCCCTTGTCATGAAGGAGATAACATCATTCTTTAAAATCAATTATCCATCACTTTGAATATGTGAATATGCCCTTAATTTGTGCTATCTTTTTTAGCAGTTACTTAAGCTGGGAATTAGTTTGCTCAACTGTGAACTGGGGGGAAAAAGAAATAAATAATACATACCTTATTTTGAATAGTTTTGGAATAATAATAATAATGCTAACAACTACTATTATTTATTGAGTCCTAATGGTGTGTTAGGCCCTAGATTAAACACTGTATGTATAATAGCATATTCAATTCTTGCAAAATCTTTCTGAATTATTTTGGGGAATCAATCCCTAAGGGCTAAATGTCAGAGAACCACATAAATTGAGTAGAGTAATTGGTTGATATTAGAAAACAAGAAATATTGTATACTGCTTGTATTATGCTCTCTTCTAAATATCTAAATAAGTTTTTTGAAAGAAAATATATACATATATTTTTCCTCCCATCACAGTAATTTACATGGTCTACAGCTGTGGTAAATGCTTTGAATAAGCAAAACTATTCATAAGTGAGAGAACTAATGAATGAACAATAATCTCTTAGGAGGTATCTGAATTTTCAGTTGGGTTTAAGATTTGTAGGCTTAACAAGGTGTTTCTTCTTAAAATTGGATTTTTTTTTCATCCTGCATGACTGAACTTTTTTTTTAATTTATTATGTTCAATTAGCCAACATATAGTACAGCATTATTTTATGAACTGTTGAACACTAAATCTAAAACTGGATTTTAATCTTTATTTTCTAAGTGTCATTTTAGACATTCATTAAGAATTAACTCAACCAATATACACATCGTATATATACAAATATACTCTGTATGAAGATACTACACACTCTATATGAGTATATTACTACACACTCTATATGAGTATATTACTACACTACACTATGCAGCCTCAAATTTTTGGAAAATAACAACAACAAAACTTGATGGTTCCCTCAATGCTTTTAAAACTATGAAACCATGATTTTTAAAAAAATTTCACTTATGGGGCTTCTGGGTGGCTCAGTGGGTTAAAGCCTCTGCCTTCGGCTCAGGTCGTGATCCCAGAGTCCTGGGATCGAGCCCCGCATCAGACTCTCCGCTCGGCAGGGAGCCTGCTTCCTCCTCTCTCTCTCTCTGCCTGCCTCTCTGCCTACTTGTAATCTCTGCCTGTCAAATAAATAAATAAAATCTTTAAAAATAAATATAAAAATAAAAGCTTTAAAAAAAATTTCACTTATTCTTGCACTTCATACCAATCAAAAGTGCGTACACACACACACACACACACATCAAGTTTTATGGGACATACACACAGAAACACAAAATTACATTTTGTATGGCCCTGTGGCATTTTGACAAAATGGTTGTGAAAAGAATATGAAGAAAGAGTATGAGGAGAAGATCATGAATGTAGAAAGAAATTGTTTTTATTGATTTTCATTGGCAGTACAGTTCATAACATGAGGACTAAATTTATGAAATCAGTTGATTTGGCAGTGAGAAGTAGACTACCTATACAACTCAGAAGGTTGGCTCTCATATCCTTGTGATTATTAATTTCTGACTTTCAGGCCTGTTTCTCAGGGCCAAATGATAAGAATCAGAACAAAATAAAAGATACTAGCTATTTTAAATGAACAAGAAAACTATTATTTTTAGAAACACCATGTACCAGATCTTAGAATCTATATTGGTTCTTTTATATATTATTTAATTCCTTTCCCCCACAGTGCTACCCTGTTACAACAATAAAAATTTGACTTGGATACACAGATAAAATACAATATCCTTAGTGCATTCAGATTTATCCTATTGTTCTAGGATGCACTATATTTTTTTCAAAATGTTGGAAATTATATAGTTATGATAGATGGTTATCATACTGCCAATGGGTTTTGGTTTTGATAACTTTACAAAAGCCAAATTGGAGATACCATCTTTTATATAGCAAATAAGAGTAACACATAAACTATATGAAATCTGAAACAATTTGTAAGGATTGTTTCTTTGGATGTTAAACAGTTGCAGAATCCACTGTTACTCTCCCTTGTGTATGGTTCTATTTCCTTTTGCTTTCTGACACATTATTAAATGCAATCATAAAGCAAAGTGTTTCCTGGAGCAGAAGAGAAGCAGAGGGAAATCATATTATTTAGAGTATCCTAAATTCAATAAACAAACTCTCTGTGTATATGCACAACCAATTTAACCATGTAGACTCAATTGGTCAATCAATTCTGATTTAAAGCAAAGGTCAGCTCAGTCAAACCAGCAATCAATTCAAAGAAAATCAGTAAAAACTTTCACTTTCAATTTGTGTGCTTTGAATATTGCAGGTGATGCAATTACTGTAGAAAAGAAGAAAAAAGCATTCTAATCATGTAATACTGATTTTAAGATTAGTGCTTTTTGGTTTGTTTTGTAAAGTATTTCTTTTTGTTCTTTCTTGCCTCAGGAGATATGCATATGTTGTATTTAATATTACTGCAATATAGTATATATATATATATTTTACTGCAAAAGAAAGAAATTAATTCAAGTGCAAGGAAATGTAGTATTCTTTGAGAAAAATCTAGATAAATTTTATGATAAAATGTCTGATCTATATTTTCTAATAGTTACAGTCTAAGATAAAGAAAGATAGGATCTGTAAGAAAAAAAAATTACCCTCTAACAGAAAATAAAATCCATAATCTTTGGATTTATGTATCATTATATCATTATCTGAACACCATTTACATTATATGATTTGAAAAATAAATAAGCAAGCAAAAAATATTTCATAGACTGTGCATTGGTCTTATGCATCTGTTATCACCATATAGCTTCTGCTAAAATAGATATTTAAATAATGTCACAAAAATTCAATCTAAGGGGCACTACAAATGCACAAAACACAAACTTGTAAGAAAACATGAAAACTGTAACCTAAACCTTTCTTGTAAACTATGCATGTTTTAGAATTTTATATTCCATAGAAGCCAACCTGACAATAAATGGATGTCAGTGAAGTGCAGAGGGATGCTCTTTCAAAGAGACATTTGTATTATGCCATAATTACAGCCTGGGCTTAGAGAAGTCTGGACACAACCATGATTTTTTTTTTTTTTTTTTAACATAGACTCCACTCCCAGTGTGGAGGTCAAAGAAGTGCCTGAACTGACCACCATGAGATCAAGATCTGAGCTGAGATCAAGAATCAGGTGTGCTTAACCAACAGAAGCACCTAGGTGCCCTCCAAGATCTCCTTTTGTGTCATAAACTTGAGCAAGGTACTTAACAGCCTGTCTTGTTTTCTTGAGAATAATAAAAACTCTCTAAATTTTCAGTGATCTTTAAGCAAAATAATGTGTGCCATGTGCTTATTGCAGAGAATGTTCTAAAACTGGCATTCAATAAAAGATAGTTATTATAAGTTTTGGGACATTGTATAAGTTAAATAAATCAACAATGAATCGACATGATGGAGAGTTCTTGTTCTAAGAAAACTGTAATGAAAAATTACTAATTTTAAAAAAAGTAATCAGATTACAAGAAGAAATTACACATAACCTTCAAATGCACTGAACTTGAATATTTCTAGATTTTGGAGATAGTACGAAATGCTTGGCCCTTGGGAAGTACTTAAAACTTCAGGCAAATGGAAAGTATCAAAAATATGCTAAGAATTAGTCTAAGTAGATGGCAAAGACAGTGAAACGGGCTTTGGCAGATATCCAATAATAAATCATAAAAACTGTCCTCTCAAGGGACTTTAATTAAATGTTTGGCCACAAAGGGCCATCCAAACAATATGGCATTACACAAGACAAAACCATTTAAGAACCTAATGGTACTGAGAGCTCTTTGGAGATTCAAGAAGTAGGGGTTTCTTTGAAACTTAAATGCTAGCAAAAGTATAATTAAGTGACCTCAAATAAATTAACTCTCTGTGGGTGGGCTCATGGTTATTTAAATGTTAAAAGAAATAATTTATTATCATAGGACTATATCTAGTCCCATAACCAGGACTGGGGACTATGCAGCCACAAAATCTCTACGTTTTTTTCTCTATAGCTGAGCAAAGGTAAATTGAATTTGCTACAAGATGCAGCTGATTTATTCTGGATAGAATTTAGCCAAACCAGTATAAACCCTTGTGTGAAGACAAAGACTCCTTTTAATGGAAATTAACACAATCCTTACATTTTTTGGTTCCATATGCCTGACCATGCACATGTGATGCTTTGAGCATAGAAAGGCATGCTGAGTCTAGCTTTTGTTATGCCTGAATAATTGTGTAGTTTTCTAAGATATTTTGCCTTACAATTGCTCAGTCTCCTCAATTTATAGAAGAAACCTAGTGTAGATGATCTCAAAGGTTATATTCAGCTCAATATATTAAACATCTAAGAAAATAATAGTTTTCTGCATAATAGCAAATATGCAGAAAATGTCAGTTTTGTTCATATAAATCCATGAGGATTATATTATTTTATTATATGTTCAAAACTACTTAACGTGTATCATCTGGGGGGTAAATAAGACAACATTGAAATGACATGGAGCTTAATCATTAGAAGTAAAATATTTACATAAATTATAATGAAGATTATAAATAAGTATGACAAGTATTTTCATTTTCTACAACTCTCCTGTCATGTTCTTAATGAGTATCAAAATAAGGCAGAAAGACTATACCCCAAATGATTTTTAAACAATAATAATTACACGGTGTTGACAGAAATGTTATTGGGTAAAAAATTATTTTGATTTACATTGTTTTAAGAACACATTGGTTAAGAAGTTTGGAAAGTCATATGGATGCTAATTGTGCTCAAGGACTCATGGAACATTTCTTCTGAGAACAAAGATCTCCATCAAAATTGATTGCCATTTCAAGTTAATTCAAATATAAATAACCATAGACTTCTAAAATAAACACGAAAGCTAGCAAATACAAAAATGGACTTAAAGGATAATGATATGATTTGGTTCCTGTGTGGCTCATTTGGTTAAGAAACTGCCTTCGGATCAGGTCATGATCCTGGAGTCCTGGGATCGAGTCCTGCATCTGACTTCCAGCTCCACAGGGAGTCTGCTTCTCCCTTTGACCTTCTCCCCTCTCATGCTTTCTCTCTCTCTCTCTCTCAAATAGATAAGTAAAATCTTAAAAAACAACAACAATGATATGATCTATACAGTCAAGACAAATATCCCAATTTTCAAGGGTAGATTCTCAGAGACATTTGAAATGTTTCCTAATCATTACACTTCTCTGTGTAAGAGAAGTTGCTTCCCTGTCTATTGATTCTTGTATCAGGGCGGATGTTTTTTGCCCAATGAAAATGGAACAAAAGTTTTCTGTCTGCAGCCAGTTATATGGAGCAGGGAGTGTCAGACCACAGATAGCTTCACAATTATGTGCATCACTGCCTCTGTTGATTCTTCTACTTGGATTTGCTTATTCTATTGTTCCCCTTTGGAATGACTATCTCTAGAATCCTAGACTCAAAGACTCTATCATGATCAGAAGCACATTTGTCTTTATGAGAGAGTATTTATTAGGTTTGCCACTAGATTGCCAGCCCAGTTGGTGTGAAAGGCTGCCAGGCAATTAACTTCATTCAGTAATTTTTAAAAATATGACCTGGATTATAAGGAGGTCTTTTACCTCCTTAATTAAATCTCTTGTCAGATTATATTTATCATCCTCAGGAAGGTCATTAAAATAAAAGTAATGAAAATTTATAAAATCATATTTGCCACGAAATGTCATGTATATCATTTACTTCTCAGGTAAATACTTTCTGCCTAACGAGATGATTGTTATCCATTTGCATGTTGGATTTATCAGTTTTGGCTTAAAATTTGTTTTGATGAGCTGGTATAGGTAAATAAATATTTATCAAATATATTAATATTTTTTACACAACCATCAACAATTTTTAGGATGAATTACAAAGAACCTTACAGTTGGGAATATTCCATTAAACAGAATAGATTAAAATAAAGAATGCAATAATAATTTCTTGAGTGAAAATTACATCATTTTTTACTGCAGGTACCTGTCTGTCTTGGAATTAATAAATGGAAGTTTTTGTCTTTGTTTTTGTTTCCTGTGTTTGCGTGTGTGTGCACACATGTGTGTTGGGGGTTGGGGGGGCGGACTGGCTGTGTCACAGCAAGCCAAAATTTCTCCCAGTGCTCCTATATAAAACTTTTCAATGCTGCAAATTCTTGTTTCATAATAGATTCTTGTTCATAATCTTATTACTCTCAGTTATCAAAAGCCATTCCAATTTATTTAGGTACTTAAATCTTAACAATCTCCTGTGATTATCTACTAGATTCTTCTCTTCTTTGACTCCTATCATGCTTTCTATGAATCTTAGGACATTTAGAAAATTTAACGTTGGGGAGTATGTCTCCTTTCTGAGAGTGTAAGGACCCCTCTGATTGTGTCCATAGAATTCACCATTCTGTTGTGTTGTGTGCATTCAGTAGGTACTAAGTGGGTGCTTCCTTAAAAAAAAAAAAAAAAGTTGAATGGAGAAATAAGTGGTTGCAGTGGTGTATATATATACGAATGGATTTACAAATGTGACTTTTTCATACAAGAATTTTTCTAAACCAAGAAAAGTTTTTAAATGATGGATTTTTTTTTTTCCAGATTGTCTTAGTTCTCTTTCAGAGTATGTGGTGTTAACTTTGGTAGCTGAAATCAGTGACCGCATCGAATTCCTACAGTGCTAACTGACACATGGACTTCTCATCAGAGCTGAACTCACTCACAGACACATCAACAAAGTTCCCTTTTCTTCTCTAAACCACCAATACAGAGAAACTGTCATATGTTTATGAGTAGAAATTCATTCCATTAACCCCTGAATACCTGGGTTCTCTCTGAATCAGCATTATTAAAAATGACAATGTTTATTCACATTTGGGTGTGTTTTTATGAATGGACTTAACCAGAGACAAAACTTAATATCAAATGACATTTTTTTGTAAATACTAAATTTTTCAAAAATAAGCAAATTCTTAATATATAAATAGGGAAATTGGTATATTCTTTGATAAACACATACATATTTATAAAATTTGTTTCACTTGGATATTTGGTTAATGGATGGAAACTTAAGAAAATGTCATAGACATAGAATAGAAACACCAAACATCTTAAAGATGGTGATATCTGGAATCTGCATAAAATAAATGTCTCCTCTTTACACCAGAGCTCAGCTATGTCTCAGGTGAGTAATATATCTCCAAATAGGGTCCTAGTGATCAATAATATTAACAATGAAATGAGGTGCCTCGTTAGCGCAGTAGGTAGCGCGTCAGTCTCATATTAACAATGAAATGAAAATCTCCCTTTCCCTTACAAACAAGATACAACAAACACATTGGATATTCTCTTTATCTCAGATTCATCTACCTTAAAAATAATGTGAAATTTGCAATTGACTGAGCAAACAGAACTTTTGATTCATTATTTCATTAGTTCATTTCTAGGATACACTCTTATCCTTGAAGGAAAACACTAACAACTACAACTGACTTAGTTCTAAAATGTTAGAATTATATTGCAATGTTCTGCCAAGAATTTGTCTAGTGTTTCCTCTTTGACAAAGATGAGGAGGTGCGTCCTATGAGAGTACTTAAAGAAGGTTATATTTATATTATATTCCTGCATTGTAAGGCTCAACTCTAAGACCAGGTATGAAGCCTTATGTTTCCTGAGGTGAATGAAATTGTTGTCATTCGAGACTTTCAAAAACGTGCTAATGTTCAAAGCCATTATGGCCCATAATTAGATCTTTAAAAACCTATCATCACCCAAAGGTTTTTTAGGCCTTTTTTTGAACGTAAAAAAAGGGGTTTTTAGGCCTATAAAACTCATTGGGTTTTATATTTTTTAGGACAAAATAAATAGGAGACATCTTAAAAATTAACATTTGTAAATGTTGAACTCAGTATGTCAATTAAATATGCTAATTTCTCTGAAATTCAAGAACTTTAACAAAGATAATGCTTTATAAACCTGAAAATATTGTGTCCAAAAACAAAGCTACACTCTTTTTTTTTTTTCTTTTTTTTTGGTGGGAGGAAGGATAAAAACATTTCACTTGAAGAAAAATCATATAAAGAAAGAAATAAAAATCTCAGTTATGGAGAAAAATAGCAAAGGTATGAAGTCAAAACTAGTGGGTTACCATATCAAACCCATATTTGCTACTGTGAAACACAAATGTTTTGCTATTCATATATTCCTATGACATCTAGGGACAAAACATGTACAGAAACTGCCGTACAATAATAGCAAGAAAGAAAGCCAAAAGAAGACATTGACGACAGTCAGAAATAGAACGTAAATGGGATAGAACTAAAATTATGGCAAGTGGTACAAACCTTTGATAAATAACCTACACTCCACATTTTAAAAAATTAGATAAAAAATAATAAACATAACAGAGAAAATATTCAAATAAATTGCAGATGTAAGGAGAACTCTGCAGATAAATTAGCTTAATTGGAATCAATAATAAGACACTGAGGACATATCAGACCAGATGCATCCATCTGGCACTTTTCACCATTCTGCTTTGCCCATATAATGGCATCTAAATAGAATCTTAGTCTTGCTGATCTAACAGCATTCAAATTACTTCCTTAATGTCAATCATGCTTCATTTTTTCATTCTTTTTTTTTTTTAATTAACACAAAATGTATTATCTGTTTCAGGGGTACAGGTCTGTGATTCATCAGTCTTACATAATTCACAGCACTCACCAGAGCACATATGCTCCCCAATGTCCATCACCCAGCCACCCCATTCCTCCCAACTTATCTCCTTACACAGAACAGAGGTGCTGAACATTTTTAAAACATGTTAGAAGCATTGGACCTCAATATTTATAATGACATATATTATATATACAATAAATATATATGATATTATAGTAACCTTACAAAGTTGATGTAGTTTAAATTAGAAGTATCTCTCACTCTTTTAAATTTCTACCCATTGTAAGAGGTTGGTCTATATCATCTTGTTCCTTGTAACTCCAGTTGTGAGTCCAACACTTTTTGGACATACTAACTTGTGCATGTTAGAGCACTGGCTGTTATATGCAACTAATGAATCGGTGAACACTACAACAAAAACTTATGATGTACTATATGCTGGCTAACTGAACATAGTAAAAAAAAAAACACAAAAAACAATCCTTCTTATAGATGTTACATTTGCTGTGGCTATTTTCATTTTGGATGTTGCTCCCAAGAAATCCTGTTTTGATTGTTAGATCAAAATTTGTCCTAGGGTCCAAGTGTTCTTTCTCTTCAAAATGAATATTTTATTACCATTACTGTTGAAAGTAATTTCAAATTGCCAGTACATTTTAGTTGGGTAACCTATTATGTTTTGTAAAAACATATCTCACTTAATGGTGGGGGAGAATTAACAAAATTATAAAATGTATCTGCCAACTCTTAGGGAATGCAGTTCACTTATAGGGAGAGAACATGCATATTTGACAGGGTATGAGACAATCATCGTTGGCAGGTGGCAAATAGCAAGTGAGTGTTAAGATACAGAGTGTCATGAAATTATAGTAAAAAGAAAGTGCAGTGACAGGAGCAAAGCAGGGGCCCCCCTGCAAAAATTAAGAAATCAAACTGGGTTTTGACATATACAAAGGATCCAAGAAGGTAGCATTGAGAGAAGGATGATGTAGGATGGGGAATCATCAGGAACAAATGCAGTGAAGCAAACGAGCTATGTCTGGAGGACAGGATAGAGTTTAGAAAGGTCGGAAAAGTCTAAAGGACTATGTTATGAGATGGGAATTGTATAGGATAAATGAGTGAAGGAATTTAGTAGTGAGTGGCGCTGTGAAAATGCCAATGGGTATGCTGAGTCAGGGAAGTGAGAAGGAAAGGTAGGGAGGCTGGCTGGGGTCGGGGAGCATTCTACAAGAATACATCTGAGCACTGAGAAGCATGCGATAAAATAGAGTATGTAGCTTCCTTTGGACTTTTATAAATCATCTGTAACTCTTAGCATCGATAAAGAAAAATCATAAATTGCCAATAGAATAGGTATCTTAATAGTTGCAAAGAGAGAGATCCATCAAATGACTTCTCAAAAAGAAAAAAAAAAATCCATTAAAGCTCTGGTAAGAATGTAACTCAATTCCTGAAGAAGAGATAACAATCAAAACATAGTATTTGACTACTTAAAAGCAAAAAAGAAAGGAGGAAAAAGAGGAGAAAAAATCATTAAATTAAAAAAAAAACTATGAAAAATGTACCCTTATTCTGCAGGAACATGGTTTGATTGTATGATTTTCCTTTTTTTTTCTTTTCCTTAGAAGGGGCTGAAATTCAATCTCATACCAGGGACGGCTCCGAGAGGCCACACAGTCAGATGCCGGCCTCCTCAGCAGCCCATCCCAGTCCACAATGTTTACAGTGTGTCAGTAACAAAGGTCCTTTTGTAATTGCACTTGACATTGATTTTTCAGAATCACTCTTGCTTGTTATGATTTTCTGATTCCTGGTCTTCTATTATATATACATATTTTTTTGAGGAGTCTTTTATATTTGGCACAGTGACTTGAAGCAAAGAATAGAATATTGAAACTCTATGTCCTTCAGGAAAATAAAATACATATATATTAAATATTTTATTAGAAAAATGGATTTTAGATTGAATCCATTGCATTATCATCTACTATCTCTCTTTAAAGGTGAAAAGCAAGCAAACAAACAAGAACCTTATCTACATTGTAAACTCCAAGTCAAGAGTCCATAAGTTCTTCATGTTCAATAGTGCAGGGATAAATTCCTTTGCATGGTTCTGAACTGTGTAGTGGTGAGGACGATATTACTTCTTAAAGATCAGTATTACTGAGAGTAGAAGGAATTCTCTATCAGTTTAACAAGAACTCAGAACATTGGTCCTGGGATATCATAGTAAGGAAAAGACACTATTGGTTGAGCCAAGGTTGATAAGGCACTGGCATGAGAGCCCCTTCCCTCCTACACCAATTCAACACTTCTCTAGTGTCTTAAACATAAAACTGGCAGTTGTATTCAGTACCAAGGCACAACATTCCATTAACCTCCTTTTAGTATATAAACCAATAACCTTCCCACTTAGTTTAGATACTTGCTGAATTAACAATCATCTCTTTACAAGAAATCATAGAAAAAGATATATTAGAATATCACTGGTAAGAAAATTAATGTCGTAATATTCCAATACAAGCATCACAGAACTAGAGGTCATCCATTTTCGGATGAAAACACATGAAATGAATGAAATTTCATGAGCCATGCTCCCCTCCCCTCCAAGACACAGACAAATACTGTAGTTTTAAAACAATCACATCCGCTCCTATTTAGGGCAATGAGTAAGATTTTTCTTCAGAGGACTGCGTATCTGATGAGGTGTCACCTCAAGGCTGCTATTTTTGTCTGGTGAAGGTTTAAATTCTGCGACTACACACCAGAAACATGTGCTTTAGTGATGTCTCTTTGTACTTGTTAAAGAATTAAATTTGAAACAAAGGGCATTATTTCAGGGCCTTAATATCCTGATTAAGAAATAGAATCAGGGCGCCTGGGTGGCTCAGTGGGTTAAGCCTCTGCCTTCAGCTCAGGTCATGGTCTCAGGGTCTTGGGATTGAGCCCAGCATTGGGCTCTGCTCAGCAGGAGCCTGCTTCCCGCACTCTCTCTCTCTCTGCGTGCCTCCCTGCCTCCTTGTGAGCTCTCTCAAATAAATAAAATCTTAAAAAAAAAAAAAAAGAAGTAGAATCACATTCTAATGTAATTCTAGGATGGCAATTTAGCAGTATGAGAAAAAGATGGGGAAATGACCACATATAAAATCCAGGGATTATTACGCTATGGCTAGAAATTAGATTACTTATCTCTAACTTCAATATGCTCCGGCAAGGAACTCTATTCCTATAACTTTGGGGCTCTGTTTTCAATATGTACGGTTCATTCATTAATTAATCAGACATCGAGTGTTGAGCTCACAGGTGACAAACTCCTGGAGTACAAGGAACTGGGGATACCCAGATGCAGAAGACAGGATCTCCGTCTTCAAGAAACTCACAGCTCTGTCAGAGACAGTCATGTAAACAAATCATTGTAATAGAGTGAGACGCGCTAACAGATGCTTGTACAATGGGTCTGTGATGATAGACAAGGCACATTTGCTTGGGGATTCAAGAAGGCCTGAAACAGAAAGTGGCATATGAGCAATATTTTGAAGAAAAAATTGGAGTTAGCAAGGCAGGTTCAAGAACAATCAATAAGATAAAATGATAAATAGTTAAATGAAGTAAGTGACCAAGATTCAGGGGCTAGTCGCAAAAAATACCCAGCCTGAAATAGAATAATAGAATGGAGGAAGAAGATGTGAGGGCAGAAGACTTGGATATAAATACAAGACAATGAAGTGGCCTCAGAAAACCTCTGTGACCCCATTTTCTTTCTTTCTTTCTTTCTTTCTTTCTTTTTCTTTCTTTCTCTCTTTCTTTCTTTCTTTCTTCTTTCTTTCATTCTTTCCTTTTTTAAGATTTTATTTATTTATCTGACAGACAGAGATCACAAGCAGGCAGAGGACAGGCGGTGGGGGTGGGGGGAGCAGGCTCCCTGCTGAGCAGAGAGCCTGATGTGGGTCTCAAGGCCAGGACTGTGAGCTCATGACCTGAGCCGAAGGCAGAGGCTTAACGCACTGAGCCACCCAGGTACCCCTCTGTGACCCCATTTTCATTCTTGAAAATATAGATGAAAATTACGGTTGCCCAGGGTTCCCAAGGAGAGTGTATGAATCTGTTCTGTGAGTTTGGAAGCACCTTACAAATGTTATTTACTTGATTATACTTAATTTTGTCTAGTGAGTGTAGATGCTGTGGTCACTTGATTATGAAGATGTGCTCCTTAGAAACAGCAAGGCCATGAGGTAAATTTCACAATTCTCTTTGAACATAAGTATTATTTCAGTAAAAGCTGAGGGTCACAAAGTAATGTCTCATGATATTATGTTATTGTCTTTTAATGCCCACGAAGCTAATTAATGCTTGAACAAGGGCAATTCATGATAAAGTGTGGATCCTATGGAGAAGATGTCATTTAAAACCAAACAGCCCCTGAATCTGATTACTGCCCTGTAATCTAATTTGGTACATATATTCTTTATTTCCCCCAAACTTTTATTTTGTTTATGATTTCATATAATTGCAGGCATAATTATTATATCATGTGAAAATTATTTTTACGCTCACCCCTACCCATATGTAGTCAGTATAACAAATAGTAATATTGTAATCGCTCTGGTGAAGAGTAAGAGTGACAAGATCAACATCCAATTCCAAAAGAGAATATTTGTATAAGGTGTTTCTTGAAATTGATGTGTAATGAATCTGGCAGGAACCCAGCATTTGGCAAGAGCTTGCCTGAGGGTACTTTTCTCTGTCTCCATCTTCCTGAAACATACTCTCGAAAGCAAATCAGAGGCTGAACATGAGAACTTCAAAAGGAACTGCTGAGCACCTACTGTCACAGCTAGAGGTGGCCCCCAACTCTTAAGTATGGATTTATCGACCCATGTAGTAGGTACTTGTTGTGTTGTGAAGCTGCCAGCAACAACTTGCCCTATTTTTAGGGCGAATGCACTATCCTCCATCAGGTTTTACCCCATGCTGTTTGCTGTGGGGCTAGTTCTATCCCTAGTTCTAAGGTAGATGCATGATTCGAGGCTAAACCACTCAGAATAATCACTATCTGCTATCCACATGATCGGTTCAGGTATTTCCACACGGCCCTATTGGAACAGTCAGCTGGAATGGCTGACAGTTACTATATATTATTTGCAGGATGAAATGATTTGTCTGAGGATGGAAATAAAGATCAAGAGATGGAAGGAGTCAAGCAGGGTCCTAGTGACCCCAGTTGACCATACCTCCTGCCAAGCAAGGTTAAATCCCAGATTTTTCAGATGCCTAAGATGATGAACTTGCCTGTGATTGAAGCTAATTTGGGTCAAGTTTTCTGTCACTTACAGTGCAACTAACATATACGGTCAATATTGACAATTTAGGTTCTACCTACCCCTGTTAGGAGAAAGAACAATGAAATGCAGGTTTTTTTCTCTGGATGTGGCTTCCCTGGCTACCATTCATTGTCTGAGCTCCCCCAGCAGATCCACACCTGGATCCTCCTAACTACGAAGCTATTCAATGGCCATCTCCAAACTGCTGTCACATGCGGTCAGTGAGTTTGCAGGGGATGAGTTATGCTTATCCATAACTAAATGGTCTTTCATGTGACCTGACGCTCATAGTTACTCTATTCTCATTTTATTTGCTTGCCTTGAAGCCCCTTCTAAGTGGCAACATAAAAATACACCTTTGAAGCACAGTATTCCTGGGTGGCTCAGTAGGTTAAGCCACTGCCTCTGGCTCAGGTCATGATCCCAGGGACCTGGGATCCAGTCCCATGTCGGACTCCTTGCTCCGCAGGGAGCCTGCTTCTCTCTCTTTCTCTGCCTACCACTCTGCGTGCTCGTGCTCTCATTCTCTCTCTCTCTCACTGACAAATAAATAAAATCTTTAAAGTATACTGACAGCATGCTTTTCTGTTTCTAGTTTACAGGTGAATCATACCATGTCATCATAGTTGTCTTTTTCCTCACTAGTCCTTGATTCTCAGTGGGTGTTTTGTCCTTTTACATCGTGGAGTTCTGTGAGGACAGCATTCTGATAGGACATTTTCACTACATCTTTTGGAAGAAAAGCTTACACTGTACCAGGTTAAGTGCATTTCCTTGTTGAGTGTCAACAGCAATCTTACTTAAGGAATTAAGCTTATCCTTTTTTCTCTTTCTCAACAGCACTGGTGAGATGCCTTCTTCTGAAAAACTGAGTAGCTGGCATATGAAAAAAATCAACTATTTGTAGTAAGAGCTTGAGGCTTCTGACGACTTTTGTGGGCATCCCATATAAATTCACTGGGTTGGAATTAACAGGCCTTTTCCTTGCATAAATGAACAGAAAGTCTACAAAGTAATTCTCTGCTAAATCAGTCTTAGATTCTACTGACATGGAAAGATTCTAACTGGCATCAAGCCTAAGGACTAGTAACAATTATATTACCATGGATTAGAAAGTGTCAATATGGATAGCCCTTCAGAAAGTATAATTTATGTTAAAATTAGAATAACTGCATTTTACCCAATATTGTAATACTTTATCAGCATGCTTTTGGGCTTGATAAGTATACACCTTCCTATCTGGAAGATAGGACAGAGACAGATTATATCTGAGACAGATTATAGCCATAGTTAAAAAGTCTGGAAACGTCTTCCAGTAATATCTCAATTTGTAAAGCTCCTGTGACATTCTTATTCTTTTACCTGTCATATAATGGTGTTTATTAATTAGCAATAGCTGTGTGGTATATGAGTATCTTTAAAAAGGGTTTATTGAGTATCCATTACTGCCACCAAGCTTGAACTGCGTAGTATAAAGACAATTATACTATGTGAAAGGGAAAGACGGGGTCCCTTATAAAACCCATATTCCAACAAATGCTCACACTGATAGTTGCCTAAAGTTTAGAGGAGTTCAAATACTATACAACTATATTTATTATTGTTAAAATACATAACTAAACCACAAATCACCTATGCAGGTGAAACTTTAAAAAAAAATGTTAACTGGAACCGTTTAAATATCTTACAATGTTGTTAATTCTGCCTCAATAAACCTGCGTGGGAGGAGTTCATTTGAATGTTTTTTTAGTGAGAGAGAGTAAGTGGTGTTTCTCACAACATCAGGCACGAGGAGGGAGGGTGCTAATCACGCATAAAGTAAAGAGCCCAGAGCATCAGAGTAAATCATCAAAGAAGGATGGCTAGAAGCAGGGGGAAAAAAAAATAAAATCTTGTTTTCCTTTCCTTCAAAGTGCCGACGATCCCTGAGACTTTAGAAAACCTGGATGAAAATGCAAAAAAAATTACGAATTATGGTGCCACTTCTTCTTCTTCTTCTTCTTTTTTAAGATTTTATTTATTTATTCGACAGAGATCCCGGGTAGGCAGAGCAGCAGACAGAGGTGGGGGGTGGTGAGGGGGGGCAGGCTCCCTGTTGAACAGAGAGCCCAATGAAGGACTGATCCCAGGACCCTGAGATCATGACCTGAGCGGAAGGAAGAGGCTTAACTCACTGAACCACCCAGGTGCCCAAGGTGCTGTTTCTTTAGAAGATTCATCTCAAATATAAACTGGCTGCTGACATGTAGAACATGGAACAGAATTAAAATCCTGTAGTATTAAAAATATAAAATGATCTAAAATATCAATATAGAATAGAGAAATACAGAATAGAGAAATATACAATACAATAATTAAAATACTTAAAGAAGTCACTATACCTATTAAATCAAACTGATTTTCTATCGAATGGGAACCTACTCCTTTTCTAAGAAGTCTCTTAGGTTAGTTCTGAGTGAAGAAATAAATAACACCATTAGGAAAGAAATGATCAAAATGAGTGAAGTGTAGGTAAAGACATCTGACACAATTGCCTTTGCAAATAGGAGACATTCAATTAAATAAGAGTGTTTTGAACATGATAAAGCTGCATTGTTTTCAAAAGGTAGAAATGATGAACTCCTAAAAGAGGCTCTGAAGTCAACCAGCTACCCAATCAATCAATACGTTAACTGAGCAGTCTCTCTCCTCGATTGTATGGCATTTCTCTTTTGATATAGATGAGTGCATGTTGAGAAGTAAATATCAAGAAGGTAGAAATGACAATTGTTTGACTCTTTTGGAGTAATAGCAATTAGATAATGGGGGAAAGGCAGAGACAGTGGCTCCTAGGACAGTAAGCATTTGTCCAAATGATGCAGCTGTATATGCCCCACTGTTTGTAATCCCGAAATTAAAAAAAAAAAAAAAAAAAAAAAAAAAAAGTAAGCAATGACCAAGTTTTGAGAGCACTGGTTTGCATTTTGAACCTTATAAATTGGTAATCATATTATAGGATAGCGTACTGATGCAGGGGAGATTGGCTTTTGCATATTTGACCTCAACAGCAGCTAAGGAGAAGTCCACGTGAAGTTCTTCATTAGTTTAATCTTCAAGGACATTTCAAGTTCATTTCATCTGGTTTTTAAAACAGCTGTGATGTAGTATTTGTATAATAAGAGAAATAAGTTTCAAGAATTTGAAAACTAAGCCTATCTTTTTAATTTAAGTATATCATTTAGCTTTAAAACATTAAAATTTGACTACCCACAGACTGTCAAAATCTAATAAATATAAATACTATTGTGTACAGAAAGTCATAACAGCAACTGTGATCCTTTCATTCTTTTTTATCTCTTTATATCAATTATTAAAAAAACAATCCATGTCTGTGCTTATAAATTTATGTTGGATTTATAATGTATAAATTTATAGCTATTTCTGTGCACAACTAAAAATTATGTTGGATTTTTTCCCTCTTATATACAATTTGCAAAGGATATACTGTAATATGATGGATACAAGTACCATTTAAACGAAAGTAATTTCAAAATGTCTAACTTGTTATCCTTTGGAATACTTTATTCAAAAGGGTTTGTTTGTCTCTTGAATAATTACATCTAAATCACTTTAGAACAAAATTTCCACAAAATTGTATGAGTGTGCATGTAAATTTATATGTAATTATATGTACTTGATATATATAAGTATACACAGTATATATCTATACATACTTTTAAAAATGTCTTCAAACCTGAGAATTTTTAAAGTCTATGCCTGAGTAATTAAAAGCACTACATAATGGTTTGTCCATATCCACATTCTCTAAGTGGTGGTGCTACTATTTAAATCTAAGAAGTCTCACTCCAGAGTCAAGCATGGTGTGTGTATACGTGTTACAGAAAATAAAATCAGTTACAAGCTCTATCTTAATAGAAAAATGGGAAAAATCAATTTTAAGTGGGAATGTTTCAAAAGTACCGTATGAAGCAGGCCTACACTGGACTATTTAGTCTAACAAACCCTCAAATTTCATAACCAAAACTTAACTACCTAGCTATATCAATTTCACAAATAAAATACATAAGAAGGGTGCTCAGAAAACTTTTTAGTTCGTTGATAATGAAGATTTAAATAGTTTTCACTATCTTGATAGGTCGAATGATCTATAAAATGCTAATGATACAAAACCAGTCCAAATTTTCTAACTTACTGATACACAGGTCAACCTATGGTGTGTAATAATGGATAGATTGGGATGGCTATAGATGGCAGGATTGTGTCTGATGTAAAGAATCCAACATTGCATTTCTGATAGAAATAGATTAAAATCACTCTATAGGTTTTGCAAGAGGTCTTATCAATCAAAGATCCACATTATAAACTATATAAAACAGGTGACAGTGCCCTCTTGAGGACACTATTGAAATCTGATACCAGCTACCTGTCCAAGAATTCTCCAAGTAAATTGATAAACTCTTTTCCATATCGTGGAATCTCTGCCTTTTGTTCTTATAATTTTAAGATTATACAGAGGAACAAAAGAACTGTTCACACTGATTCTTCAAACTTTGCATCAAAAGGAAGACTTTGTAATACTCACTATCAAATTTAATGCAAGGTTACAGATGGTAACCTGCATAACTATAGGAAAGATACTTTGGAATAATGGACCGCATAGAAAGCATTATGCCTTGGTACTGAGGATTTCAACCCAAACTGTGTTACTAAATATCCACGCTAAGCTACAGCAAATCAGAAACTGTACTCAACAAGATTCTAAATTTGGTGTTGTTTGCGTTTGCCTGCCATTCTGCTTATCATGCCATGATTTCTAACAGAAAGAATGTAACAGCCAGCTTGAATGTTTTGTGAAACTCTGATTTAGTTCTTTGGACTAGATCTTCTATTTTTATGCTTCGTACAGAAGTGAGAGTGCCCTCTGTTCTTTCTGTTGTTGTCTGGACACACACACACACACACACACACACACACCAGTTCCTCCTTAAATCTGACGTCCTAGAAGGTTCACAATCAAAATACAAATGAAGCAACTTTGGAGTAACCTAAAAAAACTGCAAAGAAAAAAGAGAAGATAAAAAAAAAATTAAAAGCAGACTCAGTTGTATTAGGAAGACAGAGATTCAGAGATTCCATGTGAGAAAAAGTACCAGAAATTAAGAAGCAAGAAAAGAGACTCTAAAATTCAAATGGATGTTCTTTCTTAAAGTCACTGCAATTCCTGTGTTGTCACCTGTTTTAGAACAATTTCATAAAATGCCTGGAAATCACAAGTCATTCATGTGCAAGCTGGTTTGCTTCCTGAAAAATCTAGATCTTTATCCAGACTTCTTCTAGGCTATGAAAGAGATATGAGAGGTGAAAGTTAAAACAATATGTTTGGAAGGGATGCATGCTCCAAACCATGGTAAATGGATATCAAACCTGAGACAAAAAAACCAAGGGGCCAAGTCACTGCATTTTCTCTGTTCATTTGAATTTTAGCTCTGGAAAATGGCTCCAAGCTCATTAAAAATAGCCAATTAATTATCTTAGAGATGCTTTTATTATTATTTGTTAAAACGGCAAATTATATTACTAAGAACACTAACATGTTTTTATTGTTTCACCACTTCATATTAAGAATTATTCAGTAGTGTGCAAATATCGTAGTAATTTATTATCTTGGGTGTAATAAAAGATTATTATATTTTAAAAGCCAGATAAAATAGATAAAATTGAGAGTCTTTGGCCCCCTGGCCTGAGGAAACATAGAAATATCAATCAACAAAATATGAAACCAGTAGCTTGTTAGGTTTTTCACAGTTTTCTTATGTGTTTGGGCCGCTGATAATTAAATTAACACAAATGAGAAGGGAGGAAACATGATATATTTTTGCCGGAATTCCTATTTTTAGAGATATATGGGATGTGAAATTGATAACATATTGATGTAAAAAACTGTACTGTTCAAATGTTATCAGTGGAGTCATACCTTTTGACTTTTCTCTGTACAGCCTTGCACAAAAGAAATTTCCTGTGTCAAGGCTGAGAACACCCGGGCTTCTGCATAACCTGCTAACTTCTTGCCACTCCTAAAATGCAGAATCTGTTACATTCCATGAACCCTCTCATTATTTTGTCTCAATGACAAGCACCACCATTATTATTTACTTTCTTATCTATTTATTTCTTTAAATAGGCAGAAATTGTCTATTCACAAACATGCTACCTTTAGGCATGGGCTTCTTTCCTTTGTCTGATCAGTTGACATCCTTAAGGAAATGCAAACTCCATCCCACTACCTCCATCTTCTCATGGCTCATCCTGAAGCTTCTTACCCTCTGACCTTTGCCTTATCGTGCCCAGGTTGTTCCCTTGAAGGCTTACAAGGGATCTACTTTATAAATTCAATAGCTTGCCCAGGTCTCATCCTCTTTTTTTTTTTTTTTTAATTTATTTATTTGACAGGCAGAGATCACAAGTAGGCAGAGAGGCTGAGAGAGAGAGAGGAGGAAGCAGGCTCCCTGCCAAGCAAAAAGCCCGATGCGGGGCTCAATCCCAGGACCCTGGGATCCTGACCTGAGCCGAAGTCAGAGGCTTAACCCACTGCGCCACCCAGGCGCCCCAGGTCTCATCCTCTTGTAATCTGCTGAAAATAATGAGAAAAGGTGAAAAATCCTTGACTTTCATGATATCATATTTTCTTGATTTTCCTTCTTTGACTGCTCCTGCTGCGTCAGACCCTACCTCCGCCCACTCGCCTCACACACTCAAAGCTGAATTCTTCTCTGTAACGTCTCTCCTGTTCTTCTCTATAATAGTTGTTTCAGCAATGCCATGGCTTCAAACATTGTTTTCATGGGGGAGGGTTTGCATACCTATATTTCTAAAAGTATCTTTTAAAAAATAAAAAGATATTTATTTATTTAAGAGAGAGAGAGAGCACAATCTGGGAAGGGGAGCAAAAGGAGGGAGAGGGAGAACCAGACCTCCTATTGAGTTCAGAGCCCAACATGGGGCTCAATCCTAGGACCTTGAGATCACGACCTGAGCCGAAGGCAGATGCTTAACGGACAGAGCCACCCAGGTGTCCCTCAAAGGGCATCTTTGTCTTAGATTTTAATTCTTTAATCCCCAACCTCTCTGTATTCTCCTGATTATCTGTCTGTGCTTAAAACCTGCTTAAATAACTCAAATATTATATCGAAAACTAAATACATCAAATGCCTCCATAAATCAGTCCTCAATTTCCTGTTCATGAGATGTTTTCATGGCCATCAAATCATCAAGAATTTTCTGGGAAACTTCCCTTTAATTTGTCTTTCTCAAATGAGTTATCACATTCTGTCCACTGTACTTTCTTTTTACTTTTCTTTTTCACATGTCATTTCCTCTTACCTTGTTACTGTTTCATACTCTTCGTGCTTTCTTACAGAAATATTATAATATTTTCCAAATAGCCTTCTCCTCCTGTTTTTCCTCACTCCACTCTATTCTGTCTATGACTGTCAGATTAGTCTTTCTAAAGCTGAGAAATGTACAACAGCCTGCCATTGCGTGTTAGTTAAAGTCAGGTTCTCTTACGCTGACACACAAGACCTTGTATAATCTGGCCCCATTTTACCTTTCCAATATTTTGTGTATCCTGTGATCACACAATTGTAATCTTCCCTGACATAAGTTTAGTGGGTTTTTCTTTACCTTTGTTCATCCTTCCAAGCTTTCCCTGCCTATTGCAACACCCTTCTCAATGTTCACGTATCCAAATTCTGTTGTTTGGTTTCTGCCAGTGAATGCCACCTACTCCATGAAAATGTGTTTCATCCCCCGCTGTAAAAAACAATGCAAGTTACTCACACTACTTTAAGCATTGTGCATTTTTCCCTGTACATTATTTTATTCAAAGCAATCTCTTTTTTTCTGTTATCCATAACCTCATATTATCTGCACTGTACTTATGGCAGTTGTTACACTTCACTGAACATCAGATTTATTTTTGTATATTTTTCTCCCCCTTAAGAGTAAATTCCTTGAACTTATCCACATATTCTCCTTCTTCAATGTTGAGTTTACTGCCCCAAAGGAAACAAGCTTGGAATTAATTTATAAGTCTCTGTTTATTTGAAACAAACTGTATAAACTTAACTCATAAATATGATACAGACATCCATATACGTGTCTGTATAAGTGCACCTATATTGACATGTATATGATGGTTTTGATGAATTACTGTAACTCTATTCATCAAAAAAGTCTAATATCCTCCATGTCAATGCAATTAACTGTCATCAAGGCAATGTGCAAAGATCAAAAGGATATTAGATGCTTCTATTGGGAAAAGTCTCTGTAACGAGAATATCTGACTTACTACTGTTACTCTAATAATTTGATGATTACCAGGGAAAGCATTGCTAAGCGTTGCTATCTTCTGTTCTTACCTTAAAACAGAGAAGAAAATGACAGTCACTCTAATATATGAATAGAAATGAAGCCCTGCAACACATATGCATATTCAAATGATATGAATATCTGAGCCCTCTACCTTTCTACAATACTGAGAGAGGCTGCATTCTTAGCTGATGGAAACCTTGGAGCCCTAACTCACTAAACATTCTGTTGATCAGAAACACTGGTATGTAGCTGCAGTGAAAATGCTGCCTGGATACACATAATCACCTTTTTTTTTTTTTAAGATTCTATTTATTTATTTGACAGAGATCACAAGTAGGCAGAGAGGCAGGCAGAGAGAAAGAGGGGAACCAGGCTCCCCGCTGAGCAGAGAGCCCAATGCGGGGCTCGATCCCAGGACCCCAGGATCATGACCTGAGCCGAAGGCAGAGGCTTTAATCCACTGAGCCACCCAGGCCCCCCGATCACCTTTTTGTTTAACTTTCCTGTACTCCCATTGCTACCATTTGTCCCCTGTTGCACACAACTCTCTTGAAGGAAAAAACAAATAGTTCCATGAACAAAAAGCTTCTATATTCTTGGTTTATTTTGATGCCCCTTGGATGGCATTGATTTATTCCTTAGAAATATTAACATATGCTTTTATAAAGCAGAATTGCCTTTCAAAAAATAACTCAAATCAATCCGTGGCATTTCTGCATCTTCTTCAACAGGAGGAACCATATTGCTTGGGCTAAAGAGCTACAGGAGCAAATTGGAACTGTTTGTTGAGGGGAAATTTCTCTGCGCTAATGAAAATGTGAGTAACAACAAAGCAATGCCAAATGAAGCAGTTCTCAGCTTGGGGGAAATTCTCTGCTTTGGAAGACTGCTCCATGCTCAGGCCCGACTGGACTGTAACTTGCATGCTATGCTGTACTTCTTCAGGGCTTTTCCTAGAATTGCATGGTTTCCTCCAGCACTCAAGACTCCATGAATTTACTTTTGCTAGTGAGATTAAAAATTGTAGCTGTGATTATCAGCAGCGATTGGATGTCAACATGTGAAACAAGGAACTTGCTCTTAAAATGTCCTAAGTAGGAGAAAGTGAGGTGAAGAAAAATAAAGTATCTGAATATTAAGAAACCAGAATCTAAACAGTAAGTCAATTCTCTGCTAGACTATTTCATCACTCCTATAGCATACCCAGAAGAATAACCAAACAAACCACTGCCATCACAGGTAGACAGTTCCATACACTAGGTAATCCCCTTGTGAAGAAACAAATTTCAGAGGAAATTTGTGTTGCTTCTTCTATAAGCAGCATTTGGTTTTAGAATCCCATCCTAACAGTCATATAAATGGATGAGCCAACATAAAACTAAATCCCTGCAGAGTTGTTGTTCCTAACTTGCTTAGTATTATGAAACTTTAAACGTTTTATCATGAATGTGATCATGCAACCCCTGTTCAGCAGAGGTCCATACTATCCAAAATCTTTTGAACTTTTCCTTTCTCAGAAAGTTGAGAAATTGTTTCCCACCTCACTCCTCATCTCTGTATCTCCATGTGCTTTTTGGTACAGGGATAGTCTCATCACATACGTTATTTGTATGATGACTTGAAAAAAAAAAAAAAAAAAAACCTTTTCTTTTCTCTCTTTAAAAATATTTTATTTATTTATTTGATAGAGAGAGAGAATGAGAGAGAGCATGAGTGGGGAGAAAGTCAGAGGGAGAAGCAGACTCCCACATGGAGCTGGGAGCCCCTTGTGGGACTCGATCCTGGGACTCCGAGATCATGACCTGAGCTGAAGGCAGTTGCCTAACCAACTGAGTCACCCAGGTGTCCAAATAAACATTTTTCATTACTTAGTAGCATATGATTCAGTTTGTCTTAATTTGACTTTTCTTTTCCTAACCAAAAAATATACAAGAAGCCATTTTTCTGGGCACTTTGGGTCTTTAACGAGAGTAGTTTAACCTAAATGGTCCAGATTATGAGAATATTACTAAATTTTGAGGATGATTAAGCATGTGATGATAAAGAACCACCTAATGAATTGCTGAATGACTATACTTTTGCCTGGTTTGGGTTTGGCCTACCTAACTTAAGAAACATTTCCAGCTTCTGACTAACGGTGGCTGCACTCTATGCACTCAAGAGAAACACTTTATCGTTTATTTCAATTAATTCAATATACCAAAGTGATTCAAACTAAAGTGATTTAAATCATGGTACATGTACAAATTTTAACTGAATGTATTTTTATAGCAAAAAGCAATTAAAACATTCCTTTTTTATGAATGTCATACACAATATCTTTAGTGAAAAAAAAACAGGCACAAAAATTTACATTAGTATGCTTCCTTTTGCATGAAGTTTTATGACAGGAGAATAGGTACAACTAGTAGATGGTACTAAAATTCACAACAGTGATTGCTAAGATGGGTCAGGAAGCTGTGATGGGGGGTAGAGAGAAGACTGCAAAGAGTCAGTAGAAAATCTCCTGAGGTGATGGGAAATACTCTGTATCTTGATTGAGGTGATGGTTATATGGTGTATATATTTGTCAAAACTCAGAAAATATACAGTGAAAAAAAAATACATTTCATGGTGTGTTTTGCAAATTACATCCTAATAAATCTGATTTACCTAAAAAATCAGCCATCCAGCCCTGGCCTTTTGCTCTCCTGATACTGAAGGCAACGCCGTGTAATCCTAGAACCCTTTTGGAAGGTCTGCTTATATCTAAGACAATGATTTTTAAACTGATTGCAGATTCTAGGTTAGGGGAGCATGACCTTAGTCTGCAACCCTTAGCAGTTCTGTCTGTTGGCTCGGCATTAATGTATATACTTATCCTGCTTTGAGGATAATCATCTGACTGACTGTTGCTTCTAATTTACTCTCTTTGCTTAAAAGGAAATGTGGCTGATTTTTTTTTTTTAAGTTATGAAGCGTGCTTACACACGTGCACACACACACACACTCACACACACCAATCAGCAAAAACATTTAGAAAAAAAAAAGCCTTTCAATTGCTCTTCTAACAACGTTAGAATGTGTAGAGTCCAGGACTTATTTTATGTTGTTCCAGAGATAAGAGGAAGGGTGAGAATATGGAGGACATTAGGAGGTAAATTTGGGTCTATAGAGAAGAGACCTCAGAGCAATAAACTGTGGACAACAGATCATCCTTCAAGACATGTCCCCTCTTCCCAAGGAGGAAGAGCCTTCAAGGGGCCTTCAGACTTCAAAGGCTCTGTGTTCACAGCTGATGACAGAGGAAGTTGTGACGAACACTCAAATATCCTCATGCTTTCACAAAATACAGTGACCTCTAAAATTCTAAAGACAAATGCTAAATTGACTCTATGATTTGCTGTTTCAAACCACACTGAGTACAAAAGCTAGTATCTGCTGATCTTGAGGATCACTGACCCACAGGGAAACAGTATCATAGCTCTGAGGTAGTCAAAGTTGATAATATTTGTTCTGCACTTTTGAGCCGGTGCTTTTCTTAGTACATGGTACGTACTATCTAATTGTAAAAATTGCAAAAATTTGCAAATATTGTATGTAGTAATTTACTGTGATCATTCCTGTATAACAAACAAGGAGTCTGCAACTCAGAGAAATTAAGTAGCTCATCCTGGGTTTAATGGTAGATCTGTGGTGGAGCTAGGATTTTAAAATGTAATGACCCTAGAATACTGTCTGAGTAGAACACATAGGAACGTTGTTCGCTCTAGCGAAGAAGTGAGAATAATTCTAATGTCCATAATAGAAGAACTGATTCATAAACTCTCATGTAGGCCTTCAGTGCTACACTACACACAAATGAAAATCAGTGAACCAGAGCTACCCTTATCAACATGGATTTATATCATAAACAAAATTTCTGAAAAAAAATTTCTGGTGAGTAAATCAAGTCACAGAAGGTTATGTAAAGTATGGTGACATCAATGTGCAATTCGTAAGTGGAAAATGTAGAACAATATGTTTTTTGAAGGTTTTTATTTGTTCAAATTACAATGAAAAATATGATATCAATAAACACTATTTCTTTTCCATATCATAATTTCTTATTCCATCTCAAATAGCCCTTTGGCCAGCTTTGTGTTCATACAGCTTACACTTAAGGCTTTAATCACTAAGAAAGAAATAATATTATTTTCACCCTTATTTTATAAGTCAAATAGTATATTTTAATGAATGTTTAGGTTTATAATGAGTAATGTAAGTAATAATTACAGAAAAATGTTAACAAACTATCAGATATTAAGTACGTGGGACAATGTTTAGAAAAAGTCATGTGCCAGGTTCCTTTTCTAGTGTCAAAGCCTGATACAGAATGATTTAGTAGACATCAGTTTGCTCTAAATTTTTCCCCAGGGTCAAGTAGTTTAACTAAATCCTGGAGAACACCCTTTCTTTCCACATCTTAGAATTTAGTCTCTACAGCTAGATCTCTGCTGCGACCATATTTCTAGAATCGCAGGTCAGGCTTGCTCTCAGAAGTCTTGGCCTGGGCCCCAACCATCTGCTGCCAGACATAATTGAATCCATTTACTTGCTTGCCTGAATTCTCAATATTGCTTGTGGCCATCTTCCTTGTGAATGAAATCTGATCGTCAGCTAGAAAACACATATCGCCCATCATCGACCTGTTTGGTTGACCCACTGTTTTCCTGCACTCATACACTATCATGATATCATAGTTCACGGAGTTTCCACCATTTAAAGCAAGATCCACACTGCAAGTGCTGGCCACACAGCAGAGAAGAGGTGGCAAATGTGACGATGTCTAAACATTCTAAACCATTCTTCAGCATTCCTTCAAGAAAAGAAGCAATAAGAAATAGAGAATGATTGCATGCCATAGGCAAAAGTAAAAATATTCTCAACCCATGTTAGCTATAGGCATTGCTTTAAGAGTGTTTCTTCAGTCATTTAATTAACCAGCATTTAGAGACTCCTGAATGTTTTAATCATTAAAAATGCTGAGATGAGTAACACTTGGTCCATCCTCTCAAGGTACTCATTAATAATTATATGAGAGGAATAACATAGAATTTTTGCTAGAACTGCCATGGAGGTATGAACACAGCAGTGTTAGGACCCAGGGAACCCCTTTCGTGGAGAGCTCAGAATATCTAAACCGAATCATGAATAATATCAATTAAAGTGGCAATAAAATTTGCAAACAGTTGTTCTCTAACTTGTATTTGCCAATATTAAGTAAAACGATTTCTAAATATTATTTCATTTAATTCCCAAGTCATTGTTAGTTTGCACTGTAATTGCCAATATGTGGGTGATGAAACTGAGTTTCAGACAGATCAGGTAAGAGGTTTGAAGGGTGGAGAACAGGGCATGGGATGGGGTAGAGACGGGGTTGTGATGAGGAAGAAAAAGGCATGAGATAATTAAGGACTAACTAAAGTTAATTCAAAATGAGGGGAATGACATTGGGGATGAGAGGTGAAGATGGCAATGCATACAGAATTTTAAAAGTTTAATTTAGAGTTGTTATTGCTGGAGAGTGTTTTGCATGTAATTCATTACAGAGAAATATTTTTAATGAAAGAATGAGTATTACATGGTTTGCTCCCTAACTCAATTTTCTTCTTTGTAATTTAACAAATTTAATATATATTAAAATGTTAGTTTCAAAGTCTTCTGGAGATGGAATCCACTATTATTGTTACACTTTGTGAACTATGATTTCTTAGCTACCGTGTTAAGTGAAAAAGAGAAAATAGTATGGAGGAAAATACTGATTAAGCAGTTGTTTTAATTAAAACAATAATATCACGCTGTACCTATTGATGCCAAAGATATTTGTAATACCTAATAAATTGTACTTCCTGAGGTTTAGTTCAACTTCAAGGAATGAAAAGCATAGCAATCCAGATAACATTTTCCCGAACAGTAAAAAAAAAAGAAAAAGAAAAAGAAAAAAATCAAAGGTGAAACTCCACTTACAATTTTTATGTATGTATGCCAAGGAAATATTTATCACTATCATAAGCATTTTACTAAATATGCCAAAAACAATTACATACAAACATTTTAAGATCATTTGTATGCCCCTCAAAATCCTTCCACATCCTCAAGGAGCTTTAAAGAAAATACATTTTAAAATAATAAGCTGCTTCCAATTTTTCCCTATTAAATGATTATCTGATGTCAGATACTCATCACTTAGTTGTAGCCTAATGACATGGCAGCACCATCATTTGGGGAATTATAGTCTAATGCCATGCTCACCTAAAAGCTATTTGCATGCCACCTGCTCTTTGGCTCTGTGGATGACCTCAACCACAGCAGAAACGGAGGGGGAAGATGTTATTAAGAAGCATAGATGTTCTCTGAGGTCATATCGAGTTAATGCTACAGAATAAGCTAAGGACAAGCACATCTCTTACTGGAAGGGATGCCATCACCATGTTTTCTGCCACAAGAGACACGGATTCCTAAAGAACCTCATCGATCACTTAAGGAAAAGTGACCTGAATTCTAATTTTCTTCTCTGAGTATCTGCTTTGAAATATCAGAAGAGCTGTTGATTCTCTATGCCTCAGCCTCCCTGTCTGAGTTGAGGATACAATCTCCCACGTTGCAAGGTGTAATTAATTAAGGTGTAAGCATTTTCCAACCTGTGGATGAAGGTAACAGGTGCAAATTACCATTTGAAAGAGTGATTCATGTCACCAAGACTAAATGCTGACTTGGGAGGCTTAAATCAACCCTATTTGAAGTTCTATTATTTTTTAAATGCTGACAGAGAATTCACACTTACATACAGCATTGCACAGATAAGATATGCTCCCTGCCCTCTGGGTCTGCCATTTCAGCGAAACAGATGGCGAGATTACAGGATGAATGTGGAAGCAATGGGCAGGGAAATGACGATAGATTTTTACAACCCTAAAAAAGTTCCGGAATAGCATTACCAGTAGGTAAATGAGACTTAGATAATGGCAATTTCTAAATTCAGATGTTTATCTGAATTTTTGAAAAGGCACTGAGCAACGAAGCTTCAGTTGTCCTCATTCTAAAAATGTGTTTTTAAAATAGGCATCATCACTCATTCTGATATTTAGAATAAAATGTGAAAGTTAAATACCTAAATGCTTTAATGCACACAATTGGTGTTTACATCATAACCGTTGTTAACATATATTAATTACTAATGGTGAGTAATTATTTTCCTGTTTAATTAAGTATCTCTGTTTAGTCCCCGAGGTTGATTATGAGAGGAGGTAATTTTCTGTGAGGAGCTGCATTTTAATGCAGTGCCTTTGAAGTCCAGGCCCCATTTGGTGTGAAGTAGGGGAAGCAATAGAACGAGAAAGGGAAGGTGACAGAGCATTATGGTAAATTGGGACAACTGATGAAAAAGAAAGGAATATTCCCCCTTCAACTGTAAAGATGTCCTTTACAAAAAGAGGAAAGTACCTTCCATAGGCTTCTAAGGGGAAGGCTTGAAAACCCAATTGAAGTAGAACAGAGACTTCAAAGTCAGACTTTGAGAAGGGAGAAATTAATCAGGATGAGGACTCTTGGGGCAAGAGAGTTGAGTTGGGCTTTTGCTGGCTGGGGTAAACCTAGATAGGTTTTAATATAAAAGAAACAGCTACAGAAAATCTAGCAACTGGAGATGAGAGTCATGTAAAAGAGGGAGAGAGAGCTCTAGGAAGCATAGTGAGTGGGAACAAAGGGTTGGATTAAAAAATTGCAAAAAATAAAGGACCAAAATTAATGCCTGTGATGGTTAAATTGACTATGCAAGTAAGGGGGATAGGTGAATCGAAAGAATTGAGACCTCGGGTTAAATTTTTGAAGCAGATATCGATTCCAGCTGTATAAACACGATGAAATTGGAGGAAGCACTCAGACGCAAATTCTACAGCAAAAATAATCCTCTCTGTGGTGTCTCCTCACCCTATGGTCCTTTTTTACCCTATTTCTATCTTTTAATAAAACATAGCAAAATACTACTTATATTATCAGAGTGAAGATTCTCCAATCGTAGTATTTTTTTTTTCTCAGCACCACTGTAAAAGATATCACTGTAAGCAGTGTTTTATAGCTCTTTTGTTAGGTTGCTTCACATGGACTGATTAGATCGATTAGTGATGCGTGTTTGAGTTATTATCTGAGCCCCATCACCAATGGACAAACACATTTAGGTTGGCTTTAGACAGCATCAAGTTAAAAAATAAATAAACGAAGACTAGTGAAATTTAAATATCATTATTTTGCATTTCATGTTTACACTCTGCCTTTTGGGGAAGCTATCTTTTGAAAAGAACCAATAATATCACTAATTTATTTATTCTGTAAACATTTATGAATGCGTACCAACACACGAGGTATTAAATTAACCATGCTTCCTATCTAAAGGTAATCTTCAAGAGAAGACAAGAGAGAAGGATTTCAAAGGACAATAATAAACAGTATTATGTAAATAAATGTTAAAAAAAAAACAATCTTGTTGAAAGGAAGCACAAAATCTATTTGTTATTTATTATGGTCTATTAAATAGATTCTAAGATAAAACATTACTTTATGGCAAAATACAGATCTTTCAGTCTCAAAAAAAGTGGATTGTTCCAACGTTTAAATTCTAGTTTTAAAGTAATTTATTTTGATTTAACAATATATATAAAGATCAAATGTTCAAAATGACATATATATTATTTCCTAAATCCAATTATACTTATTTTTTTAGTTTTTTTAATAATATGAAAAAAATATGAAAATTTAGATTCATATCATTTTTATTTAATTTGGAAGATTATTATTTATTTATTTATTTGACATAGAGAGAAAGATCACAAGCAGGCCGAGAAGCAGGCAGAGGGGGAGGGGTAGCATGCTCCCTGCTGAGCAGAGAGCCCAATGTGGGGCTCTATTCCAGGACCCTGAGATCATGACCTGAGCTGAAGGCAGAGGCTTAACCCTCTGAGCCACCGAGGTGCCCCTCCAATCGTACTTATATGTTGATAAAAGGCATTTTGTTTTTTTGAAAGAGAATATGGGCTATATGAAAACTCTCTAGATATATGGTATTATATATAATATACACACATGCTTAATTCTATAATTAGAGGCCAAGCCTTTTAAGAAGATTGTGTATCTGATTAAAAAGTTTCTCTGAGCTTCAGAGATTGTTTATCATAATTTGACACATACAGATAATGATAGACAAGTACTTTTACTAAGGCAGATATAGCAAAGCCTTTTTTTAAAGTTAATTTTAAAATGAAACAAGTAACTATACATTTTATCTTGGTCCTTCCTGAGCTTGAGCAATAAAACTAGTTAGCCCTGTATAGATACTACACACCACTTATGTATAATTAAAATAATCATGAAAATGTCATAAAAAACAATTAAATACTTAATAGAAGAAAGTCATGCCACAATCCTGAAAGTCTGAAGTTAGATTTCTAGTGTGTATCTGAGGAAATAATCTCTTCTTCATAAATAATTTTAAAGGAAACTGGCACACGTTAACGGTATTTTTCCAAGGAGATATTTGACTGTGTTTGGAAATGTCTTGTTAATTCTTTACACTAAGAAAGGAAGACACATTTGAAAAGAAGGAAGCCTATTGAATATTTGAAATAATATTTTTAAAATAATGACAGATATATTTTATATTCCGTCAGATGTGAAACATTTTCATTAGAGGTATTGGAAAGCCAAAAACTAAGAAATTGAAATGCTTTAGTCTGGCATCAAGTTTGTTCACCTCTGGTAGTAAACTATCTTTCTAGACTTCACTTACATTATACTATATGTCCATCTATACCTCGGGCAAACTAGACCACTGTGATTTCCCCAAGTTCCCAGTCCTATTACCTGGATTCCTCTTTATCCCAGGGTTCTCAACCTTGGGGTATTGAGAATTTGGACATGGCCTTTTTTCTTGTTGGGGGGCTGTCTTGTGAATTACAGGATGTTTGGTAGCATTCTTGACTTCTACTCATTAAATGCCATTTGCATTCCCCCCAGTTGTCACAAACAAAAATGTCTCCAGATATTGCCAAATATTACTTAGGCCGAGGAAAATGTGATTCAAAACTGCCCCCCTAATAGTAATCACTGTTTTATTTTAAAGATTTTATTTATTTATTTGACAGAGAGAGATCACAAGTAGGCAGAGGGCGGGCAGAGAGAGAGAGGGGGAATCAGGATCCCTGCTGAGCAGAGAGCCCCAGGTGGGGCTCTATCCCAGAACCCTGAGATCGTGACCTGAGCCAAAGGCAGAGGCTTAACCTACTGAGCCACCCAGGCACCTCAGTAATCACTGTTTAATCACTTGGTATATACTTACTAAATCCTAACCATCCTTCTCCTTACAGACCAAGATCAAATATGATTTTCCCATCCTCCTCCTCCTACCTCCTACTGGTACCTTAGTCTATCAATCCCATTCTTCCTTATATTACAAGTATTTACATACAAGTCTTATCTACCTCAGAACAAAATCTGGTTAGATGTTGGGATCACATATTTTCTTCCTTGGTACCTTCTAGAAAGCTTTCTCAGAACAAGGTCCTATACTTCTTTACTGGTCAGAAACTGTCCAACATTTATTCTAGAGCAGTTAATATTATTATCACCAAAATATTCTGGGCCTCTAACATCATTGTCCGTGCCATAGAGTCTGGAAAAGCAAAACATGATTGATTTTAACTAGTCTGAAGAATAGTACAAACAAACTCTATTCCTTTTTTTTTTTTTTTTTTTTTACTTCTTAAAACAGGAGAGTCAGTCATTGCTGTTGAATTCAGTAATGGTCTTGTTGTCTTTTCTCTCTGCAGATAAAGTTCATTACTAAACAAATTAGCTTTTCAATTACTGCTGCTAAGCCATAAGTAATTGGAATTCACTGAAACTTTCATCGTCTTTTTTTCCAGTTATTCTTTTCCAAGCACCAACAATTTAAAATAAGATGAAGTTAGCTGTTCATGATTAAAAATATATATATGAATAAAAAAATGAAACTTGACTCTTAGCCTGAAAACAAACATTTGGATAACAAACTTCGATTATTTTTTTTCTATCTTTCTCTCTTTTTTTCCTTCTAAGTTTGTGATTAAGCCTGTTTAGTGTTTGGATAGAATTCTTAAATGTAGAAATTTGGCTTATTATAGGTAGTAGAGCAAATAACTACATGTCTTGCTCTATTATTTGTGAGGAAACACAACATCCCAGGACTAAGCACTAAGTAATTGTGGAAATAAGGTCTAAAGAAGGAGACAAACAGAATGAGTGAAGTTTTGAACCAAATGGAAAATGAAAGGTTAGGCAAGCCTTTAAAAAAAAAAAAATGGGTGAACTGAGCGAGGGATGCTTTCAGCCCTTTCCGTCTACTGACATTGACACATGTGAAGGATGAGTCCTTCCGGGTTCTTGAGCTCCAGGTATTAGCCCCAAGGAAGACAAAGCAATTTGAGCATACAATGAAAGATTGGTGATATGATGGGTCAAATCTGGGGTTTAACAGAACAAGTGAGTACAATCAGCAATCTTGCCATTAACCTCCCCACCACACACATGTCCAAGGCAGATTCAGTATCCTTGTAGTCACACCCAAGGGAACTAAATTCACAGTTTGGACCTCAGTTTGGGTCCTTTGGGGGAGCTGATTCATTCAGGACTAGCCAACGAAGTATTTTTTCAAAGAGCTGGTAGAACCTACCCCTGGTATAGTAGTTTTGTTCATATTGTATTGTATTGTTTCGAAACTACTTTTGCATTAGTCTTTCTTTCTCTTTCTTTGTTCTCTTAAACTGCCCAGATACCAAAGTCTGCTGCCACCAGTATATGACTCTGAGGCACTAAATTCTTGTGCTCGAATCCAAGTCTAGTGCTTACATGATATCAGACCTATCTGCCTTCCTGGGGCTTTGAAATTTTGCCCAGGTTCCCCATCCCAACATTATACTGACTTGTTGGAATTCTGAAGCACTGCATATGGGACATAATATAAACTAAGAGTGGCAGATCTAAGGTGTAAATCCAAACATATCTGAATTCAAAGTTCTGTAGAAACTTCTTTGCTACCAGGTGCTAAGTCTTGCTATACAACACCTACATGCTGCTGTGTTCTCCTGATAATGCTGGAGTTGGGTCCCCTCAAGACCCCCAGCTATGCCTACAGATACATGTCTCCGCACAACACCCAGGAGCCACCCTAATCAAAGGAACTTGCTGTAGATTCCATTGGCTACCATCTGTAGATTCTCTCCAGATGTTTGGATGTCTAGGACATTTCTGACCCTGTTTTCATATTTGAGACACACAATCTTCAGAAGGCTACCATTTTTACTATATGATCAGTTAATGGTGTGTTAATTAAAATAGGCATAGCATTTCCACACCCAAAAAAAAAAAAAAATAGACTTGCATGCTTTTACTTTGGGAAAAGTTGTTTTTTCCTGGTCACAAAAACACCAGTGCTTAAAAGCAAAATGAATTAGCCAGGCCTTCAAAATCAAAGATATATTTAATATTTGCTACATTTCAGAGAGTAGAAGATAAAATTTTGTAATCATCTATGAAAATTACTGCCACCTGTACCAAATTACAACATTTCTGCAGACTTGCTTAATTAGCTGTTCTGGGCATAGTCAATTATCAAAATAAATCAAAGCCACACAGCCAGTTTGGGGTTGCTTCTGATCACTGGGGTAGTTATGTTTTGTGATATAAGGATTTTCTTCTATTTTTTCCACCCCCATTATACTTCCCAAATCTTCAGATTATTCTAGAATAAGCTGCCTTAGCTTCTTTTTTGCAAGATTAGCACATTTCTCAATTTCATTCATCTCATGTGTTTTCTATTATGAAGAATTGTAGTTTAAGTATGGCTGAAATTAAAACATGCTAGTTAAATAACTATTATTAATCTTAAATTTAGGGTATTTTGAAATGAAATATTAATCTTCTTCCCTTCTGTTTTTAAGGAAATTTTCACATTTAAATAATCAAATTCAAATGTGATATACTGAATGAGCATTGAAACAAAGAAACAGAACTTGTAAAGAATCTCCTTAAAGTCTTTTACTCTAAGAATATTCCTTTTGGGGCACCTGGGTGGCTCACTTAATTAAGTGGTTGCCTTTAGCTCAGGTCATGATTCCAGGGTCCTGGGATCCAACCCTACATCGGGCTCTCTGCTCAGCGGAGAGCCTGCTTCTCTCTCCCTTTGCCTGCTACTCTACTTACTTGTGCTCTCTCTCTGTCAAATAAATAAATAAAATCTTTTAAAGAGCAAGAATATTCCTATGTATAACACTACATATGATATCAATTTTTTTATGTGTCCTAATATATTCAACATGTTAGTGGACATTATGTGAAGCTACTCAAAGTCAGTATCATACAAAATAAACAATCTGGCTGCATAAGGAATATGTTTTAGAGTACTTCTTTTATGATTTAAAATTTAAAAAATTAAATTAATACTAAAATTAATAAAAGATATAAAATGATCACGGCCATTAATATATCATCTAAATATAAAAAGAGTTGCTATACCTAAAATTCAGCTGGGTAATTTAATTTCCACAGGAAATTCAAGCATTTCCAGTTAAATTGAATCAAGTTGATGAAATACTAATAAAGAATAATCAGGATTAATACAAAGCAGGTTTGTTCACAATGGGAGACATTACATACAGGAATGGAGCTTACAGTCAGAGTCATGCTTACCTTAATACGGTTTAATGAAAGCATATGTGTGTGTGTGTGTGTGTGTGTGTGTGTGTGTATACACACATATATATAAAATTATACATTTATAGTGAACACACATCTGTATATATAAATGTGAATACAAATATAGTGAATACACATTCATATATACAATTGTAAACCGAGGGGATTTTTTTCAGAATTCTTTTTTTTTTTAAGATTTTATTTATTTATTTGACAGAGAGAGATCACAAGTAGGCAGAGAGGCAGGCAAAGAGAGAGGAGGAAGCAGGCTCCCCGCTGAGCAGAGAGCCCAATGTGGGGCTTGATTCCAGGACCCTGAGATCATGACCCAAGCTGAAGGCAGAAGCTTTAACCCACTGAGTCACCCAGGTGCCCCCAGAATTCTTATAAAGAATAATGTAGAATGCAGTAAAGAATAGTGTGAGATACTATATCAACACCCAAATAACCTAGGTGTTCAGTCGAATGCAAAGCAAAATTTTCTTCACACAGAATATAATGCCTATTTGTGAGAAGGCCCCAAGGAAGCTCAGCTGCCAATTTAAGGAGTCCTTGGGGGGGATTAATTTAGTTACTTCAAGACTTAGCGAAGAGGCACTGACAATTGAATCTGGAAAAGATAAATGTATCTTAACGGGCAGCAAAGCTGGGGCTGGGTGACTGTATGGCAAATCAGGCAAGTTCTGTGTGATTTGGGTAGAGGATTCTAGTGCCGTAATCACATTAGATTAGCCTTTTTTAAAAAGCCTAGAGATTGATGTTAGCTGCTTACTCTCACTTTTATTTAATATTCAGTAATTTGAAGCTCTTGTGAGAAGGCTATCAAGCAGATTACTTTTATTAATTAACCAAATTACAAATCAGCCTAAACCAATCAGCTCTGTAGCATCACTGAATGTATTTCTTTTAACGCTGTGCTGTAGGACAGTAGGCCTCGAAATGAGAACACAAATCTACAGGTGTGTGAGTGTGTGTGTGTGTGTGTGTGTGTGTGCGTATGTGTATTTTTTTTCCTCCCCGAAAGAAGCCAAATAATGCAACATATTTTTACGGTGAAAACAAGAGGTGTTACAAGTATCAGCAATGTGTAGAAACTTTTTAATTCTGTGGGATGCCAAGGTGGCAGAATGTTGTGTCCCAAAGAAAGAAAACGAGGCAGGCAGAACGGTACGTATGCTAATACATATTTGCTCACAGACACATACACTTACAGCCTTAAAGGGAATACATAAAAATTATGCTGCAGACAATGTCTTTATACAAATTTATCATAGCATCTGTCAGCTCCATAATATGTTCATAAAACGAGGAACACGTGTCTTAACAGCATGCCCACTTTGGTGCGCCCACTGTGGTTATCTCGACTTCTCTTGCTGCCGGCCTGACTGTTGTCTTTCAGATCATAGCCTCAGGAATCCTTGTGACTGCACTTTCACATCAAAATGAGAAGTTCAAATTTAAATATATCAAAGGTACCACTTGAACGAAAGTGGAGGGGAATAAAACTGTACTTGGAAAGAGAATTCAAATAAAACGTCCAGGACTGGGGTCAGAAATAATCTCCTACATAACTGGGCACAAAGGAAAAATCCAGGAACGTGAATGAGTTATGAATACAAGTCTAACACTAGCAAATACTTTGGTACAGCAAAGTCAAGGAAGCCTCGATTGGAACACTCTTGGAATTTCAGTGATTATAGTGTAAGACATGTCCCATAACGGGGCTTGATGAATTATTTCATATACACTAGTTACTATAATTGTATAAAATTCTAGAAAGATATACAATCATAAGTGGTTGTCTGAGAATATCTAGTAGCTTTCCTATTAAAAACATCGTTCCTTTTTTGGTCTGTATGGCCCGAATACGTTTTAACATTTTTCCCAAAGATTTCAGCAGATAGAAGATTTTGGGAATATTCATACTTCACTGGGTGCCATGGAAAATATTGTTTTATTCTACGAAGACTGAACTTCCAAAATCCAACTATCATTAAAATTCACCAGGCTTAAAATCTATGAAGTAATGAGGAAACTGTATCTTGATTTATTTGAGAAAAAATTACTTTAAAATACATATTTGGGGCTGTATGTTACAGTAGGAATAAAGAGAGTTTAGATATTTTCTATTAAATAATAGGCAAATGCAAACATTTCTTCCCCCATTCATCGGCTAACTTGCTAATCTAATAATTAGGAAAGAAGTCATCCACTTCAAAACAATATTATAGATTTGCTTGGTATTAAAGAACAATACAACACAGTAAATCCTAGCTAAGTGGGATCAAAACATTTCAGCTGAATGAAAAGCAAACACGAACTCCTCCAAACCCTTATACTCTTTGTCAGAGTTGAGATTTCTTCCAACTCTTACCAGAACTACACTGAGAAACAAGTCACCCTCCCAAGGTGTTTGTACACTAATAACCATTCCATTTAGCTTCTCATGGCTGAAAATTAAGGGCAGATGCTCTGCAAGATGGTGAATGCCATGTGTCCTGTATGTGAGGCATGTTCTCTGAAAACTCTGTGAAATCTATGTGATTCTTTTCCTTCACTTGGATACCTCTTGAGAGAAAAATGATCTAGAATTGTGTATTTTATTAAGCTGCCCTCCCCAAAGGAACAAGATATTACCAGCATCATAAATAATTATTTAGCAGAATTATTTACTATATGACAAGATTTAAAAATCGCAGAAAGCCGAAGTAACTACTAGAGTTTTCTTAATATTTATTAACTAAATAAAGACACCTGTTCTCTCTCTGAGTCATACTGCTGTAATGTAGAGTTTCAAGGCCTAAGTGCTCTAAGAAAGTCCAGAAAGTAAGGACTAAATGTGATGAGATGGAGAGAGTACGAATATTTTACTCCCATGGGTTTAGATTCTGGTACTGACTCTGATACTTATTGGTGTCATGATCGTGGAATATAAAACTCTCCTGAGCCTCAGATTCTGTTTCTTAAGTAAGAATAACAAGAATAATTATAAAAGCTACAACTTACTGAAGAGGACCTGATATGTTTCAGGCACTATATTAGGTCTTGTCCATAACAGACTCTGAGTTTTTTCAATAATCCTATTAAACAGGTTTTATTATCCTGTTTTTTAAACAGATGTAGAAATGGACGCTAAGGGGAAAAAGGGAAACTAAAATACAAACAATATCTATCTTCCAGGGTGGTTTTTTTTTTTCATATATTAAAGGAAAGTATGCTTTATTCAATGACTGGTAGTGTACCCTCTCCTCCAAAAAAGTTCATGCCCTTCAAATATCACTTTTCACAGTTCTCCACACCCCTTTACATTTCTGCAGTTATCTTTCCTAAAACAGAGAACTCCCTTCTTCAAATGGCCACCCATCCACACTGCAGAAATTACCATTTCAAAGTTTAATGTTCTTCTTACTGACAGGCATCAATCCATGATCTTGTCCAAATGGACATCAAGGTCTACAAAGCCACTGACAGGTTTTCTCTTTAAGCTGTGCCTCATTACATCCTGTGACCTTGATTTCTAAGACGTTACCCTTGCTGGGTTTGGAACTCTCTGTCTTTTATATATCTCTGAGCATTTCTTCTGTACCCAACTCCTGCTAAATCCCATATATGATTCCTAAGAGCTTTGCTTTGAATTCACAGTCTTTTGTTACTGTAATCTAAGGCAGAGAAATCCTGTAGCATATATTTAACACATAACCATTCTTCTGTAATTCAAGAAAGAAGGAGGGAAGGAAGGAATGAAGGAAAGAAAGAAAGAAAGAAAGAAAGAAAGAAAGAAAGAAAGAAAGAAGGAAGGAAGGAAGGAAGGGGGTAAGGGAGAAAGGAAAAATTGGACGGTCACATGAAGGTAGGCAAGCAAGAGAATGCATAATTATGCTAGAACTCCTTTGTGCTTGAATTGTTTTAGGTTCCTTCCTGCACACACACATATTATTTCACTTACTCCAAAAAATAGACCTGCAAATTAGGAATTCTCCTCAGTTTTATTTAAGAGTAATTTTAGGCTGAAAAAAAGAAATGTCAAAATATACTGGTAACTTATGATAGAGCTGGAATTTGAGCCTGCCCTGACTCTTAAGCTTACTCTTCCTGCCAGTTCTCTTGGAAGTGAGAAGGTTAGATGTCAGGATAAGAATAAGGATAATGAAATCTACAATCCATGCAGAAGCCTCATCTGATTTCCATAGTCTGTCTTTACAACCATCAGGGCATTCTGAACCATGGCCAACTTTCATGCTAATAGTGATTCTGGTCTTGCCAATAATCAAGTCTAAATATGAGAGTAAAAGACTCTACTACTTTTAACCACATTAGCCTGATCAGTTCATTCTCTCCTGTTAGTGGGACCTCTATCTCACCGCCCGGCCCATTGTCTCCTTAAATTCAGAAGTGTCATGCTAACATTTTCTGAATCTTTTCAATGTCCATTGCCAACACTTTCTACTTTCTGATTCTCATTTCCTTTACCTTTCTAACTCAAGCCTTTTCTTCTTCTTCTTTTCCCTTTTTTTTTAACATTTAATTTATTTTTTTGAGAAAGAGCGCAAGCAGTGGGGAGAAAGAAAAGCAGGTTCCCTGCTGAGCAGAGAGTCAGAAGCAGGGTTGGGTCCCAGGACCCCAGGATCATGACCTGAACCAAAGGCAGATACTTAACTGACTGAGCCACGCAGGCACCCCTCAAATCTTTTGTTCTAAACCACATTGTATGACATTATTTTCCTGATCATTTTACTTCCACTTCCTTGTCACCTCAAACTTATATTATTCTCTCAAATGTTTCTTCTTTTCCTTATCTTTCCCATCTTTTTCTATCTTCTTAAATCCTGATCAATTATCTTAATTTTCCTTATCATGCTCATCATATCTACCTTGCACTGCACCTTATATGTTATTTCTATTACAGTCTGTAAGGTTTTGAAAGGCAAGGTCCATATTTGATTCCATGCTGTATTTTTCTCAAGGCCTAACAAGATAACTTATGTGTGACAGTTTGCAATTGGTATTCGTCAAAATAGAGATAAATTAAGTATTTATAAGTTCCTTTCTAAGAAAAACTAAGCCTACAGAGAGAAGAGAATTGAAAAATTCCACTTTCTTCTCAAGCTGATTAACTATAGATCGATCTACAGTTTAAATATCTGAGTTGCAGTCACTTTAAATATCTAGGTGGTCTACCTTTGATCCAAAGTCTGTTTTTATGAAATAAACACGTAAGAAACATATAAAATATTCAGCCATGCATTAATTATTCTTAATGTATTCTTCTACTTTCCCACCATGCTTCAGAGAATGTTTTGCTTCATTACCTAAATAGATTTAATTATATAGTAAGCAAAATTATGTACAATAAAACTAAACACTAGGAATTTTAGAGCTTATAGTGTGAATTTTCAAAGTCATTACGTACTCTACCATTAGAAATAATTCAACATCAACTGTGCAAAATCACAAAATCTCTGCAGTCCCAAGAATACCTTTATCATAGGAGTCATTTTCCATGTGAACACATGAGAATTGTAAAAATTATTATTAATACCAAAAGGGCGCCTGACACAATCAGCTGTAAGCAGAGTCTGTCACTACAGAAAATCAAAGACTCATTACTATTAACTATTAAGAAGCCATCCCAATATAAACACAGGCTTCACAAAAGGTAGTTCAAAGAAGATGTTTTATATTTCACATCCTTATATAAAAATAATTTTCCCCAGAACCTCAATTAGACAAAATAAGATGTGTGAGTTTTCTAATCTGAGGCACATGCACTTTATACTTTAAAAACAACTAAAAAGGGGCACCTGGGTCGCTTAGTGGGTTAAAGCCTCTGCCTTCGGCTCAGGTCATGATCTCAGCATCCTGGGATCGAGCCCTGCATCAGGCTATCTGCTCAGTGGGGAGCCTGCTTCCCTCTCTCTCTGCCTGCCTTTCTGCCTACTTGTGATCTCTCTGTCAAATAAATAAAATCTTGAAAAAAAAAAAAAACTAAACATATGTTTCACAAAAATTAAAGTTGTTTTGTTCTCATTTTGTATTTATTTTCTAAAGAAAGTAAATAAGTTTCTCAAAGAATTTTCTTCTGTGATAGCAACTAATTAGATGCTCACCCAACCTTTTTTTTTTTTTTTTCCCTCTTTCAGGGCTTCAGACTAGATCATATGTTCCCACCTTCCTGAAATTAGACATGGGCCTGTGGCTGACTGGCTAATGAGATGGGGGGCCTAGAGATATGTGCCATTTCCAGAACTGACCCATTTAAAAAAAAAAAAAAAGTGAGGGTACTGCTTCTCTTCTCTTTCCTTATCTCCTTGAGGAATAAAAAGGACTCTAAGATCTCCAGGGAGGCTGGAGCTACATGATGGAAAGTACCCTGGTCTCTGAACCCAATGGAAAACCACTCCCAGAACATCAGCAATTATTATGTAGACCAAAAAAAAAAAAAAAAAAAAAAAAAAAAAAAAAAAAAAAATCTTTGGGTTAAATCCCTAAATTCTGGGGCTGCTTAATACAACAGTTAACCTATGCTGACCAATAAAACTTCGGAAAAGCTTTTCAGACGTATACAGTCCTCTTACTAGATGAAGATTTTTTTTTTCCTAATCTGTTTTGATTGTAGATAATTCCCCCAAAGAATGTTTAAAAGGGGAATGGGCAAATTATAGGTTTTTGTGTGAACTGTAATGAATCTAACGTATGTTAGGCATGCATTTTCCTAGAGGCTGTATGGGTCCACGTAGGAAAACAACTGAAAGTGTCTTAATGAATTACAAGGAATGACATCTAGTTCTCTGGGCCTTGTGCCATTGGACCTCTTGCTCACGCCCGTTGCTTGTCAAACAAAACTAGGAAATTTACATTGAGATTTTTTTTTTCTTTTTGCATGCATGGTTTTATCAGTACAGTTTGATTAAATAAGTATGAGATATTTCTTGTTCCCTACACTCCTCAGAATAATTTTCTAATGAGTGCTTTATTTTTAAATGTAGCCTAGAAAAATAACATTTCCAAAGAACACAAATTTCATCCTTGAATTCTACCATTCAGGAGGCAAAATAAAGGAAAGGAGGAGGTGGCGGAGGAAAAAGCCCAATCAATTTGGATAAGAATATTTGCACACTATCAGTGGGTAAAAATCAATGTCAATCCTAGTCAAACATAGATTTCACAGTGGGAATATATACAGCCCTGTGTTCCTCAAACAAATGGTTAGCGCTGCTGTGAACGATTGCAATGAGGCCCAGATTACATTTGTATTAAAGCTGACAGAATCCTACTGTTAATTTACTAAACCAAGACTGCTGGGGGCTTAGAGCTTGCGCCATTTTTTAGCCTTCAGAGAGGTTAGCTTCTGATTCCACACCTCTTCTGCAAAGCTGAAGGATTTCTCTGCCCTTTGATTGTTTCCTTTGTTCTGAAGGGTGACACGGGATGCTGGAGAGAGCTGAAGAGGTATGCATGACTGCGGTGCCTCCCAAGTTTACTGTTAAACGATGAAATGGAGCTTGATTTGTTCATACCATTTTAGAAGCTACTTTAATATCCATAGATGTTGCAGGTCCTGAACGAGACAATCCGCCAACAAGAGATTCCATTCGTTCTGAAGTGTGTTTGGACCTTCTGAGGGATGTCACTCTATAGGAGGACACTGGGTCAGCTTTTACAGTGTTGAAATAAAGATGGAGTTTTGGAACTAACTTATGTCTTCTTCGCCATCTGTGGGATGCACAGAATCAATGGGGCTTTGTGGGCCTGTTTATACCGGTTTTACATGTAGATAACTTGTACCATTCTTCTTTTTTTTCTTTTTTAATTTTTACTGTTATTTATTTATTTTTTAAAATGTAACTTATGTAAGTAATCCTTACACCCCAGATGGGTCTCAAATTCATAACTCTGAGATCAGGAGTCGCACGTTCTCCCAACTGAGCCAGTATGGCGCCTCACCTTTCTTCTCTTTAACACTAAGCTGCGGTTTTCTCCGATTTTAATAACAGGTTATGCCATATTGTTTACCAAACTGTTATCAAGATGAAAAAAATAAAAAAAAGGTTTTCTTGGTTATAAATACAATCTGTTCTCACTATTCAAACACTGAACACCACTGAAAGTATTTTCAAAAATGAAAATTACCAGAAATCCAACTCCCCTAAGAGAGCTACTATTAAAATTTAGGTAAACAGCTTTGCAGAATTCCTCCTACCACTCCCTTACTTTGCCTTTTCTCCCACTGCACATCCACCTTCTTCTTTCCTTCTCTCCTCAGAAGCTCATGCTCCCTGCTCCTAGTACAGCACACCAGCCACTTATCAAAACTTTACTCTTAATTTGCGGTGTGTATGTGTGTGTGCGCGCGTGCGTGTGTGTGTGTGTGTGTGTGTGTGTGTAATATTGTTTTCAGAGAATTTAGTGATTTCTCACTTACCTATAACACCCAGTGCTCATCACCAGTGCCCTCTTTCATACCCATCACCCATCTAGCCCATCCCCCTCCACCTCCCTCCCACAACCCTCAGTTTACAGAACATGGTCTTATACAAAGCAGAATTCAATATATATTTTAATGACTAAATTAATGAAATGTAATTATCCTTGCTTTTTTAAATTGTTTGAAACTTTTTACATCAATAAATACAATTCCAGCAAATTTTAGGATTGTGTATCTCATTCATGGAGAACTGTGATTTATTTAGCAATGTTCTCATATAGGCATTTCTTTCTCTCTTTCTTTCTTTCTTTGGTCAGGTACTAGCAACTGAAAATCAATGTATATGCTCTTGATCATTTATCTCCTTCTTAGGATAATTACTCAAACTGGAACGTTGTATTAATAGTCAATGTACGGGACGCCTGGGTGGCTCAGTTGGTTAAGCAGCTGCCTTCAGCTCAGGTCATGATCCCAGCGTCCTGGGATCGAGTCCCACATCGGGCTCCTTGCTCAGCAGGGAGCCTGCTTCTCCCTCTGTCTCTGCCTGCCACTCTGTCTGCCTGTGCTCGCTCTCGCTCGCTCTCTCTCTGACAAATAAATAAAATCTTTAAAAAAAAAAACAAAAACAAAAAAATAGTCATAGATATCTACCTGTGATAAGTATTTTTGAACTATCTCATTAAACTTTGTGCAGATTTATACACTCCACCAACTGTAAATGAAAGTGCCTATATCTCTTCAGTTTTGTCATAACTGGAAACTATACTTATATTTGAACCTTCCTTATTTATGTGGGAGAAAAGTCAAGACAATAGGTATTCGGCTATTTTCCTGTACTTTGGGGGAATTTTCTAGGTTTTGTGTGTGTGTGCCTGTGTGCACACGCATGTATGTGTGTGTGCCTACAGATTATTTTAGCTTCAGAATATATCTTGGCCTTTAAACCAGATAGGAGATAAAAGAAAATCCTGGAGAGGGGCACCTGGGTGGCTCAGTGGGTTAAGCCACTGCCTTCGGCTCAGGTCTATCTATCTCAGGGTCCTGGGATAGAGTCCCACATCGGGCTCTCTGCTCAGCGGGAAGCCTGCTTCTCTCTCTCTCTCTCTGCCTGCCTCTCTGCCTACTTGTGATCTTTCTCTGTCAAATAAATAAATAAAATCTTAAAAAGAAAAAAAAGAAAAAGAAAATCCTGGAGAGGCAAGTTACAACTCATAAGGAAACGATTGCCTCAATGTGTTTCAGATAATATACATAGATACTGTAAGTTTCAGTGGATTTAGAGCCTTCACTTAAGAGTCCTGGGTGGTTGCAGATATTGGCTAAAATTTCTAATTCTGCCAAGATATACCTAATTTATCAAATTATCTAGCTAATTTCTCTAGCTTAAAGCTTATAGAAATATAGAATACAATGGACACAGTTTCAGGGCTTTGTTTTTGTGCCTGTGAGACTGCAAATGAGTAAAACGACAGAAGAGAAGGCTAGATGTCAGCTCTAGGTAGGTCCTGAATTGAAAGATGCCACGTCGGGTCATGGTATGGACACAAGGGTGTGACAGTGAGGCTGTCATAGAGGGATACTAGGGAAAACACTGGTAGTAAGGGAGAAAAAGTGTTGAGCAGAATCTAAAATGTTATCTTGAACAAACTTAGTTCACCTATGCTTGTCATTTGTTCTAGGTTCAGTGACCTTTGTTTCCTAATCAGAATCTTTTTTTTTTAATAAATTATATCGGTGAGTATTTCCTTTTATTGATTCAGCTGAACTAAAAATAAACTGAGATGACTGATGATACAAGATGAAACCCAAGTCAGGCTAAATATATCAGAATTCTGCAGAAGAAAATTTTCATTATCCTGTCAATCACCACATGCTGATAATCTTCTTTTCTAGTCTTTTCACCAAGTTAATTAAGATTTCCAAATATTCATAAATGCCAAGGGTTTAAAAAATAAAGTTCCATGCTTTGATGTTATAAATCTGGGAATTATTAAAACTGTCTAATTTCTAATTAAAACAAGGCTAAAACTGGCTTTAACTTACACAGGTAAATACAAACTTTTATTTCTGTAACATTATGGGGTAGAAACATCATTGTATTTATTTTGGGTAAGAAATAAAGTCTCTCATATTAGTAATTACACTTTTGTAGTGCCATCATTACAAGCTTCTTATATAGAGATCAACATTGTACCTATATTCAAGGACAAAATCAAAGTGAATTCAACTCTAGAAGAGTTCTTATTTGTTCCCACTTTGATCTAAGTATGATTTTTGTTCTGTTCTGTAATGTTTTTATCATAGCAACTAATCCAAAAAGCACACTTTATTTTTTTGTACAATTCTTGTTTGATGGCGATGGTGGTGGAGATGAGGATGTATGTGCATAGTGTTGAATTTTGATGAAATATATTTGTGTGTGTATGTGTGTGTGTGAGTTCACAATCAACCCACCTATGTGTGTCCATATATACATATATGTAATATATATGTATATACACATATATTTACACTCACATTACACATAGTACACATATATGTACATATACATACATATTACACATATATGTATACACACACACATTTCTTAAATGAATATCTCTATACCATCAGCTTCAGAAAAACAAAGATGCTCTACTTAATTTCTTCAGTTCAGAATGTTTTTATTCAGTCAACAAGTGATTCTGAGTGCCTGTTATGCAGCAGGTACTGGAAACAGTTTATTTGCTCCCATACATATGGGACCTGTGTATGAGTGAGCGCAGCTAAAAAAGTCTTTGCCCTCCTCGAGCCTACATTATAGCTTTTACAATTCCATGCACAAAATGCATTTAAATAATTTTAAAATAATAACTATCACAATTCAATTTTTCATTAGCCACATAATCTTTCATGTTAAATATAATTCATAAGATAGAATTAAAAGTAGAATTTTGGAGGATGGCTAGATCTAAAATGTGCCTAGAAGAAGTAAGTGTCAAACATTTTCCTGGGTAGCTTTTACAACATGTTCCCTAGCTGGCCCTTCTCTCTTATACCTAGGTCCACATTTCTAACCAGTTTTATTAAATGCACTTTCACACTCATTAAGTAAACCTACAAGCCATGCACAATATAGATCTCAATGTGGTAAACCAAAGGAATATAAAACACACTCACACACACATGCACACACTCAACATACACCACAAAACAAACCTTATACTCAACTGTTGCCTTGAAACACTGTACTGAGATAGCTCGTGTTAAGAGTTTTTTTTCATCTAAATTATCCCATGTATTGATTCCAAGTTTCTTAAAATTTAATTTTGCATATAGAGACCACAAAATAATAATTTTCTCAATGAATCCTCTCCACCTTATTATATACGACTCATGCTAGCTGCTCACTTCTTCCTGAAGCCACTACACTATACAGATCCAAGGACGCCTGTAATCTATGTAAATGGCACTCCTTGGAGTTGTTCAGTGCTCAACCTGAAGGTGAACCATAGTTTCAAATGATGCCTCTTCTCTTGGGCCCCAATTCAATAGTGTTCTGTTAGCAAAATCTGTCTTTCCTTCTTTTTTACGATTTTATTTGTTTATTTGAGAGGGCTTGAATGAGAGAGACAGAGAGAGAGAGCACAAGCAGGGAGAGGGAGAAGCAGTTTTCCTGCTGAGCAGGAGCCGAGCATGGGGTTAGATCCCCAGACCCCAGACTGGAGCTGAAGTCAGACATTTAACCAACTGAGCCACCCAGGCACCCCAGCAAAATCTGTCTTTTCAGTTATTTGTTTTTCAAGCTCTTATAGTGGATCATATGCTTGTAAAAATAACAGGAGTCAATTTTGAGAAAGAATTATTTTAAAACGCCCAAAAGAATGTTTCCAAACCCACTTCTTATTCAAAACACTCTCTCTTGGTTTTAAAAACCAATATTACCCTTGCAATCTAATATTTATGAATGTATAGAGATTGCATTACCAATTATACATATACACTCTCTATTTTCATTGGGTCATCTGGGGATTTAAACATGTTTTGCACATTAACTTGAAATTGTAAGAAAAACTTGAACATTGGCCTCTACTAGGTTTTGCTTTAATATCCTTGGAAATTTAAAAACCACTTCATTACATTTTTGTAATAATTGTTTGGAACTGGCAGGTGGAATGCTGGCCTGGAGTAGTTTAATTGCATAGAGTATAATGGATTATGTTACACCAGTCATTCCAGAGCCATTCTTTCTATTGCCATAAGCTATGTGTCTTGGTAACCATAACCACACCACAGAATTAATCTGGGAAAATTAATGAATGCACATATGAACATAATTAATAGATTTCATTATAAAATACATTTAAATTAGATTTTGGCATTTTCTGTATTAATTGAAGTCTGTTCTTACACATGGGATCCATAATTGGATTAATTTCTAAAGATCTGCCTATGGATAAGGTAGCTTTAGAAGGGCAAAGCTAAAACAAGCTCTGTCATTACTTTTAAGGATTTGTAATATAGGGTAGAAGGGCCTAGTTTTACAAAAAAAAACCATATATTAATAGCCACGCTACTAGAGAAGAACGTGTTAAGTGACATAATGCAGACATGGATGAAAGCTTATGTGGGAGTTGAGAGACGGATTCCAGGCAGCATGAGATTTTAGAAGTATTAATGGAAGAGGTGAAATTTGTACTGGGTTTTAATGGATACACAAGGATTTTCTACGTCAGCTTGAAAAATATGTTATCATATATGTGTTTTCATGGCAATTTTTGATTGATAGGGACAAAGTATTGCATGGTTTGTGTTACGTGTTTCTGTTTGACAGACATATCACTTATGTCAATAAAATCTCTAAAACACACTGGAAATCATCACCTGGGTATTCTCAGTACACTTCTCTAAGATTGTATTATACAACTGTCATGGATTTGGCATTTCATCCTAAAGTACAGATGTGAACCCAAAATAGCCAGACTGTATTTGTTTGCACAATAAAGCAACTGGTAGTTTGCTTGAGTTTATGCATTTTGATTTTCTGGCATTAGAAGACAGGGCATGAAGCAGAGCTATTGCCGTAATGAGAAAGAACAGATAGGAAAACTAAAAGAACTTTCACAACATACCTCTGGAAAGCCAGCCATCGATGTGAATTCAGGTACACATATGGTGCCAAGGTATGATCATCAATGACATGGCAAAATGTATCTTCACTGGAAAGGAACTGGGTCACATTTCAAAATATATATTTATTTATCCTTTTCATTCATTCAATAAATATTGATTGTCTAAAACAGGCCGCGTGAGACAAATCTCCTCTCACTAGCCTACATGCTAGGATTAGGACATAAAGAAACACATAAATAAACAACTTTTACCAGGTAGCGATATATCCCTTATGGAGAGTTAAAATAGGGTAACAGGATGGAAAACGAATCAGAGCCAGAGAGCCTCTTCGTAGTGATATTTACTCACCAACGAAATAATATCCCAGTTTTGTCTAGCAGGTAATTTTCCTGTAAAGTCATTTAAGGAAAGTACATGACTCTCTTTTTAGGAAGTCTGATACACATCTCACGTTTCACAAACTCCCTGTGCATCATCGGGAAGTGATTTAAAAAAAAAAAAATGTATTCTCATTTAAAATTTTGGTCATTTTTTTTTTTTTAGGCTTTATTTATTTATTTATTTCAGAAAGAGTGAGATTGAGCATGATCAGGGAAGAAGCAGAGGGAGGGGGTAGAATCCCAAACAGACTCCCCGCGGAGCACAGAGCCGGATGGGGGGGCTCAACCCCACAACACTGAGATCATGACTGAGCCAAAATCAAGAGTCAGATGCCTAATCCACCCCTGGCACCCCTGGCTATAAAATTTTAAAGATAAAATGAATGTGGCATGGCAACCGGAACGCGGGACTCTGCAGCCAGTTTATTCACTCTTACGGCTTCCTTTCCCTTTCCTCTTCTTTCCCTCTGCCGGCGCCTCCCTTCTTCTCCCTCCCCTCCTCATTTCTCGTCTTTGTCTTTTTGCATATTCTTCTTTTTCTCGTTTTTTTCCTCTCTAAAAACCTCACTAGGCCTAACTCAAGCTGCCTAGAATAGATTTGATACAGAACTACAAAAACGGAAAATACACGGGTATAAGCCTTTTGGGGAGTTGCTACAGAGATGATTTCATGTCCCTTCTGAAAAAGTCAAGTATATATGACTATCAATGACCCTTTCTCATGATTCTTAAGTTAAATATTATCTATTTTACTGTTTAATCGTGGCATCACAAACATTTTTGTAATTATACTTTTTTACTCTCTTTTTTTTTTTTCTGCTTTTTGTCCCCTCTGGCTAGATTTTTGCCCTAAAATTTAAATAGACCACTTCCTCTTTTCTACAGCAATGCATATTTCTGTGTCAATCAGAATTTTAAATGAACTTAAAATATATTTACATGCTTTAGCACTGAAAACAAACTTATCATCCCCCATATCATAGTTTAAAATATCAATTTTTTAGAATTTTTCATTGGATTTCTTTGCTCTATTATTCCTTTACAAATATTAGCTTAGATTCCTGAGATAATTAGTTGCAAATCACAGCCTAAAGTGAACAAATTCAAGAAAAAAATTGTTCCTCTTAAAAGACGTCATAAACAACATGAATGCCAATGTAACAGAATGAAATTTTATGTGACAGGAGCATTTTTAAAAAATCTTACTTATTCTAAATGTAAATTTAAAAATTCCAGAATTATTCCATCTTTTTTCTGCAAAACAGGGTCCTCTCTTGTCATACACCCATGGTAATTATAAAACATGCAATAAACATATAAAATTTATTTGATAAATAAGTCATAATAGCTTTTTGTGTGTATTTTAGTCTCTTTTCCCAGGGAAAGATCATGGCATACACACACACACACGCCTCACACAGGGAACTAAGTCTGACAAGAGACTATGTCTCCGGTTTTTAATCCACTTTCTGAAACTTCAAATGAGAACTTTGAGGTTTAAAGTGTAAACTAGTTTCTACCAAGATGGTTGCGTAATGGTCCAAATTTTGTGAATTCACTTCATGCATGAATACATTATGGGCTATTTTTAGTAAATGTTTATTTAAAGAACATATTTAATTAAAGGGCAAAGGTGTTATAATAAAAATAATACTTCCTTTGTATTAATTTGAATGACATTATCATTGGAAAAGTGGACCTCAAGAAATCATTATATATTAGGTATACAGCTTTTAAAAATTTAGAAAACATGTTGTATTTTTTCCCACATATGGTTTGTAAATTTCTTTGACTAGCATAGTCTCGAACATTAATTTTAAGTAAATGAATCATGTTTATAATTTTGAAAGGTGGTAGTTATTTGATAGCTAATGACTATAAAGTTGAGATTTGACTAAAATACACCTGATTATTCACTTCTTAAAATTTTCGTATAATGCCCTAGTCTTCTCTGTGATTCTCATGCCATGGTTTCCACTTCCATCTGCTATAGAGTTTCTGATTTAAAATGTAATTCACATTAGAAAATGTCTTTGTTGAGCAGAAGGGAAAGAAGAGGAAAGAAGAAAGGGGGGAGGATGGTTCTAAAGCCTAGGACTCTCTATTAAAAGTATCAGTTATTAGCTTGTAATTCAAGATACTTCACCAGACACTTTGATTCTTGGAAAGGAGCCAAATATCAGGAATAAAAGATTCCTGTTGAATTTTACAAACAGACCAAGTTCCAAGAATAGTGTCCATATTTCAATTGACATACTGAATGAAAAAGCAATTTGATAAAATTTCCTATAAAAGATCAGATCTTTAATACTTCTTATAAAATGGATTAATGCATTTTTATCTTCATATTTGATTTCTTTGATGAATAATCTATTAATATATTTTACACCTGCTTCAAAACCATGACCCTATGGTGCCCTTGTCAAACGAAGCTACTGTTTGCTATTTACCTTGACTGATTTTGACCACAATGGCTAACAGAAAGATAGGATATTTTACAAGAACCCACAAAAAGCTAATGGGCTTATATTCGTGAAGGTCCAAGACAGGAAAGAATTCAGCTGTTTAGATATATAGAGGAAAAAATATATTTCTACATATTTATCAGAGAAAAAGAAACAGATCAGTATTTATTTTCTCTCATGCCCATGTAATATGTTTATTTACAAATTGCTCTAAAGGCTGGAATTATCATATTAATCTTTTTATTTATTTAAATACAGTTGAGAAAAATGAGGCTCAAAATTACCAAATTATTTTTGCCTTCTTTTTTAAATTTTTTCCTATAGATGGATGTCTCATTAAACATGCTTCTATAGTTGCCTTGTTTTGAAACTATTACATCTATGTAAAGCATGTGACAAGAGTTGAAAACAAGACAAGTTATGATATGACCAAATCTTCCTTCAGAATGCTTATGAAGATTGCTTTTACATTTAGTGAAATACAAATATATTTTTAATATAAAGGCAAAAGCTCTTAGAGCACTTCTAAAAATGTACTTTTGACTTCTACTCACTGTGTCAAACAGCAGACATAATCAAGTTCAAGTTGATTCTTACTGATAGAACTCCTATAGCCCTACACATTTCAATTTATTTAAACCTACTGTAATCATTAAGTAAAATATTGATTTAATTTACCTATTTTAACTTTAAAAAATAAAGAAGAAAAAGGTAAAGATTTACAGAAAGCATGATATACACAAATAAATTTTAAAAGTCCATTAGTTCTGCACAAAAGGAATTTGGCACAAATTTGGTCTTTACATTTAAATCTTTGATTTTCCTGAAGTTTCTAAGGCTTATTACAGTCCCACTGTAGAAATGTCAGTATGAGAAGTCAGGAAAAATGCTTATATGGTGCTCATCCAGGCATGAATTTCAAAACCCTCACAGTTTTATAAATGTGAATGTGGATTGCTTTTGCTTTCAATACATTTTTCTCAATACAATAAGGAGGACAATATTCCAAGTTTGAGGTTTATACCACAAGGCATTTTTGAATTTTGCAGGCAAAAAAAGTCTTATGGTTCAGTAGGGAACACATCCCCCACCTCCTTCCTAGCGTATAATTCAAAAGTGGCAAAGCTAGCTTTATCTAAGCTCCTAAAAATATTCACCTGTGGCCTTATGTCAATAAAAAAAGTTTTACCCCCTAAGAATTGCTCTCTGGAGTTTTACTGAGAAATTCATCTTTACCTCAGCAGTCAATGAATATCAACTATCCGGCTCTGTCTTTACCATCTGCAGCAATATAATTCAGGCAAAACTAAAGGTGGGATTTGTTTTAGCTCAGAGAAAATCTTTATGGCTAATTATTAGGAAAGTCAGCCCCAAATAAATTATCTGAAAACACCCTATTTCATATTTGCTATGTAGACCAGAGATAGAGATGGTGAATATACCTACTTCCTGATAATAATGTAATTAACTAAAATTAAGGACAAACCTCTAATTCTCAGAATATACCTAATTTAGTGATTGGAATTTTAATCAGTTAGAAGTTGCTGAACTTGCTATCAGATTGAGAGTGGTTTCTGTTATGACTCAAGTCAGGTCTTGTGCAGAAATTGTGTTTTCTTTATATGAACAAAAATATATAATGTGTGTGTGTGTGTGTTTGTGTGTGTGAACATTTAATCTTCATATGAATCAGTTACTTGCTTTCAACAAAAATAAAAATGTTTCTCTGACTTTGCACACAGCTGCTTCACTATTTCCACTAATTGGAGTGAGGTTTTCCAACATCAGAAAGTGGAATAAATGGCCCAAAAGAAATGTTGTCTTGTGAAAATCTGGTATGTTTGACAATTTATTGCTTGAGTAAAGCTTATCTGCCATTTTAAATCTATAAGCTATCAGACATTACACAACATTTCAATGTTAGTACTATTTTACATTTTAATTACCCAGAATCAATGTTATAGAAAATTGGATTCCTTTTCAATGCCTCTCACTTGTATGTCAACGATTTTCCAAAATACCTCCTTATTTTGATTACTAAAGTGCCAAGATTGAACTGTGTCACTGGTGCAAAATGATTCAGTATATTATTTGATAGAATGTAGAGTGTGGCACAGTAGGTAATGGACAAGAGACTTATCTAAAATTATATAACTCTCCAAATTTGAGAATGTGGTTAGGAGGAAGTTAAGAGCTGAAGTTGAAAATAGAGGAAATAAGAACTATGCTAGCTTAAGGGAAACTTTCCTTAAAATTACTTTTTGAAAGGATTTCCTTCAATAGAAACTTTACTGAACTATAGAAAATAAAGAGGATGGCCAAATAGCATGAGAATCCATGGGTGCAGGAGTTAGTAATAAAACACTGTCCATTCAGTTGCAGGAAATAGGACAAATAGGTTAAATTGGAGCTTCCAAGGATATTTTATAGCTGTTATTCTTTAAGAGGAAACCCTGTAAATTAACAAGAGAAAGTCCGGAAGGCAAAGTAACACTAAGGTTTATTTAAAAATTGTACTACTTTTATTTTCACCATATTGCCCTAGAAATTTAGCTTACTATATAAGAAAAATGCACCCTGAGGGTTAATTCATGGATTTATAAAAGAAACATTTGGACATGATTTGTGAGAACGTGATTTTTAAAAGTAAATCATTTGAGTTATCCAAGTTAAAATCAGTCGATGTTTTATGAAACATGATGTCATTTCCTAAATTAATCACTCGAGTTCCATATTCCTCCCCAAAAGCTAAAACTCAAATTACTTTCTTTTCATAAGTAACACACTCACCAAAACAAAACAAAAGAACCAACCAATGAATACATCCCAAAGTCTGAAAAAAAAAAAAAAAAGTGTGAAGAAAATGCTGGCACCTCTCTGGAATTTGATTTCTTTCTTTATTTTATTTTTTTTTTTTTGTCATAATTCATTTGACTAATGCACCTTTTCTGCTCTCCAGCTGCTGTGCAGGGTGTCTGCCTTCTGTCTTAATATCTCATCATCTGCCATCTCCCACAGGTAATTTTCTGACTGTTTCTGTTTATTGTCAACTTTTCATGACATTCCCCCTCCCCTGTCCTGTAACGCCCACCCCATGTCACACTACAGTGATGAAGTAGTGTGCCAAAGTTATAACAGGAAAGTTCCTTTACAATGAAGTTTCAAGGTAAAGCATGTTCAGGCAGTAAAAGAAAAGAAAGATGTTTCTGTAATTCACTTTTCAGAGAAGCTTCAAGGGTAATCATAATGTGGTTGCCTTTGAGTCCTGAGGTCATATACTAAAGCTATTACAAATGATTTAATAAATACATATTTAATTATTGAATCACTTTAAGTGCACTATTTAATTTCCTTACCACAGATGGCATGCAATTACTAGATTTACTCAGGTTTCTCTAAGTAATTTCCATTAGCATACATTTTCACTCTCTTCCTTTTTCCCTGAAGTTGAAAAACTCCTTAGACAATTATCCCAGAGTGTGCTCAGATATTAAAAAATAGAAACAAGACAACAGTAAAAGCATATAAGACCATACCCTCTAGAAACTGCATCAAAACACATGAAATACTGCATCACATTTTTAGGAAACATATGAAAATGAAAACTGGGCTTAAGTTCTTACATTTTAAATTAAAGTTTTAACATGTATTCTTTTATACTGTGATAATTTCTGCAGTGCAATCGACAAGCCTGCTCCTTCGCCAGACTTTCAGGAGGAAAATGAAGGAAGAGCAGGATTAAGAGAAATCCCCAAAGTCACAGTCCACCATGCAATACTCTGCACTAATATCAAATAATGCACATATTGCTTATGCTATCAGGCACCTGGCTTTATAAGCACCAGTTAGCTAATTCTCCACAAAAGCTCACGAGAGTGTTACAGTAATTATCTCCGTTTTACAGATAGGAAACGGAGAAACAGCTAAAGTGAGCAGTCTTCCAAGCCCCTCAGCTTGTAAGGGAGGACAGTGATTTCGTCCAAACAGACTCTGCTTCTAGTGCTGTGACCACTGTGTTCTACCAGTACCCTACCTCTAAGCTGTTATTTCAGATTTCCCTAAGATAATCTCTTGTAGCGTTCCCCAAGGTGATGAGTAGAGCCTATTTATTATATCTGCTTTAAAAAAAAATGATTTACAAGCAACAGTAAGCTATTAAAATAGCCATGTGTAATTGGACATTTTCTACCAGGTCCTATAAGGTTTTGTTACTGATGAATAAATCAGACGCACATCGTACGTGAATGCAGCTTTAAGACTTTTCTTACATCTGTTTCAATCTCACCTCAATGAAAAAAAAAAGAAGTCGAACTGAGACCATGCCTAAATAGATACCTCCTTTTTGCCCAGAAGTCCCAGCAGCCTCAAACATTAATCATTCTTTTGCGATAGGTTCCATTAACCACGGTTTTCCATGATCTCACCCTCATCATCAACTCCGCTTTACTTTCTAAAATTAGGTTATTCGTTGTGTTGTATTTGTTCTTGAAAAATTTGTTAGCAACAAACATCTTCTGAAAATGGGCAAAAAATACATGACTATGGAAGTGGAATGTGTTACCACTTTAGAGGGGTCTATTGTTTTATTTTATTTATTTATTTATTTTAGAGAAGGAGAGGAAAAGTGGGGGGAAGGGCAAAGGGAGAGGGAGAGAGAAAATATTAAACAGACTACGTGCTCAGTGCAGAGCCCAACACGGGGCTTGATCTCATGGTCCTGAGATCACAACCTGATCCAAAATCAAGAGTCGGTTGCTTAACTGACTGAACCCCTCAGAGGCCCCTATTTTATTAACTTTAATCCTAAAATGCACAATTGAATCCTTCTCAACCAATTAATGATATTTAAGTTAATGACTCTAAAAAACACAACTAATGCCTAAAAATAATGGCCAAGATGTAATAAACTCTTTGTTTGTGCCAGACAGTGATACCCAAGTATTGTACACGGTATCTCATTTAACTCTTGCAACAACTCTATGAGATAGTTGTCACCATTTTGCAAGTGAAGGATGAGGCTCCAGATGAACTTGACCAAGGTCACACTGCTAGTAAGTGATGAAGATTCCCTGGAGCCCAGGAAATTAGATTTCAGCTCAACCTGTTAACCTTAACTTTATACCAGGGCCATCCAACAGAAGGTTCTGCAGTAATGAATGAGTGCTATAAAATTAGTGGCTAGTGTGACTGAGGGAATGAATTTTTAATTGTATTTAATTAATTTAAAAATAATGGCAGTATGGGGGCTAGTGTTCACCACATAGAACAGTGTTGTGACACTGTTTGCTATTTGTTTTACACAAATATATATACTGGGCCTGTTTCTGCTTCTACTAGTAAAATAGTTAAAATTCTTCTGATTCTCAACAAAACAATGTTAAGACATTACGGTAAGGAAAATCTCATGTCTTTGAAATCATGTCATGCTGGTAAACTAATATGTACCTAGTGAAGAAGTCCTTATAAATAAATCATTTCTTCCCTAGCTTGAATTTTTTTTTTTAACATATAAAATTTATTTGGAACATAGATTTTCCCTTTCAAAGCAGATCCCTTCTTGAAGAAAGGGCAATCTCATAGTCATGGAGAAAGGGTCCTCACGCATTTACAGAAAAACAGCTACCACTCCCCCTGCAAAAATGGCTCTGCCTCTGAGACCTCTGCACCTGGACATTTCTTCCCTTCCACTTCACTCCCTGCCTTACACCCTGTGACTGGGGAGAGGTGCATAGCAAATAAATACAAAGGAGTGTGGCTTCTAGCTTCCCAAACCTTCTCGTTATAAATAACCCACGCAAGTGTTATGAAATGTGTAAGCCTGATGATTCACAGATTTGTACCCCTGGGGCAAATAATACATTATATGTTAATAAAAATTTATAAAAAAAAATAAAAACAACAGCCCAAGCAGTACTTACTTCCTCATTAAAACAAACAAACAAACAAACAAACAAACCTTCAACAACAGATAAAACAAGGAACATCTACAGAGCGATTTTCCCGAGAACTTTTATCAGACCAACAGTCTGAAGCCCTCACTCGAGTGTGATGAACCACACTCTTTGAAAGGGAGGTCAAACTCAGAAATTTGAGTTGCCGGGTTTTCACAGAAATACTGTTTCCTACAGTGAAGTTACCAGGGAAGGTTTAAAGGATTTTGTTTTATTTTGTTTTGCTTTTTTGTGTGTTTCATTTTTGACCCCTCCACCCATGAGGTCATCCTGTGTGCTCTGAAGCTAGAATGTCTGATTTTTATTGTTTCAGCCATTTAACTACAGGAACTTGGCCTATTAATTAATCACTTGGGGCTTCTGTTTTTTCATCTTTAAGAGAGAAATGATATAATTCTTAATTCAAAAGATTGCCAAAAATATTGAGTTAGTAGAAAGTATATCTAACAGAGCCTGACATATAGTAAATGCTCAATCAACATGGGAAAATATTATTACTTTTATTATTCTTATTAGTCTCATTCCTTGCTTTAGATTCATCTATAACACATACTCTAGTAAATAAAAGGACACTCTGCCTTGCATTGAGAATGAGTTACCATAGGCATGTATGATTTATTCCAGCATTTCTATTTTAGGCTAGGGTTCTGCCATTTATGATTTATTTATATACTACAAAACATAGTATCATGTACCACATAGGCTATGACCACCAAATATATACAGAATGAAATTAAATGTGTACAATGTGCCATTTTTTTTTTTTATAGATGGGAGAGATTTGTCCCAGCTGTTAGATAATAGGAAATGTGGTCTTGGTAGTTCTGAAGTAAATCTTTAAGCTAAAAAGAAATTCTTTTCATTCAAAGCCTTAGCAGGGTTTATATATTCACCCTTCTGGGTCTTAAATGGGTTTGAAGAGAATATTATTTGCCTATACTACCCAAAATTCCAGTGCTGGATCAATAAGAAAGAAAGAAAATGAAAGAGAAGAGGAGAGAAGAGAACAAGGAAAGGGAAGAGGGGGAGGGGAAGGGAGGAAGGAAAAGAAAAGAGGGAGGCAGGGAGGGAGATGGGAAGTAAGAAAGAAAACCGATTTCATTGAATGTTACTTAAAGTGAAGACACGGGTTTATAGTTTCTTCATATAGTTTAAGGGCAGTAAAAAAGTGAAGGTTAGAATGAACAAAAAAGAATTGCACTTTCTAAAGAAAAAATTAACATTTTTTTTGGTAGTGAAATGTTTATATATGGTATGGAAGCTTCTTTCAGGTATCATTATCCTTCTAGACACAAAAGTTTCTTAGTGAGGCAGATACTGTGATTTAAGATTCACTTTGTACATATTCATTGTTCTTGTAAGTAAAACCTTTCCGCTGGGAACTCTGCAAGGAAAAAAAAAAAATCTAAAAGTAACACATCTAAATGAAAGTCCTCTTCTGGCAAGGAGGTTGGGGGTGATCAAGCGGTTTAATACACATTAAAACCTACCTACACTTGGTAGGTACTGTCAAAGAAATTTTAAAGAAGCATGACTTATTTCTTCTAGAACAACTATGACTTTTCAAAAATGTTACATGTAAATGAATAATGTGAAAACAGTTACTACTTTAAAAGGGGATATTTATCTATAGAAGTGTTATAGTTTAAGATAAAGTCATTACTCAGAGCCAAAGTTTAGACTAATTAAAATATATAAATTACTTTTCTTGTGACCTCAAGGAGAGAGACCCCGGCTGGCATCAGTGCAAGCTGTGGTCTCAGCAGGAGAATTATTATTATAAATGGATCAGAGCTTCACATATTACAGGAATGCACATGTCAAAATATTTGGGGCTACAACTACAGACAGAATCAATATAACAGACACGAGTATCATTCTCCCCCTTGATTTTTCTATTAAGTTGAGCTAAGAATACCTCAAGGAATAATTATTTCGTGCCAAAATTGCAGCAAAATTTGCATTAATTAGTAGAACACAGTTTCATTTAAAGAAATATTCTACTTTAATGAAATTTTGTTATTGGCTTAAGTAGTATACTTTTCAGTTTTCTTGGATTATAGCTCTATTTCTATTCAAGTCATGCATCAGAAACTTTTTTTAGCACCCTTATAAGTCTTGGCCTCTATCCTCAAGACCCTTCTAAATAAAGCTTATAACTCGAGCAGACTTATTTATGCCAATTTACTTAAAAAAAAAAAAAAAGAACAGGTCTACATTAAATATTGAAAAACTTCCAAAGGCATAGTGAAATTTCTGGGCTTTTCAATGATATTAAGTCATACACATTGTTTCTAATAGGTAAAAAGCATCTGATTTGGAACTATGTAAACATGTGCTAAGGGTGAAATGTACAAGGTGTCTGAATGCTTATCATATTGTCCTAAAAGGTTAAGTAACTCCAGAATTAAATTTTGACCCAAATCATGTCTGTTCTCTTTGCCCATATAAACTAAATAAAGACTACTCCATTTATTTTAAAGTTAACATTTTAAAACTATATGCATTTATCAGTATGTTGGTTATTCTCTATTAGGTGAAAAAAGAGCCAAATGAACAGAATTTGCAGGGGTGGGGAGGAGTGGTTTGCTATGGTTGTTGACAATAGCAAAGCAGCTTGCTGTACATATTAGAAGCTATGTTCTATCATATTGGCTCAGCACACTTGATTTTTTTTTTTAGACATTTATAATTAGTTTAAGTAGTACAATCCAAACGATGCTTTTGTTGTTTTATTGTTGTGTAAAATTGATTAGTTGGACTTCAATATTATACTTGTTAAGAAAATAATTACTGTGTTGATCATAGGAAGCAAGGGTAAATATTTCTGTTTCCAACATCAATATGAATATATTCCTGGATTTTTCCCTTCACATAACTATTCTCAACAATAAAAATAACAACCAAAGGTACTGTTCAAACAGCTTCTCTATAATCAGAAGACTCACTCTTTCTTTACTTCATGATTTAATTGATTTGGGAAACAAAGGCAAAAGAAAAATTAAATTTCCTTGCTACTTACTGCCTATTCACAAGTCCTTGAAACAGGCCGAGTGACATTCATCTGGGAACTCAACTGCCTTGATGTTGACACTTTGCTGAGGGCAAAAGGCAATCTTAGCCCAACCCTCCATGATCCTGTGAGTCCACTTTAAATGTAGAAATTCCCTTGGAAACTTCCTTTATCTCTACCTTCCCTCTATCCCCTGCCCCAAAATACATGTTAGGAATCATCCTGCAAGCACATGGTCCACTGATATACACCGAATGGTCTCATGACTGAGGGTTTACTAAACAATAGTAAATGACCTTTCCTAACAATAGCTAGCCCCTTCAGGGTCCTAGAAACCTTGTTTCCAAAATACCTTGGAAGTTTGTTCTGTCCCAAAACACCTCCCAACTTACTAGTATATAATCAGTCAATTCTCCTGAGCCCAGTGCAGCTCTTTCTGCCCCCAAGTCTTGTCCTTGTACTTTAGTAACATAACCTTTTTGCACCAAAGATGTCTCAAGACATCTTGGCCATTGGCTTAGAATCCTAACATCTTTCTACATCATCAATGACTGTGTTAGTAGGGGTGTTTTTTAACTTCTTTTAAAATGTAAATCTAGGGGCGCCTGGGTGACTTAGTGGGTTAAAGTCTCAGTGGGTTAAAGCCTCTACCTTCCTCCTGGCTAGCCCCATAGTGATCCCAGGGTTCTGAGATCCAGCCGGCATTAGGCTATCTGCTCGGCAGGGATCCTGCTTCCTCCTCTCTCTCTGCCTGCCTCTCTGCCTACTTGTGATCTCTGTCTGTCAAATAAATAAATAAAAGATTTAAAAAAATTTTTTGAGCTCTGATTGAGTGAAAGCATTCCTTACATACATGAGTGCAATTATACATTGACTATATGTGATAGTGTGTGTGTGTATGCTTTAATTAATCTTATTACGTATATACACGTATATGTTTAATGTTTTATTATGAGAAAATTACAACTAAACTGACATTTAAACTGATTTTTAAAATATATTCTAAAGGAAATATCAGACCTTGTACCTATAAATACATAATACTTGTCGTAGTTTTTGTTTTTATACTCAAAATATATTACCTGGCTTTGCTTAATTTAATATTTTTTTAATGAGAGCCTATGAGTGAAGCTGTGGGCATTTCATGGTCTTTTTGTACCCATGGGCCTTTTTTATAAGTGGTTTTATATCTAGCCAACTTATCCTTACTGTAACCCTTGAAAATAGTAGCTTATATTGGGTTTAAAAAGTTATTAGACACACCCTAGTGTCACCATCTAATTAATATATTTTCTGAAGTTCCACCATCTTCATAAAAGTGTGTATGTGTGTATTCATAGACTCCACAATACCTAAAATACACCATCACAAGATAAAAATTAGTGAAGACTGAAGACAATATCAGCACCTCCATCTTGTTACCAGTTTGTTAGATACAAGAAGAATCATTCTTTTTAGAATACACTATTTTCTTATCTGAAACTCAGTTTTACTGAATTTTATGTAGATGGACCTTGTGCTGTTTCTTTTTTCTTTTATTTTGTGTTACATGTTTTGTCTGGGAACAGGAAAGAGGGAGCAAGGAAGAATAGAAGGACAGAAGGGAATGAAAGATGGAAAGTGCTAGAAGAAACAAATGAATGGCTGTAAATTGCCATCTAGTCTACCACATGCTTATTTTAGCCTTTTCCTCTTTTCCCATGGAAAAGCGAAATAGCATAATTAAGTCTCTATAATGATAGCTAAGTTGAAGTATTCAGAAAATAATTTTCCAAGATCATAGATATTTTAACTGCCTATGTTGACAAAATATAAAAATCAACTGGTTAGTTGTGTTTAAGATACAAGATGTTTGGAGCATTATGAGTGAAGGCAAATACATTCAGGTATGAACTAGATACCTGTCAATATTTGAGGACCCTCATAGAGAGTACCTTTGTCCCAAATTGAGAATCCTTTTTCATGATGAAAAGGTATTCTTCTAGCTTGAATACTGACTAACCTTTATTTTCTAGATGTTAAAACTGACAGCAGAAATCTACTGCTGTCTTCTGTAATTCTGTAAAATCTTTGCCCACTTCAGCCTTCTCAATTGCAAAGTTAGTCCAGATGGGACCATGAAATTTTTGCAGCAAGTTCTACAGCACATAATTTTGTTCAATAAAGTTATTATGCGACACACAGCTGTATACTGCCATATAAATGAGCACATGTGCAATCGAATTCTTGTATTATAAGTTTTATAAGACTAAAATTGAGATTATACAGCCATACACAATAATTTATTTGAAGCATCAACATGTGCTTTGCTCTAGGGTTACACAAATGGTGCCATTCCTTTTCCAAGAGAAAACGTTTGTCATTTAATATTCAGTATTAACACAAATGTTTTCTTCAGAATTATAATCTAAATTAGGTGCTTTAAAATGCATCAATATATCATTAACTTCTTACTTTAACATATTAGATCTATAGAGGAATCAATTCTCCCTAACAATGGTGAGAGAACCTAATCACTCTCTAAATTTACTTTTAATTAGCATCATCTGCATTAATTGGTGTAGCTGATAGCAAAACATTACAGTGCATTGCTATTTTATATTTGAAATGTAATACATCTTTTGGTCTCATATCTTTCCAAAAGAAACTTAGCCATTTTTTTTCTGTAATCCCTTAGTAAATATATTCAAATGTATTGCTCAAGAATTTTCTTTAGGAAACTAACTTGTGGAGCTATATTAAAGATGAATTATTAAATAAATTTCCAAGTAACTCTTTGGTCTTAATTTCCTGTGCATGGCTGGGAATATCCTAAAAAAAAATTTTTTTCTCTCTCCTGCACTCTTTTTTCCCCAATTTAACAACTCTTGACTAAATTTTGGAGTGATGCAAAGGAAATGGTATGTAATCACCAAGCAGCCAAGAAAAAAGAAAGGAATCTACCATTTTTTAAATGCCTGCAATTGCCAGCAACTGTTGTTTTTATACGCATTACATTTTCACAGTAATTATGAAGAACAGGCAATATTTCCATTGTTCTGATAGGAGGAAAAATGCACTAAGTAAGTAAGTAAGCAAATAAATAAATAAATGAATGAATGAATGAATAAATAAATAAATAAATAAATAAATAAATACTTAGAGGTCTGAAAAGTTAAGTGACTTTCTTTCCAAAGGTAACACAACTAGCGTTCACAGCCAGCTAATATTATAGCTATTCTAGGTCATAGCCATAGTTCAGGTCCTCTGACCCTAGGTCCAAAGCTTTTTTCTCTACACTACACATTCTGATGGTGTTCCAGCCTCTATCTAGCCCTATTCATTGTAAAGAAAAATTACAAACAATTAATAACCAACTTGCCAATCCAATGAAAGACCTCAAATTGGCCTAATCAAGACTGATTTCTGACATTTGACCCAAGAACCATAATTTTTTGGAAAGAAAAACAAATTCCTTGCCAATATAATATTTTCCTTTTTGGTCTAATCTAATTTTCCTCTCTTATAACCTATGTCATTTATGAGACCACTCTCCACTTGGTTGCCTATCATAGAAATGTTAGCTGTTCCAGATTCCTCCATCTTCCTTACCCCCAAGTTCAATCAATTCCTCAATTCTGTGGGTTCAACCCTGGAAATATATCTGTCAGGCAGCTGTCTTCAAATATTAGTGTGCCTCAGATTCCCCGGGGAACTTGTTAAAACACTAGTTGTAGAGGTAATAGATATGTTTAGTACCTTGGTTGTAGTGATGGTATCAAAGGTATATGCATATGTCCAAACTTAATAAAATGGATACATTGAATATGCACAGTTTTTTGTATATCCATAGGTTGCTGGACCTATGTCTGAATTTAGTTTCAATAGGGCTGGGATAGCTCCCCAGACAATTGGTAGTTTGGGCAAGTTGCCAGGTGATGGCTATCCTCCTGATCTGAGAACCACATTTTGAGAAGCACTGTTCTTCTAAGGCACCCTTTCACTCCTTGTCCACAGTATCACCTCATGCTTCTTCATGTCATGGTCAACCACAAGAAACAATCATCACTTCTCCCATCCCCATCTTTGATCTATCCTGTACAACCTTAATACATAAAAACAGTAATCTGATCAATTTAGCCAATTAAATTACATCTCTTGAATCTCTCCAATGGTATGCTACTGCCCAGAAAGCAAGATGATCACCTTTGTTTTATAGTTTTCACCTACCATGCTCTTCCATTTGCCTAGGCTATTTCCCCTGCATAAAATGCTCACCTTAATTTCAATCTGGCCAACCCCCTCTTACCTTTCAAAGTCTGTCTGTAAGGTCATATTCTTTGAGGAATATATCCAGACTCCCTTGGCAAAGGTTATAGTGTCCTAAACTGATATCCTATTGTGTTTAGTACGAGCTCAATTAAATTGTTTATTATATTGTGTTTGATGATCACTTTGATCCCTTTAAGAGTTTATTTTTACATGCCTAGTCTTCTGCTAAAGAAAAAAAATTAAATATCTTGGAGTATTTTATGATTCCTTCTGTCTCCCATTGCCCAATAAAAGTGAGGAGAAAAAACAGACCATTTGTTTGGCCTGCTGACTTTCCTTTATTAAGTGTTCTTTAAAAATGTCTTGATTACAAATATATCATTCAGCATATATTATCACCTCCAACACTCTATGTTAATGCAGAGCTGTACTGAGGAAAGAGTTCAACATTGTCTGCAAGATTTTAGAAAAACAACTTGTGTAGGCATGTGTCTCTGAGACACAAATATCTAAATCAATAGACAGTTATTTTTGTATAATTTAAGTCACTGTCTTTAAATATATACAGATTTTATGTTGATCAGATTTTATCTTGATCAAGATTTATTTGATCAAGAAACCCTCAGTTTTCAGATTTTTACCTGATATAAGAATATTTCAAATTTACTACCATCTACATATATATTTTCTATAATACAGTCATAGCCTGGACTTTCAATCTATCAAAACGTATCTCCTATACTAAATGCAATTTAAAGCCTAACAAAAGCTTCATCCAACCAGGAATTGAAATTATTATGGACTAAATCTATACCAAAAATAATTTCCTTCCATATCATCACTTATTACTAATATCACTTTTATAATTTTTTAAAATATTTATAAAATGAAGCAAAGGATGATGTAAGATACAGAGAATTATTAAATAAATTTATTTTGCCTTTCTCAGTCATTTAATTTTGTTGTATCTATCTTTAGCTGGTATGTTTTCTAGTTACTCTCATGGAAATAATATAAAGCTTTCAAAAAAAAGTTTCTGAAAAAGTGCTCTTTGAATTGTTCTGGTTTGAAGAAAAAAAAAAAAGGAAGAAAGAAAATTTCCCGCATGTGCTTATATCATATTTAAAGTTCACTAATTTTATTGTTACACACCTGTGGCAATTAACAACCATTTTAGCATAGTCCAATAGATAAGGTAAATGAAAGTTTTCTAAGTACAGTTAAATCATTTTCTTCGCCGAGCAGAAGAAAACAATTTAAATATCACAATTCAGAGTATATCTTATTTTTTAAATTTATTTTGTTCAAGATTTTATTTATTTATTTGAGAGAGAGAATGTGAGAGAGAGCATGAGAGGGGAGAAGCTCAGAGGGAGAAGCAGACTTCCCATGGAGCTGTAAGTCCAATGTGGGACTCCATCCTAGGACTCCGGGATCATGACCAGAGCTGAAGGCAATTGCTTAACCAACTGAGCCACCCAGGTGCCCCAGAGTATATTTTAAAAGATGGGTTTCATTTAAAACCGTGAATTATTACCTTCAAAAAAGTCTTTGAGGGACGCCTGGGTGGCTCAGTTGGTTAAGCAGCTGCCTTCGGCTCAGGTCATGATCCCAGCGTCCTGGGATGGAGTCCCACATCGGGCTCCTTGCTCAGCAGGGAGCCTGCTTCTCCCTCTGCCTCTGTCTGCCATTCTGTTTGCCTGTGCTTGTGCTCTCTTCCCGCCCCCCACCGATAAATAAATAAAATCTTAAAAAAAAAAAAGAAAAAAAGAAAAAAAGTCTTTGAGTTGTTTTGTGTAAAAACACAAACCACCAAATTTTAACACCTAAGCACTACACTCATCATACATCATAATTGAGCTTTGTTAACCACCAATATTACAAAAGCAATGGTGAAAACATTATCTAATCAATTATACTTGAAAACTAAAATGGAATCTCTCTGGTATCTGACAAGGTGAAAATATGTTACTGAACCTCTGCTGTGTTTCTACGGTTTCCTGAGGTATACTTCAACTAATCGTAGCATGATTCAAGATAATCTCAAAAGGTCTGAGCAGGTGTGTTAAGCTAACAAAGTCTTTAGGAGAGGCAGAGAATTGCCTTTCCTCTTTCCTTTATTTGGTTTTGTTTCAAAGCCTTTTCTTTCTCAGGAAGGTTCTATTCTTTCTATCCATGCTGAAAAAAATGTGGTCACCCATTGTTATTATGCCTTTCTTTTCTGTATGGCTACTGTGTCAGTTATTATTTTACCCAAGGAACATAGCAAATGATTCCAAATTCTGAGGTTTTTTTCCTGATTATAGCCACCAGATTAAAATTAACAACTTAGTTTTTCTATATCATCACGCATTGGCCTTTGGCTATGACTATTTGGGGGAGGTGAAAACTATCTGAAGGTTTTAGGAGACTTAAGTGATAAGAAAACATAGTACCAAAAGGAAAACAAAGGGGAAAATCTAAGGAAATACATTGGTGTGTGTGTGTGTGTGTGTGTGTGTATGAGAGAGAGGGAATGAGAGAGAGAGAGAGAGAGAAATGGAGAGGACAAAGATAAATAGGTAGGTATACAGATTTTTTTGTATTTATATATTACAGTAAATACAAATATACATATACACATTGTGGTAGGCAGAATAACCAGGTCTAACTCAAGGAATCTGTGAACACTCCAGGAGGATTAAAGTGGTAGATCACTTGACTTTAAGATGAGGAGATTATCCTGGATTATCCAGATGAACCCAATGTAATAATAATAAGGTCCTTAGAAACAGGAGAAAGAGGCAGAGAAAGAATTAGAGGATGACAGACTTGAAGTATTTGGCAACGTGGCTTTAAAGATGGAGGAAGGGGCCTTTGGCGAAAGAATGTGGCCACTAGCAGCTGGAAAAGGCAAGAAACAGGGCTCAACCCTAGGGCTTCCAAAAGGAATGCAACTTTGCTAATACTTTGATCTTAGCCCAATGAGATCCACTTTGGGCTTCTGAACTCCAGAACTATATGATAACAAATTTGTGTTATTTTAAGCCATTAAGTTTCTAGTAAAACTTGCTAAAGCAGCAATATGAAATTAGACATACACATACATACACTTGCCTCACTGTTTAAGTTATGCATCTTTTGTGTTTAAAGATAAACACTGCATGGATGCCAACCAATGGAAATATAATGCAGATCACACATAAAAGTCACAAAGATAATTTAAAATTTCCTTATAGCAGATTTTAAAAAAAGGGGGGTAAACAAGTAACATTATTTCTAATGTGTTTTATTCAACCGAATATATTCAAAATATTATACCAATATGTAACCATGATGGAATTATTAATAAGATAGTTTTACATTCTTTTTATTTGTACCAGGTTCTCTGAATTTGAAGTGAATATGATAATCACATCACTTCTGATTTTGAACTGACTACATTTTCAGTTGCTCAGTTGTCAAACTGGCCACCAGCTACTGTATTGGGCAGCACAGGTCTATGCATTGCAATGTTTAAGCTTTCTGAAGCCAATTTTGGTGATAGTTTTGAAAATATCAATATACTTAAAAACTACTATTTTGATAATGTATCTGTTTTGTTAAGAAAAGGTAGATAGAGAGGAGAAGGGAGTTGGGGGAAATTTGAAGGGGAGGTGAACCATGAGAGACTATGGACTCTGAAAAACAATCTGAGGGTTTTGAAGGGGGTGGGTGGGAGGTCGGGGTACCAGGTGGTGGGTATTAGAGAGGGCACGGATTGCATGGAGCACTGGGTGTGGTGCAAAAATAATGAATACTGTTATGCTGAAAATAAAAAATAAATTAAAAAAATTTAAAAAAAAGAGAGTGATTTTCTATATATTTCAAAGTGCGTGCATTTCAACTTCTGTCGAGACATTAACAAAATGCTAACAGGACCATCTCAAGCTATGAATTATTTTCAAGTAACTAAGTAGAAACTGATGGTATTTACATATCTTTTGTGTATTGAGGTGAGCATGCTGGAAAGCTGATCTTTGTGTTTCATACCAATTTTTTTTATCACTTATCTTTTCAATTTAATTTCTGTTTACCTACTCTATTTTTACTTGCATGAGTTAGCAATCACATTTTTGTAGCACAAAACAAATTAAAATAAGATGAATTTGCTTCTTTGTGTCTACTCCTCAGTGGCCACTTACGTCACAGTATAGCTGCCCCCAAGCTGTTCATGGGTCATGGTGTCTGTTCATTGATATGAAAGTAAAATAACCAAATACTGCAGGTGAAAGCAAAGGTACTTCAGGGAGTCCTCTCCTGTGGCCGGCTAAAGTCCACAGGTTCCGATTCTTATAATTTGGGATAATTTACATGAGGAAAAAATGCATAGTTTATTTCTACTGAGATTTTTAATAGACATTTTACAAAAAGATAGTAATTATAGATTATGAGAATTGATAATCCTTCTGAGGGTTTTTATTTCAAGGGAAGCAGGTACTAGGATTTTCCCCATTACATTTGTTTTTCTAAATACAGCTGATACTTCTACCAGCATTTTAAATAGCTCTACTGATATTTGAAAATTTCAACCAGGCAGTGCAATCTTTTTCACCACCTATGTATACATGCTATCTAAATAACTAACAACTTAGCATTTTTTTTCCTTTTCTATTTTCCATATTTAAAGATTTTGGGGATGGTATAAACTGTGAATGTGCACCCACACAGAAGCACACTCTTCTAAACATTTGGTGGATATTATAGCTGTTTTTCTTTCTTTTTTTGTGGGGGGTGGGTGTTTAGCTTTATCCTAATATTCTATTTAATTTGCAGTTAACTAAATCTTCCAACCTTAGACATTTTATTTATTTATTTGTTTATTTTTAAAATTATTTTTATTAACATATAATGTATTATTTGCCCCAGGGGTAAAAATCTGTGAATCATCAGGCTTACACATTTCACAGCATTTACCATAGCACATATCCTTCCCAATGTCCATAACCCAACCACCCTCTCCCAACCCCCCAGGCTCCTAGCAACCCTCAGTTTGTTTTGTGAGATTAAGAGTCTCTTATGGTTGTCTCTTTCCTGACCCCAGCGTGTTTCATTTTTTCCTTTCCTACTCCTCAAACTCCCCACCTTACCTCTGAATTCCTCTTATCAGAGAGATCATATGATAATTTAGACATTTTATTTTTAAGAATCATCACTATTTGACTAAAACCTTAAATTAAAGCTATTCTTCAAAATTATTAAAATATTTTCTCTTCTGTAAAAATTTATTAAAATAAACTTCTAACTGGGTTTATTTCATTTTATTTTGTTTTGACTTTTTGTTTTTCCCTCATCTGACTTGACTTTGCTTTTCTTGTAAAGCTGTAACAAAATCTAAAGCAGTGTATCTGATCCCAAGATATGGGCATGCAGTTTTTTGACAATTGTCTAGTACATGTGTTAGGAACAGATTTTCCCTACAACTCACAAAGTTTTACACTTCATGAATGATGTCATCATTATTATCATTCTCCCAGGTATCTTGCCACTTTGATGGTTCTTCCTCTCTATATTTTAATCTAGTCTAGGTTATAAATTCATTGGACCCACTGGGCACCATGTTTCACCTTGGAAAGGCAAAACATCATAATCCAATTTTGAAGTCTACGAATGCTTTATTTCTTAGATTTACTTTAAAAACATAGAGTACAATTTCTATCCATGGGAAATGCAGAAACGAGTGTCAGAAAAAGCGTAGGCTGGTGTGTATCTCATAGCTCCTCCCTCTTGATATACAGCTAAAGTGAGTGGAAGTGAACATCTTAGAAACCTCTGAGTAGCAGCTTGAGGTCTGGGGATTGTTTATTCAGAAAGAATGGGACAATCGCCTTCATTGGATATTGACATTAATAATAGTAGTTGTATGAGTGGAAATGAAGCACATAGTATGTGTATTTTAGTGTGAGTCATTTTTCTTTTTCCTATTCCAGTTGGAAATGGTCCCATCCTTCTCTTTCAGCTGATAGGATTTGTAAGATCACAGGTTGATGCCATCTCATATTATGAGGACCATTCTCTAAGTTTGGCTATATTAAAGAAATCAGTCCCCTCTGAAAGCTAACAGGTACATGGCTCAAAAACTTTACTATTAAAAGTAAAAACCAGAAGCTCAAGAGGAAGCATCATTGTGTTAAATATATTTCTCTTATTTTGGGACAATTCTTTAAACATTTGAAAATAGTATCATTTTCCCCACACTGCATAAGATTGTTGTTATACTAAGGCAGCCTTTAAAATCACCCATATCTTTGTGTAGGTAGTGGAAAAGGAAATGCTAAAACCTACTGGCACTGTTTTCAGTTGGGTTAGGAATTATCCATTTTTAGCTACCTAAGGAAAAAAAAAATGTTTCTTTTGAGGACATGTTGTACTCATATGACCCGTTATGGAGCATTCAGAATGAGACCAGCTGATGTGCTGACATTTACTAAATAAACACTACACTCCATGTTTTCTATCAGTAGCTTATTTAATCTCCACCAAAATTCTGTAATGTATAAAGCATTATTATCTGTAATGATGAAGAAATGGAGGAGTTAAAAAGCTTATTATTTGCCCAAAATTACTCAGCTGGTCAGCGAACTAGAACTCAGCCCCATGTCTATTAGACTCCAAAGCCATGGCCTTAACCATCATACCAGAAAAATGTTAAGGACAGCTTTATGGCTAATATTACACAAAATCTTTATAAATTTTTATCAAAATTCCACTAATAAAGAAAAGTTGTGTGTGTGTGTGTGTGTGTGTGTATATATATAATTACACACTTATACATGTTTATAACCTTAATTTACAAAATATATTTCAATTATGTTCATTGAGGGAGGAGATTAAAAATGCAGAAGCCAAGATAAGTCATCTGGAATCAACAGAAGGAACCCTAAATCTCCAAAGGAATGGTGACCAGTTTTATTCTTCGGGGCTGATTTCAAATTCACTAAATTTAAAACATTTAATCTTTGCCTTTTAAAGTGAAATAAGAACATACCTGAATCCACACTAATATGACATCCACTGGTCAAGGGTGGCTATTTAAATTTAAATTAAGATAGAATAAAAATTTTAAACATTGGTTCTTTAGTCAGAAGAGCGCTGATAGAATTGGAACAAAAGATTAAGGAAGTTGTGCTTTTATCAAGGATATTCTACCCTATCTCTCCTCTCTTCCTCCACCCCCTGTACAGTCTCTTCCGCCCCCCCCTCACCCCCACCCCCTATACAGTCTCTGTCCTCTTTCCCCTCTTACAACTATGCACTTTGGAACAAGACAAACTGTTATTTTTGCATTATCTTTAACAGGATCTGGTCGACAAGTTGTCTGTTCAAATGAAGATGAAGGCTGGAAAAATAGGAACTGACATTAAGACTTAAGGGTGAGGACTGGGGCTCTTTTAACATCAGCCAATGGGATATTTCAGGAGACATCATTGAGGACACACATTTCATTGGTGACTTGAGTAAGCACTTCCCCATTACATGGGAAGAGGGAGAGTTTCAAAACAGACAGCTTTTGGAAAAGCATGACATCTGAACTGAAAGAATGTGAGGCAGGAACGAGATGCAGATATGAACAACACAGTGAGCATTTACATCTATAAAAATCTTTTTTTTTTTTAAGTGAGATCAATAGGCAGGTTTCTTTCCTTACTCTACCAGCCCCAATTTTCATTATACATGTAAAGAATTTCAGATAATTATTTTTTGCCCATTATGAAAAAAAGGGGGTGGGATTATTATACTTAACAATTTCTGTAAATGACTTATAAAAGAGTTTGCATTTTTAAAGTGGGAGGTTGAGCAAGATGGTAATTTAGATTGTGAACCCATTAAGTAGAAGTCGACTCATGTTATGCTTTGTTCTGTTTCTAGTTGTTGAAAATGGTTTCAGTGATAAAGACTGGTATCTGTGGCATCATTATTTTGAATAGCATTAATAATTTTGATAATCGCAATAACATTCATCAACTCTAATAAGGTCTTTGGATTTCGCAAGTGGTTTAAGTCTATGTAATACCTATTTAATAAGGCTTTTAGGGAAGGTGTTTGACTTAAATTCTTTAAAAATATTGCATAATATATAAAAAGAAAACATTTGTAAAAGAAATTTCAAAAAAGGAAATTGTGTCTATTTCAAAAAAAGAAAATTGTTTTTTTGGATGCATTGGTTAGGACGACTGAAAATCTTTCCTTTTTTTTTTTTTTTAACATATGGAGGTTAAGAATATTTATGTCAAAACCATAACATACTGGAAGAGATTCTCTGCTACTAAGGTTGTCATGTTAAAACATTTCTACAGTGTGTGTGTGTGTTTGTGTATAAACATTGCCCTACTGCTTTGAGGTTATCACTGCATACATTTTTCCTCCCTGGGTACACAAATTGTGAATTTACATGAGTGTGGAAAATGCTTAATGCTTGATCTTATTTAATTGACTGCATTACACAAAATTTCTATTACAATTATAAGCAGGATGGGCCAAACCACATTCAATATTTGATCTTTTAGGTAATTAACTTCGCTTTTGATCTGTTAGCCTATTAATCTCTATCCATCAACATTATAACATATTTAATCCCTGCGTTATATGTTCCTATACTGCATACCCTATTGAGAATCTTTTAAAAAATCACATAGCATATTTGTGAAGATTAGATCAAATAATGATTTGACTCATTATCTCTCAATCCCTCTCCCCTCATTTTATATTAAATTTGTTTTCGTTTGGTTTGGTTTGTTTTTTTTTGGTAAGTTGATTGGTAATATGTTGGGAATCTACAACACAGGCCTCATTCAATGATTAGATAGCCCTCTGTTGGGGGTGCCTGGGTGGTTCAGTGGGTTAAAGCCTCTACCTTTAGCTCGGGTCATGATCTCAGGGTCCTGGGATCAAGCCCCACATGGGGCTCTCTGCTCGGCAGGGAGCCTGCTTCCCCCTCTCTCTCTGCCTGCCTCTCTGCCTACTTGTGATCTCTGTCTGTCAAATAAATAAATAAAATCTTTAAAAAAAAAAAAAAGATAGCCCTTTGTTGGACTTCCTCAACTTGGTCACAAATATCTGGCTCATTGAGTGGCCTCCAGAACACTGTGAGAGGCTAGGAATGAGGAGAGGTCGGAACTGACACATGTGCTGTGCATTGCCTGTATAAGGAGTGCCCATTCTTTTAGTACCTGTAGCTCCTTGGAATGGTGCGGCACCTGTAAGAGGTTAACGAGCATAGAGACTTTCAGGTATAATACAAATTACAGACAGACACTACACAGACACCGATAAACGGGCAGGCAGCATGCACGCTGCAGGCACACTACAGGTGGCAGATATTACTGCAGCTCCAGCATTGCAATATCTTACAGGAAATGTGTATCTTTTTCTTCCCTCCCACTTGGGGAGATACCATTTTCAAGCACTACATTAAAAAGAGGGAGAAAATTGTTTCTCAACAGTTTTTAGGTAGACTTATACATATTTAGCTTGAGTTGCAACAAGATATTGATACTATCCTTTTTGTTACAAGTTGTGAGAAATAACCCTCCAGTTTACTAAATAGATAAATCAATCCATCAATCAGTCCTGGTTCATTCTTTCTAAAAGAATTCTTTCTAAAGGAAGCCTGATTCACTTCCATCCAAAAAGTATTGAATTCACATTTCAGGCACCTTGTCTTCACTATATTAGATAAACGTCTTTACTGCTAAAAATAAATCGTGGTCTAAGCCATCTACAATAAATACTTTAAATAGATGCAAACTCTCTGAGCTATTAAAAAGTAAAGTGAGAACTTTTTGATGAACTCAATTACGTTTTTTTTAAATCAAGTTTTCTAAAAACTCCAAATTATTTGCCTTCAGAATTGTAGTCATTGCTCTATGAGAATCATCAAGCATTAAGGTACATGCATTAATACTACCATCATTGCAGAGGGCCTGCAGAGAAAGAGTTCTTCCATTCCCAGTTTCAGATTTTAAACAGTATCTTGCTATTTTTGTAGCACTCAACACTAATACAGAAGTAATCAAATTACCATTAGTGGTTCATGCTGCAAACTTCAATTTGTATTGCTATAACATCAAAATAAAAATATTTGCATATCAAAAAAGGAGGTGGGATTTAAATCAATTTAGGGTCTTAAACAAAATTAAGTAGGCCTTGATGGTTAAGTAATAAATAGTTCACAAATATCAAAATCAAATATATATTTTCAAAAAAATCTCAAGGCCTATGTACTAAATGCTAATGAAAAATGAATATTAGAAAAAGAATGGAATATGACAGTGCATATGGAAAATGTTGGGTTTCTCATATTCTGAGAATTCTGTTTAAATTTAATTCAGACTATAGTGTTTATAGCTATTTATAACACAGAGTATGTAGGTGATAATTCTTTCTATCTATCCTCTATCTAGCATATAATATTTTAAGTCTATCTTCTATTTTTCACCATGTAGGGATATATAAGTGGCTTTGATATACTTGTGGGCTTAAACATGCCAAATTAATGTGATTTCCAAAAAAAGAATTCCTCCTTTTATCACAAGGTATTTTCATGAAATGTCCATCTGCTTATCATGATGACTAATGTTTTAATATTCCTTTCTTGTGTGGTAATTCATATGGCCAAATTGGGAGAAACAAATTTTTTATGAATGGGTATTTTTGTGCCATTCTTGTCTATATGGTTTCCAAGGAATAACATGTTTTCAAAGCTGCAAATCTGTCCTTTAAAATAATTCACATTCCTGCTTTATTTTAGCTCAGTCTCATCTTGACAGTGACTTAGTAAATGACCACCACTCTCAATATAATGCCTTCCCTAGAAATTAAGTATTCTCTAATGTATCTAGGGGATATTATGTTCTTTCTTTCCTGGCATCACTCCTAAATTGCCCTAATATGAGAAGTATTTTCTAGGTCATTAATATGTAACTATGCCCTGATATTTTACTTTGTTGTTTCATATTCTAATTTTTAAACTAACACATGTTCCTATGGTACTACTTTGCTTTGAGATATTTCTAAAAAATAAAATAATTAAATGGATTCAAATCTATTTTATCTTTTAATCTTATGTGTGTATTTGGAAAAGATATAAAATGCTATTTTATGAGCCATTCTCATGATTTTAAACTATGTAACACAATTTGAGAAATGTTAATGACAAAATCTCCCAGAGATACTATAAATAGTATCCATAACATTTTATAGCTACTAAATGAGGTTCATAGAGCTAATTTAACATCTATAATTGGAAACATTTGAGGTACTAGCCAGGTTTCCTTACAGAAAAGACATATCAGAAATAAGTAAACAAGAAAAAGAAAGGGTTTTCAAGTGGAAATTTGGGACAAAATAGATATAGTTTTATCACTTTCTTCTAACTTCTAGCTTTCAAATGATCTGTAAGTTATTACATAACACTGAGGCGGGTAAGCAGATAAAATAAGGAGTATTACTTTCACTTATTAATGAAATAACTTTATCCTTGGATTAAGTTTTGTTATTATTGCTATTCATTTTATTTGTTTGCTTGTTTTTCCCTGTGAGTTAGAAAAGAGGAAGATTTTGGAGTTTGGTAGAACAACATTGACTAGTTTTGTCCAAGACAAAATCAGAAAGAATGGACTGAGGGGTCAGTCTCTCTAATCTACAACCGATGACATTTTAATTTCTACTTGGTGCGAGATATCACAATGTATTATGGAATATTATGTCCAAAAATAAAGATATTCTCAAATGCATTCTGATTATATTAAAATAATTTTAAATTTTAGACAATAAAAATTGAATTTTTTAAAGATCACCTTTGTCATTGTTCAACCATTTCTTCATAATGATACTATAAAGTTATTTATTGGTTTGTTTATTAATTTATTTGTGGGGGTAAGTAAGTAAGGATTGTCTATATATTTCTCACAAATTTTGTTTTGCTATAATATCAATATAACAGTGAATCATTTGATGATCTAAAGTGAAAACACGTTTTTTGTTTTTATGCTTTACCTAAGACACACAAAATGTTATCAACCATTTTTGTGGGAAATAACAATAATTCTATTCTCAGGAATATGAATTTTTTTTTAAAGACTAATATTGACCTTTCAAGAAGACAGGACAGAGATCTGAATATTAATGTAATCAGTAGCTGTCATTTAGAAGACAAGGAGAAATCCACTGAAGGCCAAACAAAACTGAAATTTAGATGTCTACAACTCAGTAGAAATTATTAATAATAGAAGGAAAATTTCAGCTTTTAAAGAACTTAATTCATGAATTAAGTTTTCCTTGTTTTTAGAGAGATTAAAAATACCTATCTCAAATTTCTTAACTATTACAAGTGAAAATTATGAAGTTTTTCAAGATGATTCTCACATAGGACTAAGTTTTGGTTTAAGATAATAATAATTAATACATCCTTGGATTATGACATGTTGCATTGAAAACCATTGTAGTTTGTTGCAGAATAGGAAGATGGTTGTACATCCATGTGTTATTTAAAAACTAAATTGAAGAAATAAAAATTAGATGAATAGGTAGCAGACTATTTAAGATTAGATGATCAAACTCTCCTTTTGCAAATGAGAACACTAAGGCCAAAAAGGTTAATGCTTTGCTCAGAGCTACACATCCTACAGCAGAGCCAGGATTTAATCACAGATCTACAATTTCCAACAACTGGAAACTGTGCTAATTTCAACATGAGATTGAGTAAACCAAAGGCAAATCAACTGAGAATGGATGAAGGTCTACCCTATGGTAGACATGCTATGGTACATGCTTTGTACACATTTCCAAGAAATGGAAGATTCAAGACCAAATTTAGAATTTCTAATCCAGTGCTCTTTTCACATGCTTTTACAATGGCAGTGGTAGGCAAAGACTCCACTGGTAAAGACCCTAGATGTTTATAGGTAAGAGATGAACGCCAGTCTTTATCCAAGGATGCCGTTTCAAAGACTTCTGTTTCAGTGCAGTCTTTATTTATAACCCAAGACTTTAAATTAAAACTAACCTCTATATATCAGTCCCTTTCTTCAGCTCATTTATAACTCCCTCAAAGAAAAGTCATGCGATTATTTTTGCATATTGTATATATTATTATTTTCAACATATTTGAACTTGGGGTATGTTTTACTGATTCCCATAATCCTCCAGCTATGTAAACAATGAATGTAATTGTTTTCTTCAAGTCCATCAATCTCAACACCATAGATACTAGTGTAAGATCATTGCTTGCTACTATAAGAAGCCTTCATACAGGTGGTCTCACGAATTTACTACAGAGCAAGTAGGATGCTTTTTGCTAAATGCACACAAAGACTTCCCTTGACTCAATGGTATGGGGCACTATGACAGCACTGAATATCAACAGACAAATGGAAATATACTGTTACAATGCTATTATTAGTATTTATAACAGCTCTGGTGCTCTTGATAAATGAAGCCACATTAATTAGTTTCAAGATCTTATTCTCACTTTGGCATATCCACTAGCACTTCTGAACATGCAATTAAAATATTTCAAAATGTCATTTATGTTTCCATTCTACAAGAAATGCATACTGATTATGGCCACTTTATTGGACTAGGTCACATAGATACATACATTTAGAAACAAAAATATGTTAACATTTTAGGGGTTAAGAATCTCACCTAAACTGCTTGCAATTAAAAAAAAAAAACTGATAATAAATAAAGCTATCAGTGATCACGCAAGTGTACAATGGCAGTATTTTTCTGAGTAAGAAATGTTTCCTACTATGTAATTTGTTTAAAGGTTTAATCCTGGTAAGTTTACTTGCCTTTTATTTTTTAATCATAAATTCAATGAGGATTTTTGATGGCAATCAGTGAAAACAGACAGCTTTTTTTTTACATTCTTTAAGTTAAATTATCTCTTTATGAAATAAATAGCAGAGTTGATTTGAAGGTTTGATGGTAGTCCAGGCACTGAGTTGGAAACAAATTATCACAGTCCCTTAAAAATTTGGAGATTACTTTTCATCTTTGTCCAGTGACTACCAAACATACTTTGGTTTATATGGAGCATAGTTTAAAATAAAATCATTATTTTTTTCCTCTTCCATTGAAAAGAAAATTAAATTATAGATTAGACAGATGAAAAGAGAGATAAAATATACATACGTACATACAGATATGTGTGTGTATATAATATCTGCTATAATCTTTTTTTCTGAATAATTTGCCCAGTGTAAATCCAACTTGACTTCTTGGGTCCCAGTGGCCAGAGACAAAAGTAAAACTACAAAGGGACAGTCCCTGCAGCTACCCTGTTGGTCCTAGTACGAGACAGAGATATCTGAATAAGTGGAGAGTCAGGAATATTCTAGGTGCTCTCGGAGCTAGACTCAAGTGTTTGTCCTATCCTGGAGATGTGAAAGACAGCAGAAGAGATGACAGAAGGAGAAGAGAAGATGGAGAAGTTACTGTTAAATGTGAGTGGGGTCAATAAAGTAGCTGGAAAAAAACAGAAATGCTGACATCTTCAGTGGTATCTTACACATAACACAGAGCAAGTCATGCAGATTATGCAGAGGATTAAGGGTTGTTTTGCTAATCAATTTGAAGAGGAGAAAATTTGAAAACGGATTCCAGATTTAGAAGTCTGAGTAGAAATGATGGCTTCAATTGGAAGATCAAAATAACCTCAAAGTGTCAGGCTTGAATGGCACCAGCTTCTCACCGGGTGAGAAATTATGGGAGGCTCTACTGAGAGAAAACACCAGAGCCTAAGGCAGACCAGACGGGAAAAGTGAGATGAAGGAGAGAAGTGAGCGGAAACTGGAAGAGAAGTTGTAGGTGGGGGAGTTTCCTGGAAAGGCTTGCGAAGACTCCTAAGGAGAGATGCTCATGAAAGGGAGAAAAGAAGTAGAGAATGACTACTTGCCTCCCCAATTTTTCCTCTACACACTCCCTTTTGCTCCAACACCCCTGTATTTCTCGGTCCATGCACCAGCAATAGAAACAGAACTGAGCCTGGCCCCCAAAGGTGAATGGTACTCTGAAGTGCAAAAGATATGAATTCTCACTATCTCTATGCTGGACAAAAAATGAACGAGAGTTAACATTTAAAAAAAGAAAACCTCAGTGACATAGACCACAAAGCATTTTCCACATCAGATAGGCCTTGGCATCAGAAGTCTTCATAGAAAGGATTAAGGTTAAGAAGGGTGAAGACGGAATCCTTTATTATTGTTGGATGCTGTATTATAATACATAAACTGATATATTCTATTAATTTAAAAGAGGATCTTTGAGGAGCTTGTACTTTATTCAGTGATAAAAGATGGGTTTTTTATTGTCTAAAATTGATTTGATTTCTAATAAAATATTTGCTTCAACCTTGGGCAGCAAGGCAGTAGATAGTTCAATGTGAGAGAGTAATATTATGAAAAATTGTGGCATTTTTTTTCATGCAGCTCAAAGCCTCCTGTGTTATCCATCAAATTCATTTCCCTTGTAACTAAATCTGTCATAAATCTAGGCATCCAAAAATGAAATATGTTTCCTAACAATAATATACTGTCAATAAACTTAATAAAGCCTTCAAATGATACAACACTTTCTAGTGGTTTTAAAATGCTTCAAAAATAAATTATTGATCTTGGTAGTTGATGATGATAGTAATAATAATCTACAAATAGGAAAATGAGGTATAGGGGAAGATGAATTTGTCCCAGTCACTGAAGTTCTACTTTTCTTCTAATCTTTCATGATTATAAACAAATAAAATCATAAGTAAATGCATATTCCCCTAAAATTTATATTTAGTCTATACAAAATTAATAAAAATTGATTCCATTTTAAAATTTTAAGAATTGTTGAAAAACTTGAGGTAACTTTTAGGAAGAAAACATAACCAGTGTTAACTACAATTATTAGAATTTTTTTAAACTCACTCCACAGTGAGTGAATCATTTTTGTCTAGGTATGATACGCCATTAATTTTTTTCCTTACAAGTCTTGTCTTTTCTTCTCTTCAGAATCCATTGGAGAAAACACAATGTGAATATTGAAATTAGAAATAATTCTCAAATTTCTTGTTCCTTTATATCTGTCACTATTGCCTGGACTAAATTCTACGAAGCATGGAAAGAAATCCCATGTTTGTCCCTAGTAGCTGAACATACTCATCTCATGGCGGGGGCCGGGGGGGGGGGGAGAAAAAGAAAAAAAGAAACAAAAAGAAACAAAGCTATACTACTTATAACATCTCGGTTTGAATAATGATCTTTGAGTTTCAGATTAGCATGTCTGAATTATCACTTTGATACTTAGGAAAATATGTATTTTGTTTCTGGAAAGCTTTAGTGTAAATAGTCATATTGAATACTTTTAACCTAATGTTATTTTACATGAGACTCATAAGGTGTTAAGCGAATATTAACACCTTGTATTGTCTTAAAGCCAGAAGTATCTTGAGCATCTCTATGAGGAAACAAAGAAATCAGAAAGACCCTTATTCCTGAAAGCTATGAACATTATTGGTCTACTATTCCAAACAAAGGAGGTACAGTTGTTGAAACTGTTAACATCACTGTGGAAACAATTCTATCTTAAAGCAATGTCCCAGCCTGTTCTCAGGGTGGGGTCAGTGATGCCACATCAGTGTATAGGAAAATCAAAATCATCAGACCTGTGAGTAAAAACTCACTGGAAGTTAACAGGAGAAGCAGTCTGTGTGGAAAGAACATTCACTACTGAAGAATCTGGTCCCACAAGTACTGAAGAACATAACTTATTTTATGCATCGTTGTGATCAGATATTGGGAGAGAGACAAAGGTCACGATAAAGTGCCCTACTTCAAGGGCCTTTCCATCTAACTGGACACCAGAACATCTTGAAATGAGAAGTAAGTAACAATATTAGACGATGAAAATAAAATCAAGACTGGAATTCGAGATCATATGATATTGCTCTGCTATCCTGTGCGTCCCCAAAGAGTATTGTTTGAGAGTGAGAAAATTTCCTGGTGTGGTTTGGAAAAGAACACATTTCCTATGATCAGATTAGGGTATATTACAAAAGTCAAAGCATTTTTGACCTCTGATTGTGATAGTCAACCAATACTGAAGGTTCATCTCATGACCTATTCTAATTTTTAACATTTTCTTATTTGGCAAAAGGTTTAAGCAAATTATCAGTCAAAGGTTCAGCTTTAATTTCAGGTCATGTCAAAATACTTTTTAAGGGATCATTCACTCAAACTGTTTTGATGATGCATGAATCTTTCCTCATCTGTAAAAATTTAAGAGTCACAAATATTAGATATAATTTTTTTTTTGTTTTCTTTAATAACAAAATTTTTCTATTACTATCCAGAGGTAATAATTTTTCTTGTTATATTTAAGACTGACTTTTCATCTCTTTATTTAATTTCCATGAAAATTTAGTCTTTACCATTTACCAAAAAGTGAAAGAAGTATCTTGAATTTTTGACAACCTTTCACATGTAGTATATTATTGATGTATTTTATTCTAAATGTTGTTAAAGCAAAATAAGTGTATAGACATTTACAGAATGCCAGATATTACTGCAAAATATGATTAGTACTTTTAACCCTCATAACAACTTGGAACATATTATTATTCCAATTTTTTTTAAAAATAATGAAATCAAATCTCAGAAAGTTTAAAAAACTTGCCTGAGACCACATAGCTAAGATTTGAACATAGGTAAATTTGAACCAAATCATCATTTCCCACTAGATCACAGCACTTTTCAATACAAGAGTATTTTCTTTTTTTTAAAGATTTTATTTGTTTATTTGCAGAAAGAGAGAACACAAGCAGGGGGAGTGGCAGGCAGAGGGAAAGGGAGAAGCAGTCTCCCTCCTAGCAAAGAGCCTAAGATGGGACTTGATCCCAGGACCCTGGGATCATGACCTGAGCTGAAGACAGAAGCTTAATTGACTCAGCCACCCAGGGGCCCCACAATACAAGAATATTTTCATAAATAAAAATGTTTATATTCTTCTTACAGCAGGGTCTTATCAACTGTCAAACTCAATGCGAAGATTCTACTGTTGAGGTTTAAAATAATTCTTACCATGGAATGTGGTATAGAAAAGATATTTGGAAAGTAATCAGTGATCTATAGTTACTTCTTTTTACAGATGAAGGAATTAAGACTCAGAAAGAGGAAGTCTGTTGCTCAAGGTCGTAAGCATTCTGGAGGTTGAGTCAGAATTGAAAACCAGCTCCCCAGGGTACTAATAGCTGTTGATAAATGTAAAAGTCGTTTCTTATATATTCATAGGAAAAGAAACTCAGAACCTGTAAATTCAGACTTTTAAAAGAATGTCCCTACTATAAATTGGGCCGTGCAGATAACATAAAGTTCAGTCCAACATTATAATGACCCTTGGATGTGCATACAATATGGGAGCCAGCAAAGAAAATTCAGAGCATGGAAAAAAAAGAATGAGCTAGAAAATTTTAGATTTTTATGAAGATAGGGCACATGTGTGTCTACAATAGCCTATGTGTAATGTTCCCCACCATATTATTGAAGTACCAAATAATACTCTTTCAAAATGGCTGACATTGTCTTTAAGAGGGAAAAGGCAATTGTTCAAAGTTCTCACCACATTAAAAGCACCTGATTAGTTGTCCTGCCAGAGATACTGAGACATAAGGGGAGGAGTAGAAACCCAGAATTTAGGATGCATGATAAAGAGCCACCAGCCTCCATAAAGCCTCCTGCCTCACAATGCAATGAGGAAAACACAGAATGAGTAACTGAATCCTGAAGTGGAATTCAGATCGAGAATTTCTGAGACAACACAGTGCTGGAAGGTTTGCATTTGGTGATATCTCTTATCTCTTACGCAACCATATTCCAAAGCTGGCTGAAATACAAGTTCTCTTCTACACACACACACACACACACACACACACACACACACACTCCATTCAGATATGGGAGGCAAGGAGAGAGGGGAAGAAAAAAAAAAATCTTGTCTCCAGAAGAAAGTCTTCCAGTGATAGATGAGACAGGTCTTTTCCTGACTTCAAAACACCTAGCTGAGGACTCCACAGAGAGCAGGGGGCCAGATTATCTGGGGAATGAGGATGGTGGGGGAGAAGAAAACTAGGAGAGGGCCTAAGAAGATTTAGGACAAGTACAAAGCTGACAAAGAGAAGTAAATCTAGTGCTTAAGAATCTGGATGTTAGTTCTTTTACAAATATGAAAACTGACCAAAATATTGCTAGGACATTTTTCCAGATCTATGTATACAGGAAGCTTTTAAAGAAAAATATATGTACCTGCGTATTTATCAATATTGCCTGTTTAATGAGATTAAGTTCTTTAAATTTATCGAGATAAATGTAAAATAACCATAAATTTTCATTGGCAATGACTATTTACAAATAAACACAGCATGGTTGAAATAACTTGCTATTACTTATGAAATTAAATTTAGTAATTTGGTTTAGTTTAGTAGTTACTCAGTTTCCAGATAAGCTATCAATTATTTTTTTAAAAGATTTGATTTATTTATTTGACAGAAAGAGATCACAAGTAGGCAGAGAGGCAGGCAGAGAGAGAGAGAGGAGGAAGCAGGCTCCCTGCTTAGCAGAGAGCCTGAAGCAGGGCTCGATCCCAGGAGCCTGAAGCAGGGCTCGATCCCAGGACCCTGAGATCATGACCTGAGCCCAAGGCAGTGGCTTTATCCCCCTGAGCCACCCAGGTGCCCCAACTGATTATTTTTAATGAAATAAAACAATTCTTACTTATTGACCTTGAAAACCAAGATTCATAATTGTTTTTTTTTCTTACTTAATATAATGACTTTTGTTCTAATTCCAAGAATGAGCTTAGAAATCTATAATAGGACCTCGTCAACGGTAACTGAACATTTTCCCATAAAATTGTATTTACTGGCTTTTCTTTAAACATTTTATATTGAAGGTAGATATAAACCCTCTTGGAGGTGCTACGCAGCCATCTGTGATTTAAGAGATAAATTTTTGGAAACTTTAGATATTAAACCCACTGAAATTGTGATTTGCATTTGTTAACCTGGGAAATTAACAGTTGTGAAGCGATGGGCATTTATGAATAACCACATTATGAGGGTTGTAAATTTTTTCAAAGTAAGACAAATGCTCACCTGAGCAAGCAGGGATTTACCAGGGCTGAAAGCAATTGAAAGCTTAATGGAAATGCTGCAAGGGGTCTGCGGTCAGAGACCCAAATACTACCTGGGAATCACTGAAGTTCCTATATGGTTCAAATATACTCAGTGAAGTGGAGGATGGGGGCAGCTTTAATATTTATAGACAATAAGCATTGATCAATTTTAAATAATTGCAGTTTCATGCAGGTCAAAAGACATCTTTCATTATTGTAACATGAAAAGCAAATTAATTCTAAGCTGTTATCAGAGTATAAAAAAGTGTTCAGTATCTAAAAATGAATGAATGAATGAATTAAACAAATAAATGAAAAAACAAATTGGGAAAACTAACATCATTTTGCTTTGTAAAATACATGTACCTTAAAACATAAAACAAACAAGAACAGGTAATACTACCTCCAAGGAATGACTATCCCTGATCATAGGATCAGTTAGTAGTCTTCCTGGGTTATAGGAAAGTGCTGAGAATATCAGGGACGTTTCTGTGTGAGTAAAAATATTCTTAGATAAGAGCGTTTTCCCCTTTGGAAAGAAAGGCTCTATATTTTTATTAGCAATCATGGAGAAAAAGGATTTTAAAGATTTTGAATATACAACATTACTCATTTTTTAGAGCGTTCTGAAGGGATATGTCCTCTCCCAGAATCTTTTTCACGGCTGTTTTATAAGCCAACTGAGGAATGATTTGAGACAATGGATGTTAAATGAAATGTAAGCCTTTCCCAATTTCTGGATGGAGAACACACACACACACACACACACACGGGGCTGGGGGGGGTCAGCAGGGGTGAGAAGGAGAGGCGGCGTTGGGGAGAGGGGAAGGGAGAATGAATGAAAGGGAAAACAAGAATGGATTTGAAAAGGACTGCTTTGTCTATTTCTCTAAGGATTGTCTGTGCCTTGCAGTCTGTCTGCTGACAATCAGACCAGCTGACAGCACCCAAGTCAGACAGTCAGGAGCTACAGAAATGCAGTGTGGCTGCCTTCTTGTCCTGATGGTTCTTCCCAGAGAAATATAATCTATGCGCTGAACTTAAGCTATTAAGAGTGAGAAAGACTATGTGAGAAATAGAAGCCAACTACATAAAGGGAATCTTTCTTTTGTAGCTGTTACTAATTCCCTCCAGCTTACTGCCCCCCACCTACCCCAGCAACAGCTCTGTCTCCAAAATAGCCTCCACAAAATATCATTAAAGAAGAGTGATACTCCAGCATTTTTTAGATGTTTGCTTCCATTAAATATGGCCTGACTACAGAGACGCCGAAATGGAGCTATCCTTTCCAAAGGAGGTTGTAAATTACTAAATCGCCTGCTAAATTTGTCTTGGCACTCCTGGATATTTTGGTTAATTATCAGAAATTAGCTTGAGGGAAAGATTAATCTTTTTATTTAGCCAACACACAACTGGTAGTTTCTAGTTAGTCAAGCCTCATGACAGCTTCCATGACTTCTTATCGTTATCAAGGAGAATGGGAAGCTTACGTGGTGAAAGCACCTGGAAGACGATTGAATTCCTTAAATATCTAACTCTGCTTATGAAATAAAGAAGGCTTGAATAAAAAAAAATATTTCATATTTAGTGAGAAAGTATTAAGTCTTCATTGAGATATTTGTTTTGTCCCCCCCCGTCAGGTGACTCTAAGTATTATTTCTAGTAATCCAAGAGAGGAACTCACCTTTAAGAAACAAAGAAAGGAAGGAAAAGTGCAATGATCAGATTTCATCCACAGACACCTGAACTTAGGACCTGGCATGAAAAACAAGAAGGCATCTAGGAGCATTTTCTCTTCAGTGCAATTCTCAAGGACACTTGGGCTAAGTGGCAGGGAGATCTGCCACAAGTTTGCACCTTCCACCCCAACAAACACTGCTTGCCATTGCTGCTGTGCTAGAGATCAAGTGAGCCTTGCTTCTAGAAGATGGAAGGTAAATTCACAAAAATGCAAGCAGCAACATTTTCCAGCAAATTTCAGGCTGTATTTATTTATATTTTCTTAGAGGTAAATTAATTCAATCCATCTGGATGATTTTCTCAAGGCAGAATTGAGAGTTACAACAGAAAGTACTAAAATATCCACCCTCAGGTACAAACTAGATAAAAGGGGATATGAATTAAGCTTTAAAGAAAAAAAGGAGGAGGAGGAAGAACTGGAGATCTGACCTCCAGTACCACAGCTGTCCTGGCATATTTGCCCAGCATACTTGGCCCCATACTTTCCTCCTTTTGCCCAATACTCTGCTGCCATTACCACCACTGTTCTCTCATTTAGTGACTTCAACTTTTTATCTCCTTCCTTGAGTCTCAATTATGATTTTTTTTTTTTCTTTTGGCAAGGCTACTAAAACAATCTGCCTAAAATTCCAGTAAGGTAGTTTTCTCTTTGAGAACTGCAGGCAATCCTTCAACAGACTCAAAGTTAAACCTCTTGATCTATCTGTGACGAGGTCTGTGTTTTAATCCTAACACATTTAACCAAACTCATTTACCCATATAATACTCTCACCAAACCAATCAATCTCCCCTCTTGTTCCCAAGCACATCACAGCATTTCCCAAACTCTGTATATGCTCACTTTTGGAGTACCTTCCATTAAACACAATAACCATTCATTTTGGAACTCCAGGCTGGTTATGGCATTTCCCATCATCTCTCTGTACTCCTGCCATCCTTTTTAATTTTGATTTTTTTTAAAAGATTTTATTTATTTATTTGACAGAGAGAGAGATCATAAGTAGGCAGAGAGGCAGGCAGAGAGAGAGGAAGGGAAGCAGACCCCCTGCTGAGCAGAGAGCCAGATGTGGGACTCGATCCCAGGACCCTGAGATCATGACCTGAGCCGAAGGCAGCGGCTTAACCCACTGAGCACCCAGGCGCCCCTTAATTTTGATTTTTGTCCCTATTATACATTTGGCCACTTCATAGCAATTTTACTATGAGTTTCGTCTATGTCCCACAGTGCATTCCTATGTATTTTAGGGAATTTGTTTCTGCATGTCTTATTTTCTCAATCATGTCATCTTTTGAGAGGCCAGCAGAATTATCTATCATTTCCTCACATTTCTTAGTAACATTGAGTATTGATTTCTCATCTAGCAAGTGTTCAAGAAATATTTGTAAGAATGAAACAGTCTATATTAGGAGGAAATACACACGATGGCAGACAAGGCGGTGAGAGGCACATTTTAGAATCAGTTCATCTGAAGAGTGTGAGTTTAAGCTGTCCAGTGAGTCTGACTCCATGGGGTGTGGTGGGGTGGAGCACAGATGAGATAGGCCAGGCCTGATTGTGCCTAAGTAATTATATGTCACGCTAGGTGGTATAAGGCTTTGGGTGTGGGATGCTGTGGGTGAGGCCAGTGATTTTATAAGCAAAATAAAATCTGGGAAGTGTAATCGAGTTTTGGAGATAATTTGTGCTGTAGAGGACAACTACATTAAAAATAGGTTGGGCATTATAATAGTTTTGATTACCTCATTCTTGTAAGAGTCATATGCTCCTTGGAAGATCTATTGAATACACCTACCTCATGAACGGAGTCCCTGACTTTTACGTTTGGGAGGGTCTTTGATAGGTCACGTTCAATTTCTTTATTTTCTAGATAGCAGGGGCCTCCCGATGTTTACCACTTAGAGTCACCGTTGTAACTGTGGGAGAGACTTAGAATGGAAATAGCCTGGGCGGGGGAGGGGGGGGAAGTGGGTGAGAAACCTACACACAAAGCATAAAAAATACCCAAACAAAACAAATGCAGGCATGCCTTGTTTTCTTGTGCTTCTCTTTATTGCATTTCACAGGTACTGAATTTTTTTTACGAATTAAGGGTTTGTGACAACCCTGCATTAAGCAAGTTTATTGGTGCCATTCTTCCAACAGCATTGCTTACTTCATGTCTCTGTGTCACATTCTGGTAATTCTTGCGATATTTCAAACTTTTACATATTTATCAAATTTTTTATGTTGATCTGTGATCAGTGATCTTTGATGTTACTGCTCTGATTGTTTTGGGGGCACTATGAACCATGTCTATGTAAGATGGTGAAAGTAATCAATAGATGCGTGTATTCCGATTAATAGGCTGTCTCCCTGTCCTTCTCCCTCTTCTCAGGCCTCCCCACTCCCCAAAAGGCAACCATATGGAAATTAGTCTAGTTAATAACCCTAAGATGGTTTCTAAGTATTCAAGTGAAAGGAAGAAGGAAGAGTTGTACATCGCTCACTTTAAATCAAAAGCTAGAATGATTAAGCTCAGTAAGGGAGACATGTTGAGGGCCAAGGTAGGTAGAAAGCTAGGCCTCTTGACCAGTTAACCGAGTTGTAAATGCAAAGGAAAAGCTCTTGAAGAAAATTAAAAGTGCTACTCCACTGAACACACAAATGATAAGAAAGCAAAACAGCCTTATTGCTGATATGGAGACAATCTGAGTAGCCTGGATGGATCAAATCAGACACAACATTCCTTTAAGCCAAAGCCCAATCCAGAACAAGGCCCTAACTCTCTTCAATTCTGTGAAGGCTGAGAAAGGTGAAGAAGCTGCAGAAGAAAAGTCTGACCCTACAGAGGTTGGTTCATGAGGTTTCAGAGAAGAAGCTGTCTCTAGAATATGAAAGGGCCAGGTGAAACAGCAAGTGCTGATGGAGAAGCTGCAGAAGATCTAGCCAAGGTCATTCACAAGGGGGCCACCCTAAACCAGAGATTTCAATGTAGATGAAACAAACTCCTACTGGATGTTTTCGTCTAGGACTTGCATAGCTAGAGAAGTTAATGCCTCGCTTCAAGGCAGGTTGACCCTCTTGTTAGGGCTAATGCAGCTGATGACTTTAAGTTGAAGGCAATGTTCATTTACCATTCTGAAAATCTTAGAGCCCTTGAGAATGATGCTAAATCTACTTTGCCTTTGCTCCACGAATAGAACAACAAAGCCTAGATGACAACACATGTATTTACAGCGTGGTTTACTGAATATTTTAAGCCCACTATTGAGATGCACTGCTTGGGGTGGGGGGGGGAATGATTCCTTTGAAAATGCTATTGCTCATGGACAATGCATCTGGTCACCTGAAGCTCTGAGGCAAATGGGTGAGACTAATGTTGTTTTCTTGGTAACAAACACAAAATCCATTCTGTAGCCATGGATCTAAGAATAATTTTCGGTTTCCAGTCTTATTATTTAAGAAATATCTTTTATAGCTATAGCTGATGCAGGTAGTAATTCCTCCGGTAGATCTGAGCAAAGGAAATTGAAAACTTTCTGGAAAGAATTCATCACTTTAGATACCATTAAGAACATTCATGATTCACGGGAGAAGTTCAAAACATCAGCATTAACAAGAGTTTGGAAGAAGTTGATTCTAAACCTCATGGATGACGTTGAGGGATTCAAGACTTCAGTGGAGGAAGTGACTGCAGCCGTAGTGGAAACAGCAAGAGAATTGGAATAAGAAGTGGAGCCTGAAGACGGGATTGTATGGCTGCCCTCTTATGATACTACTTCAACAGATTAGGTGCCTCTTCCTCTTCTTCTTCTTCTTCTTCTTCTTCTTAATTTTATTTATTTACTTGACAGAGATCACAAGTAGGCAGAGAGGCAGGCAGAGGGGGTGGGGGAAGCAAGCTCCCAACTGAGCAGAGAACCCAATGCGGGGATTGATCCCAGGACCCTGAGAGCATGACCTAAGCTGAAGGCAGAGGCTTTAACCCACTGAGCCACCCAGGCGCCCTGAGGTGCTTCTTCTTATGGATGAGCAAAGAAAGCAGCTGAGATGGCATCTATCCTGGGTGATGATGCAGAAAAGATTATTGAAATGACAACAGAAGATTCAGAATATGACATAAACTTAATTGATAACGCAAGGATAGGTTTTGAGAGGACTGAGCCCAATTACGAAAAAAAAGTTCTACTATGGGCGAAATGCTATCGAAAGAAAATTTTCATGAAAGAGTCAAATGATGTGGCAGATTTCATTGTTGTCTTTACTTTAAGAAATTGCCACAGCCACCCCAGATTTCAGCAACCACTACCCTGATCAGTCAGCAGCCATCAGCATCTAAGACCCCCCCAAACCCAAAAGGTAATGACTTGCTAAAAGCTCAGAAATGGTTAGCATTTTTTTAACAATAAAGAATTTTTAAATTAAGGTATGTACATTGTTTTTAGACATAATGCTATTACACACTTATTAGTCTAGAGTGTAAACATACTTTTTTATGTACTAGGAAGTCAAGAAAAGTTCATTTGACTTGCTTTATTGCAGTGGTCTGGAACCCAACCCACAATATCTCTCAGATATGCCCATAAAATTAAAAGCTAACTGTACCAAGTCAGCTGACTGACTTGTATCAAAAGAAACTTTTGTAGCAACATGGACGGGACTGGAAGAGATTATGCTGAGTGAAATAAGTCAAGCAGAGAGAGTCAATTATCATATGGTTTCACTTATTTGTGGAGCATAACAAATAGCATGGAGGACATGGGGACTTAGAGTGGAGAAGGGAGTTGGGGGAAATTGGAAGGGGAGGTGAACCATGAGAGACTATGGACTCTGAAAAACAATCTGAGGGTTTTGAAGGGACGGGGGGTGGGAGGTTGGGGTACCAGGTGGTGGGTATTATAGAGGGCACGGATTGCATGGAGCACGGGGTGTTGTGCAAAAATAATGAATACTGTTATGCTGGAAATTAAAAAAAATAATAATAATAATAATAAATAAATAAATAAATAAATAAATAAAATATATCTATTACTGAAAAAAAAAAAAAGAAACTCTATGTTAAATTGCCATAATAGACTACAAATTTTAGCAACTGCAAATGAAATATTGGTATTCAGATAAAGAAAAATTGGAACACTTCTCATTTCCATAATAAGAATTCTGACAAAGAATTATTTTAGTTATCTTAAAAAAGTGATATGAAGAACATGTATAATCACAGAAACTGGGGCTTCTTAGATTTTCCATAAATGTAAAGCAAATTATAAATAAAGTCACTTCAATATTTTACTAGCCAGATGTACTTTGTAGCTTACCATTTTAATGGAGAAATAATTGTTCATGGGGCCATTACTAGACCATAACTAAAAGGAGATATTACCACTTGTCATACATCTTGGTCAAAAATATTTGAAAATAACTGACAAGGATATCTGTTTCAGCAAAGAGAGAGACAGAGGGGGTGAGAGAGAGAGATTCTGATTCAAAATTTTGGGGGGGCCCAAGGATCTAAAATTTTAATAAAGTGGTTCTGGTACAGATGGCCCAAGGACTACATTTTAAGAAACACTGATCAAATTGACGGTAGTTACTGATAAAGCTGGAATTACTGAGTCACAATTACCTGGGACATTTTAGAGAAATAATCCTGTTTAAACTTGATTTACATAAACACACAGCAGGTGTTTAGGTTTATTTTCTTATTGCTTTGCTGCCAGAATTTGCAGAGTAATGAGAGCCTTGGTTTCCAGTTTACTTGGAAACGTTTTGTTTTGTTTTGTTTTGTTTTGTTTCCTTGGATTAAGAAACCTGAATATCACCTCGACTAGTCCTTTCAGAAGCGTTCTCTGACCATATATGCATTTAGTTTACAAAAGAAAGTTAAGAAACTCGGAAGCAAACTTTCTTTAAGAGCTAATATAGTTCACCTTTCAACTCAACACAGTTGTACCTTCTAAATCAGCTCTAGCAGGAGATCTTTTAAGTATTTCTAATAACATGGATCTGATAACTTTAAAAAGTAGATGATTCTATATTTGGATAACCTGAATTATCCTAATGAGGAGTCTGTGTTATTTCTTCCCAGGACTTCACCTACCAAACTATAGGACCACTGACCTTACAGCTAGAAGTGTCATTTGTGTTTGAACCTACTCAACACTTTACATATGAGGAACCTGAGGCTTAGGGAGATTAAGGGATTTTCACTACTTCACAGAACAGCATTTGAAAACCTGAACTTTTAATACTTTATACTACAACAACACTCTCTTGTATAGTGCTCTGTAGCTATAGAGAATGTACTAAATCCCTCTTCCACTTGACAAATAGAGTTAATAGTTAGCAATACGTTTTTGTAAACCAGTATTGATTGCCTGGGATACCTAGAAGTTGTAAAGACAACAATACTTTCTCCTCATCTTCTAAAAAGCAATAGAAGCGGGGGGAAATGGCACTTAAAAGGTATCATTCAACTCATATGAAGTATTAGTTGTGCCAGGAAAAAAGTCTAACTACCACTTTGTCACACTTCTGTGTGTGTAATTTACAACAAATTGTCTGGAGCATATTCAGTCTATTTCAAAATTGTTATTAATAAAACCCTATTTATACAGCTCTGACTATGTGTCAAGTCCTACGTGGGTGACATGTGTGGGACACAGCAGCGAGCACAGTACAAGGGGGCTCAGACTCCAGTCTGACCCCCTCACCCGGGTGAAAATATTTGACAGGTGAATGAGGCAAAGTGAAGAACTCTAAGCCTCAGTTTCCTTCTGTGTAAAATGAAGATAATACCATTGTTGTGATGACTCAGTTAATTAACATAACTCCAAGTGCAAAGTCCAGAACAGAGGAGGTGATACATAATCAGTAGTTATCTCTTTAATTCTTGCAAAAACTATCTGTGGAAAGAGAGGCTCAGGACAGTCCCTTAAGTGTCTTAAGGACACTCAGCTTGGAAGCACAGAAGATGAGATAGGAACATGAGTCTGTTTGAGTCTAATGGCTATAATTTTAGCGACTACTGCTCTTTAAGGCTGGAGAACAAAAACTTTGAATTTTGTTCCACACACGTTGGTGAGAGATAACATACAAGAAAAGCATCTATTTCAGAGTTTTTAACTACAGGTATTTCTTCTCTGTCTCGGTCTCCTTTCTCTTACTCTAACTTATTCTCTTCACCCAGCTTTCTTCCCAAGCAGTCTTGGATCTTTGAGACTCAAAAGTCACTTATGCCCTTAAAGACAAGGCTTAGGAAATGGCTTGCAAAATTGGATGAGCTTCTCTATCACTCCATTTTTCAGTATGTCAGTCTGCACTGAAGATTCTAGGTCTAGGTACCCACACTGTTTTCTTTGGGCTTGTCAACATATTTCCTAAATTGCTTTTCCAAAGTGTCCTTCATTCCTGAAGGATTCACAGTATAGGAATTGACACTCGTCTGGGGAATCTCTGAAGGGGAAAAAAAAAAAAAAAAAAGTGAAACAAAACCAAGCTTCTTTCTTATCTAGGAATTTGCCACTTAGGTGCCACCCAGAGCTTCAAGGAAAAAAGCATGAACGGCATGTCCGAAAACGTCCAGGGATTCTTTATGCATTGTATCAGGGCGACATTCAAAATATTTAACAAACTGGTAAAGTGAGGGCATGGGGCATTCAGAATGGACACTGGCCGTAAATAACCAGCAAGTCTATGCTCTGCATTCTGACCTAAAACAGCCCTGTCTGTGGGGCTGAAATGACTCTTTGTTCCTGGCACAGTGCTTTAAACAAAACAGGCTCTCAGTAAATATTCTCTGACCGAGATGCATACCGAATGTTGTAAAGAGAAGGAGAGATTATCACTTTATGCAGGATCCTGGAGCTGTTACATAAGTTTGTGGCAACAGATAATATTTGTGGACATTAACTTATGAATAAGAATTGTCCATAAAGAAACAAAGAGAAACACTGTATCAGGGCAAAGGAAACACAGAGGTATACAAGCCCATGCAGGCTTGAAAAACTTGGAGTTGTCTTGTGTCACTGTAGACTCTCACAGCCATTTTCAGTTTTACCACATTTAATGAGAATCATTTTAACCCAGGTGACATTCCTGTTCACATAGAGACATAAACATTCATAATTGTTAGGCAATTTTTTACTAAACATTGAAAATAACTATTCTTTCAAAATCCCTGATTAAAAAACAATTAATGATTCTTTGTGGAAAAAAGGTATACATAAGTATGTGAATAGAAGATGCAGGGTGAAAAGCGTGAAGTGCAGGGGTTATTTTCAGAGATTAAAGTAGGAAAGAAGCAAAAAAGATTATGTTCATGTATTCTCCCATCAAAACGTCTCCAAACCTACCACTTTTTTTACTCCACCATAATATCCATTTTTATACATTTATGATCACATTTTTTATATTAACAATTTTTATGTCCTTCTTGCCTTTGAATCCTGAATTTGCACACACACTGTGTGTGTGTGTGTGTGTGTGTGTGTGTGTGTGTATCCCGCCCCCCCCCCCGGGAGGCTAAATGATACTTGGAACCTGGTGTCCACTCAAAAAATATTTGCAAAACAAAGTCAAAGAGGAACAGTGAAGACTTTATAGACAATAGTGTTCTCTTGTGTGTTATATTTGGTTTCTAAGGCATATTTCTAATAAAATCAAGGAAATGCATCCATTCCTCAAATGTATATTGGGACTTTTGGGGACCCTCTAAGTGTTAGAATGAGTTGTGAATGAAGGAGACAGAGTCTCTGTACTCCCAAGGTTCTCGGTCTAGTGCATGAGTCAGGCACATAGACCAAAGCTCATCTGAGCTCTGATCTGGGGTTTGCAGAAAGTATGTATAAAATACAGCTGTGCTGTATTTTATTTCACTTTAATAGATTAATAGATTTAATTCACTTTAATAGATTCCAGGACAAAATCTGCAACAATGGGCTTCCAGTGGGGAGAGTCCTATAGATTAGACACTAAAGGTTTAAACTCAGAGGGTACTGATACTTCATTGCTTGAATTCTTTGATTCTTGGGCTTGGGAGAAAATATTTGGTTCTGAAGGCTAATACTTATTAATTACTTATTTTTAATGTAATTGTTAAACTGTTTACATTGTGTGTTTGTGTGTGCGTGTGTGTGTGTGTGTGTGTGTAGGAGCGAGAAGAAATGAAGAATACTGCTAGGATCTTGTAAATGTCAACACGACTGTATGTAGTTTTCTTGCAAAAGCATAAACCATAATTTTAAACACAGAGAAAGCTAAGTTCGAAAGATATCCTATGCAGACTGGCCATTGAAGAGAATAACATAAACTATAAGAATTGTTAGATTGTAAATGTTCAGGAAATTATATTTGGCCCAATTTTAGAAAATATCTATTGCCAACTATTAAGCCCCTCTATGATTAGTTTTGAAAGTACAGTCTGAAATTACAACTCAAACAAAACCAAAAAAGCAAGAAGCTAAAAATCAATTGTGTTTGTGACTTAGATTTTTTTTTCCTTCTAGTAATGTCAGTCATTGCTTTCTCTTCTTGCAGTTCAATATCTTTCTTAGTCACAATCCTTATATGGATTTAAAGCAGCTTTAAAATTATTATAATTTTTATGATATATTGTTTCCACTTTAAATACCCACACTTTATTTAATTAGTTAATTTAAAAATATACAGCACATAGAAAAGTATGAAATTTAAAACTAGATGGATTTTACAAGTCTTTAGCCCAATTCCATAATTTCACAATATGGAAATTGAGGGATAAAGAGGCTGATAAATTGCCTTGGTTTATTTCCTAAGAAGAATTAAAGTGGAGGTTCTTGGTGTTCTTAGTTCCCATTTTGGTGCTCTTCTTACTAAATGATGTTCTCATAGGAATAACAGGATTTTGCCCTTGAAAGCAATTTTGATAACCTGGACTTTTATTTCAGCTTTAACACTAATTTGATGCATGATCTCAGAAGACATTTTGCTCCCTATTAGCAACATGGTCAAGACTCAGCATAGGATACCTCCCCTTCTTTCTCAACTACTAAAAATATGGAGGCACTGGGAGAAAGTTGATGGGGATTCTATGGGTGATTTCTTCTAGTTTCTCTTGAAAGTTGGAGACAAAACAACAACAAAAACAAAAACCTGCCTATTCAATCCATATCCCACTCTTCTCAAAACACCAAAAAGGAATGAAAGACCAAACCAAGCTGAAATACTGCTTATTTTCCTTTACTCTCCTATCCAAAGAGGACTTTAGGTTCCCCGTGCTTTGAGAGTAATTACTCTACATTTGATGGCTACCATTAAAACAGTCATGAAACACTTCATGGATACAAAATCCTGTCACAAAAACAACAAAAACTATCTTCGGTGAGTAACTTGAGCACTCAGAAGAGTGCATTTTTGTCCTAATCACCATTATAAAAGGAGAAGGATGTAACATGCTTTTAATCCAGTAGAGATATTGAAGTACATATGACTCAAAGTTCAAATGACCGAGGTGTATCTTCAATAGACATTCTGACAGTGTAATTCTCGCTCTGCAATAATATATGCTGATTGAGAACACTGCTTTACAATTACTTAGAAAGTATCTCCTAAGCTCTGACATCCTAGTCAGGGATCTGCAATGAAAATCCTTTGATTAAAACAGCTCTTGCTCTGGAAAGTCTGATGAATTATAATGTTGATGGTCAGGGACCATGTACACGCTTAACATGGCCAGGTTATCCACGTAAATCATCTGTGTGCACTGAAAATTAATTGCCTTGAAAGATTCCAGGGGGAAAATGCATTTTCACTCCATACAAATACTTTTGGATGAAAATGGTCATCCTGTCTGGATATTGCCTGAAGATTATCCATTATAATTTGTCTCTGGCTGTTTCTGAACTTAGGATAAAATTACTTTTTTCTCTTTTTAAAATATTTATTCTTGAAGTTCCATAAAACCTCAAAGATTATTTTGTTTTTGATGGAAGGATACAGATGAAAGAACACAAAAGGGCAAAATATTTAACATGGCTATCTCCAGCTGGCAAGTTTTGCACTTTCTTTTTTTTAAATTTCTTTCAGGGTTGGTGTAGAATGAGGAAGAAATCTAATCTGCATAAGAAGATTCAACAGCATGAGGTAATATCACTCAAGAAGGGTAAATGCTTAGAATTTTGAAGATCTTTGGTTTTACATGATTGGGGAAAGGTGATTTGATATCTTATGTGATCTAGAGAGGTAATAGCTTCAGGAAAAAAGAGAGGATTGATAAAACACTCTGCCAAACATATTTAAAATAAAATTATTTTGATAAGAGTAATTCATTGCACTTTGAAAAGGCTAGAAACATTAACTATCATGTTTTTTCCCAAAAACTAACCATTAATTTTAAGGATGTCATTTTATATAACTAGAACTATGGAAATACAGATTATTGAACTAATTCACATACCTGCGTGCTTTTGTTGATCTAAATTACTTATTTCCCAATATGAGTCAGGATCCTCGAACACGAATTTACATTGCACAAAGTACCTATTGTATTTTATTTTTGCACATAGAATCATATTTAATTAAAATATAAGTGCCTGTACCTTATAGATCACCTACTAAGTATACCACACAAGTATTGCAAATTGTATTAGAAAACCAGCCAAGAGAAACAAAGAGTTGTTAAATTTAAAATAACTGAATATAAGCTAATTAACATATTTCTTATGGATTCTGGAGAATGCCTCAAGTCCTTTGTGGCATGAACATGAATTAAAAAATAAGTGCTCAAGCAAAACTTAAAGCAATAACTCTAAATATCTCTCACTTTCCCTGAAAGGGAATTTTAGGCAATGTGATGAAAAGTGCCCCATTGCTCTCCATCAGTGGGAATCACATTAAGAAATGAAACAAAACAAAGCCTTAGCAGCAGTTCATTTAAAATGTGAAAAAGAGAAAGGCCTTCCAAGTTACTGCCTGAGTTGTGGGAATAAATAGACTACAGATGGAATAATGCCACTTTGGCCTATGGTAGTCTAGGGCTCCTAGTACTGCCTCTTTTGTTGTCCAGCTCTGAAATGACACATCTTCTGCTGCTACTTCTGCCTACCCCAGGGAGGTAAGAAAAAAAAAAAAGTACATTTGAGGTTCTTCTATGCAAAGATATGAAAAATGAAATGCAATAAGTCCCCAAATAAATATAACTATTGCTACTGAAGGAGCTTAATATGCTCTGTCATTTCCCCTATGGCTAAGCTAAAGCAGTGAATGAGACGTTCCCCAAAGAAAATGAACTCTGAATTACAGGGTAGACTCTGTGTTACACTGTTATTGGAAGAAGATAATGCACAATTTAATGTTCGTTGAGAATGGAATATTTCTTATAAACCCCAAATACAGGCATTTACTGAAGATCCATCAAGACAGCAAGAGGAGACATATATGTTTGAGATGGAGAGATAATATGTTTGTGTCTAATATATTTCCAAAATTGTCCTGCAGTGGTTTATCCATGTAAAAATATGGCCCCTCTGAAACTGTCATAATCCATAAGACTCAGAGTGATCTTCTGAATTAAGTCTGGTTTGCAGAGTTGAGAGAGGTTTTCACTCATGTCAAAATTTCCCTAGGCCTAAAAAATTACTCTGGAAATGAGAAGAAGGGGTAACTTGCTTAGTTGTGCTGTTTCTTCTTTCACTCTTTTCTGACATTCCAGTCAGATTTGGCAAGTATCATAAATTCTAAAATGCACTGTCTATACTGTTTTACCATCTATGAACTGTAAAAAACGCAGGAATATCCAGACACTCCTTTTGAAAGAAACAGAAAAATAAAAAAAAAAAAGAGGAGGAAAATAATACAAGCAACAGGGTGAATCCTATGAATTCAGTCTAGCACAAAGCACAGATTGGGCCTAAAGGAAGTACTTTATACTATCATTCATTGTTAGATGAACTTAATTACCACCATATTTGTAAAGGCATATCATGTTGTAACAATACAAATGTATTTTTTGGCCTTAAACAATTATCAAAAACTGAGAAAACATCTTCACAATTTAGGAATCTCAAATATTGACAGGTACTCTACTACATAAAGCAACAAAATGATATTATCTAGGAAAAGAAACTCAGCAAATTTAGAAAGGAACATGAAATCTTCAATGAATTTTCAGCCTCGAAGCATATACTTAATCAACATATGGCTATGGCATGGTATTTTATACTCTGAAGCCTTATTTTTGATTGACCAGATTTACACCAGAAGCCAGAGGAATCTATTAGTCAGCCCCTATCAGATATTCTTGATTTTAGCTACCGTTGTTAGCCAAGGTTTGAGTTTCATAGGATGGTTTCAGTAGTGGACCAATGGCTTACTTCTTCCTTGTGTCAGCTCACCCTGACAATAGCTGTTAATATATCCCACTTTCCCACTTCCCATGATTGGTAAATACCAGAAATGTAAGTAAGAGGACCTTGTTGATTAGAACACTGACGACAATACAATTTGGTCTGCACGTTTATGACCTGCATGGCGGAAGCCCAGCTGAGCTGTTGTTACTGGAGCAGAAATAATACACAAGTGGCACAGCTACTGAGAGGAGTACTAATATGAAGTCAAGACTCTCAGTGCAATCTCAAGGCTCTTACTCTCACTTACACAGAATGACTTAATTGATCACCTTTCTACCTCCCTTGGAAACATACATGCATAAGTGCACAGACATGTGCACACACACACACACACACACACACACACACACCTTGCAGATTTGTAAGAACCTGAAAGCTAATAATTTAAGAAAGCAATGACTTAGGTTGTACAACCTGAAAAAGTCTAGCTGATGTCCCTTGGCATGAATCTCTGGTGCTATAACCAACCCAATGCCAGAAATTTCCCTATCATTTTGTCATACTTACTCAAATTCTATCAATTAGAGAGACATCTGTTTACTAAACATTTGTTAAAACCGTAGATATCCCTGTTCTAGGATCCTAAGAGTCTTTCACATAGAAGAAGGAATTCAGCTCAAATAATTTGTTTCCTCCAAGACCAAATCAAGTTGTTCAAAAACCAGTGTGCACTTTTTCAACTGAATTCTGTTGTTCCTGGCACCAGATAAATGTGAGTGCTGACTGAGGAGAGGAAGAGGCAGATTACCAACCCTGGAAAACAGATTACTTTGTGGGTACAGAGGTGAGTGAAGGAGATTAGTTAGGTCAGAGGAAATGCTTTAAGGCCATTGAGACAAAATTTGAAACCCTCTGGGCATGTTCTATTTGACCAAAGTAGCAGCAGACATCCTGTATATATCTGCTAGGACAGGTGAGTTGACTTGGTCCTTTTTTGCAACTGAAAGATGGCAGTAAAAACAATGAAATGGTATCAGGTAAGGAGACCAAGAGATAAGGTTTATAGTAGCTGTGCGGTACATTTCAGCATCAGTTGACAGCACTCTTAGGTGGTGAGCAATCACCAGAATTAATTTTCAAATAAGAACAGTACACTGGGAAAAAGAGGGCTGCATTTTTGGTAGACTTAGATATGCTTCAATCATAATGAAACTATGACTAATTGTCAAGATTTCATATTTTTTAAGCCCCATTAAATCATTTTTGAATAAGATAGAATAAGAATGAAAACACATTAATTTAAAAGTTTCATTAAGAATATAGCAAATAGGGCACCTGGGTGGCTCAGTGGGTTAAGAATATAGCAAATATTGGGGCACCTGGATGGCTCAGTTGTTAAGCATCTGCCTTCAGCTCAGGTTATGATCTCAGGGTCCTGGGATGGAGCCTCACATCGGGCTCCCTGCTCTGCAGGAAGCCTGCTTTTCCTTCTCCCACTCCCCCCGCTTGTGTTCCCTCTCTTACTGTGTCTTTCTCTGTCAAATAAATAAAATGTTAAAAAAAAAAAAAAAAAGAATACAAGTATTTTATAAATGGTCCCATAAAAGACCTAGTAAGTGTCTATTCATTTGGCAAGAGAAGATCTGTTGAAAGATAAAATAGTAAACCTAGAAAACCTATAGACCCATGTATTTTCATTTCAATGTCAAATCACAACTCTGCCTCCTTTTTTCTTAACTCTTATATTTTAGTCATTTCTTTAATGGAATCAACTCTAATTTTTAAAATTCCAAATATAAAAAGGGAGCTAACTCAATTTACTCATATTAATACATTTTAAACATAAATTTTATTTCCCTTTTCCTCAACTCAGTAGAGATATTATCAGTTTTATTTATAGTCCAACTGTGATTTTTCTCACTTTATATTGTATAAAATCATGTGACTATAACTGAGGCTACCTTAGCAGCCAAAGTTGATCTGCATCAATAACATACAGTAAATCCAAGGACAGAAAATGAGATGAAAGAAATATAAATGACATGTTAATTAACTGCTATCACAGAATTAACATTTCTCACCTAATTTTCAGTCTTATTTTTATATTTTTCTATTTATCCATATTTGCAAATTATTTGTAGCTGAACATTTTTTACATTTGATTCATTTTCTTTTATCCAGAAATAAACAATCGCATGTATAAGGATTGTTCCTGTAACATTTCGCATGAAATTTATCTTGTAACTTCTTCACCAGATCTCTTTTGTCACCATCATGTAAGAGTGCTCTAGAAGATTATCGAAAAAAATGTGGTCATACCAAAAGGGTTCCAACTATCATTATCTGTAGGACGTAATGTCACATGGCAGCATTTTGCTATTTCATAAATTGCCTGTTTTCAAATGTGAATAGTGCCTTATTACATGACCTAGCCACAGTCAATTCTCATTTTTCAATTCATTCCTAAAAGCATTTCTCTAAGCCCATCTACAAAGATTCATTTTTTAATTGAAAAATATTCTATTACATGCATTTTCTCTGTCCTCTCTAGTTGGATGCAGCATCTCCAAATTGTATTGGAGGACTGACTTTTTTATGTATCAGCAGGAAATCAGTAGGAAAGAAATCCCTCCCTAACTGCCTCCATCTCTTCCTTCCTTCCTTCCCTTCCTTCTTCTCTTTCCCCTTCTTTCCCTCCCTCCCTCTCGATCTCCCTTTCTATTTCAAGGCCACAATCTGTATCATGCCCACATTAACTACTGGGGGCTTAATGTATGTTGCTATGTTACCTTTTACAGGTGAGAGAATAGAACATGGAGTGGTTACACTGTCTATCAAAATTTCATAGATGACAATTCAATGCAAGTGTTTTACTCTGCCAGCCAGTTACTCATTAAGTCTATGTCAGGACGCCTGGGTGGCTCAGTCGGTTAAGCATCTGCCTTCAGCTCTGGTCATGATCCCAGGACCCTGGGATCAGTATCAATTCCTGCATCGGGCTCCTTGCTTGGCAGGGACCCTGACTCTCCCTCTGCCTCCTGCTCCCCCTGCTTGTGCTTGCATGCTCTCTCTCTCTCTCTCTCTGACAAATAAATAAAATCTTAAAAAAAAAAAAAAAAGTCTATGTCTCCTTTCACTTGGGATTTGTGCTAAATAAAATGGAAGCTCCGATTATTTATTCAAAGGAAAATAGATAAATAACTACTCACTAAAATAGATGAAGGTACACATTTTTAGCACCGTAAACTATTTCAGATAAAAACAAAAATTCATTTGTGGCTTGAGGGTCTAAGAGTTTCATTGTCAACAAAGTAAATCCTTAGGTGCCAGGGTTCTAGGCATTAGAATAACCCACAAACACTTGAAAATTGATTTAATGCCATCTGACTTCTGGAAGAATACATAATACATACACTTTCCTTATAAATACAATATTCATACAACTACAGGACACACGCTTTTGTATAAACCATAGCCATGATGAAGTAAACTCCATAACCCTTAACAACAGTGATTTATGGTTTTTTCTTTTCCCAAAAATGCTCTGGCAATGGGCAGTTACAATGTTTATTCTACTTTTTTTTTTTTTTACATGTAACTCATTCAATAAATCAAAATAATTTGTATCTCTGACATTTGGACTGTATGAGAGCCCTGAAAATAGTTCATCATTTTAATTACTAATGGTGCTGTATATATCACATATTTCCTTAGAGAAAACGTCTTTGAAATCTCACAGTTATTTATAATAAATCCTTGGCATAAAAAAAGAACTCTGTATTACCTAAATGGTCCTTTGAGTGTTCCTCAGTTTATGAGTAAAATTCAAAACACAGTCATCCTCATTACTGAATCTCATAAACAAACTGCAATTGGAGGTAAAAGCGAAATGTCTACAAAAGCATCGCAGCCCTTCCTGGATAAATGGCATCTTTGGAAAATGTTAGTGATATTTGCACCACATTTTAGATGATTCACTGCTTTCTTAAACTTTCTGAACCATCTGATTTTACCAATCTAGTGCTTTGAGCCTCACATTCTTGAAACAATAAGTGGGTTTTTTTACCCCTACAAAACCCAGCAAACTCATTGATATCTTTTTGAAGTAGTGTTCATTCCTAAGGGTTACATTTAAATAAATGGACCGCCTTACATAACTACGTTTGGAAAAATGTGTCATTACATACCTAGGAAAATACATTCATGGTTTATCTGTTCATTATGCTTTTTCTTTCTTAAAAATGTATTCTTAAATTTGTAATGAGATAATGACTGTCTTTTGCCAGCCATTATTTTAATGACAGTAAAAATATATTATATAGAAGTATTGGTATACATTTTCTTTACTAAAAGAGATAAATATCATAACTCTCTCTTTAAAAAAAAAACAGAAATGTCATATTCTTTAAAAATACTATGATAACCCATGATCATTTATTCAGTTGTAAATTATTTCATTTCCAGATTGAACTAATTTAGTTTGTTAAAATATTATTAGAACTTTAAAGTGCTTGGCTAAAATTACATGATTTTTTTTCCCTCATAACGTATAACAAATTCTTTTGAAAACTGAATCTGTTGAATGGAATACTGCTCAGCCACAGAAAAGAATGGGATCTTGTCATTTGCAACCACATGGACAGAGCTAGAAAGTATTATGGTGAGTGAAATAAGTCAGTCAGAGAAATAGAAATACCATATGATTTCACTCATCTGAAGAACTGAAGAAACAAAACAATGAGCAAAGGGGGAAAAAGAGGGAGAGGGAAACCAAGAAACAAACTTAACTCAGAGAACAAACTGGCAGTTATCAGAAGGGAGGTGGGTGGGAGTATGGATGAAATAGGTGATGGGGATTAAGGAGGGCCCTTGTTGTAGGCACTGGGTGTTGTATAGAAGTGTTGAACACCATGCCGTACAACGGAAATGAGTATTACACTGGATCGTAACTAACTTGAATTTAAACAGAAACTTAAAAAAAAAAAAAAATTAAAGAGGCTTGCTAAAAGGAGACTTTTGTTACATGGAACACATTTCCTTTCTAAATTTTCATTATTCTTTAAATCAAAAATAATGAACTATAGTTTTAAATGTTCATGGTTGTATTTCTTTTGCGATATATAGTATCTCAATACCACTATTAAGGCAACGTGGAAGGTCATAAATAGATTCTATGTTTTACATATGTATTCAAAAGGTTGTTGTGTTTACATAACACTCACATATCTATGACATATATTCTGGAAACATTAAAAAAAAAAAAAAGAACATATCTGCCCAGTGAACCATAGAACCATTGAAGAAGGATCCTTGGGCAGGTCTGGAGTGGTTCTAGAAGTTTCCTTTCTCCTTCACTCAGGATTTACTCCATGCACAAGTAGTTTTTTCTGCTGAATTTTAATCTACCTCCTCCTCTCCTTATTTTCTCATAAAAATATCTTCTACCTATCATAGTTCAGCATATGTTTTCAGTATCTGAGGCATAACCACAATTTTCTTAAGTTCAAGTGTTGCAAAACATAACCAAATGATTTTATTCTGGCTTCTTTTCTCACTCCTACTGAAGCCAAAAATATTTGGATATTCTCCCCTAACCTAATGCAATCCAGAAGAGTTTGCAGTAAAGCAAATTAGTGTGTTAGCTGAAAGTTACTTTTCTGTTGATTTCCGTGATAAAATTAGAACTTCAGTCTCTTGGAAGAAATTATTTTATGGATATACCGAAAGATGCTTACTATGCAAAACCTGTTTAATTCAATATTGAAAGACTTATAATGTAGGCCTTTTTGATAACTAGTTCAAAAATAAGGAGAAAAGTCACTGATAGTACAGTGACTTATGGGGGGGGCAGGAACCTTCAAAATAATCTAAAACATCTTTGTAAAGCCATCAGCCCTCCCAATCTCATCTTTTTGTTCTCATTCATAAATATAAAAATCAGTAAAACTAGTGTAATGATTATGTTTTCAATTATCTCACAAAATTGGTAAAATTTCAAGACTAGATCCACATTTTTTGTTGTTTGAAAAATATTTGTATGCATTTTCTTCATTACTTGAACACGTTGGTTTTCAAGGTGCTATGTTCAACAAAGATCACGAAGAATTAAAATCCTGAGCAATATGCGTATGGTGTCTCAGGACATTTCCCCTCTGTCAATTAGCTCATATCCTATTACAACCAGCTAATGTGCCTGTGTTAACAATTCTTTTTATAATCAGATGTTCTATTTATTTAATTGATGCCTGTTGTTCTGATTAGAGTGGACAGGCAAGCTTAAATAATGATAGTTGAGTCTGATTAATGCTTATGATTGGAAATCTTTGGTAACTTGCTCCTCTTTATTGACTATACACTCTGGGAAGGTTGCATACTGTGGTGTCTCCAGTCACAAAATAGAGGTGATAAGATAATATTATGCAGCTCCTGACTTTAAGTTGGAATATATTTTTGACTGGTTTCACTTCTGGCAAAAGTTGTTAGACGATTACAAAGAATGTTTGTCATGTCAAGCTTTACAAAAGGATGCCAACTTCTATGCCCCTCCAGGAACACAGCAGGCTACACTACCTAGTGTTTTTCTGTTTCTTATAAATAAAATTGTGTGTTTGCTTTCCTATTTCATCCTGCTGATTCAAGATAAGTAGTGCATCTAAGGACACAAAAGAAAGTGTCAAGTCACCAAGATCTATACTTTTAAGCAAGCTACTGCAGTAAATTTGGTTGCCTCTAGACCGGGATTCAAAAAATACGATCACCCCTCTCCCACTGACTGAATGACCTTGAAAGGTTGCTTATTTTTTTTTTCTTTACTGGATTTCAAAATGAGGAATTTTCATAATCTCTTCCCAATAAAATAATTTATGATTCTATGTGAATGCTTTATGTCCCACATCTTAATAAATTAAAAACAATGAATCATTAAGTTACTTTTGCAAGCTGTCTTTATTACAATTTTTATTATAGTCAGTTACATTGCAATAGAAAAATAGCATTCATAATGAGGACAGAAGGTGGATTCTCTGGATAGAAAAGAAGTAATGACTCCACGAATAAAAATTAGTGACTTTCTCTCCGGAACACTAGCATTGGTCAGATAAAAGCATTTTTCTAGAATGCTATGGGCACTGGCTAACAATTACAATAATTTGTACTGAAAATTCTCAGTCACCAATTTCAGTGAAATCTTGTAAGACTTACGTTACCAAATTCCAGTACAGAACTATCACTATTATTATGTCTGATGATTATCATGTAATCACAGACCATTAGCATTGGATTTCATTTTCTCTAACTTGCTATCTTATGAATGAGGTCCTTTAATAATGATTTGAAGAAGTTAATCATGCAACCTAAGTTTCAACATCCTTAGTGATACAGATTTCAGAACAAACACTATTCTATGGAGCGGATTTTTTTATTTCTTAAGGGTAATAAATTTCACCCTTATATGGAAGCAATTTTCTCCCGTTTAAGCCTACTGGCATTCTTTTTGCCCTTAAGAATCATAAAGATTGGGTTCAATCCTTTGTCTCTCTTTTGCATTCAAGTCCTTCAGTTATTTCAAGTGGTAGTCCTCTCCTCAACTTGTCTTCCTTAGAGCATCAAACATTCTCTTGCATTTACCTATTTTCAAAAGCAAAATTCTCAGAATCCTTCCAAGAGAAAGCTTTAGAAAGAAAAATAAGTCAGCACATGTTGTCTCTAAAGATGACATCCCTGATCTAACTTGATCTTTGTATTTTACAAATAAGCATACTGTATCTTGGGGAGGTGAAATATAGTTTTATTGGCAAATCCAGAACAAAACTCTAATTCCTAAAATTCCTTGTCTTCCATACTCCATAGAAAGTTGGAAGTTACTTTAAAAACATGCTAGTTAAACTCCTTATTTTGGAAATTCATACATGAGGTCTTGAGAGGGCAAGTGATTAACCCAAATATGCTGCATTTCACTCTCCTCTTTCTAAAACACTAGAAGACAGAGCGAAAGATATTAAATCAGACATGCTGCACATGGAACACATCTTTAACAGCAGTGATAGACAAAGCAGATAGAGGTTTTCTGTTCTTGAGAATATTGCTTAAGAATCTTACATATAATCAAATAACCAAAGAATATTGCTCTGGGAATTGAGTCTAGGAAAAGCAGAATGAAGGGTATATATTCATATAACTTACAAAGCAACATTTAGTATTAAAGAGAAAGAATTTATGTAGGCACTGGAGCTTTTGAGAATATAAAGTCAAACATTATAATTACCATATGGAAAATGTTCGTTAAGACTATATAGGTTCATAATATATGAAGCACATCTGAAAATGGAAATCTTGGGTAGGGTCAGGGAAAAGCCATGTGGCATAAAAAGTATTCTCTGCCAGCAAATTAATTAAATTTCCAGGTTCTAGTAAAGGCCATATATTCTGTGTAGGCACTCACTAAAAGTCAGATGTGCAGGGCCTCTGAAAGAGTGCCAGAATCTACTCATAAATAGAACTCACCGAGGGACATTGACAGCAGTTTGGCATTAAGGGGCACTTTACATAAATGAAAAATTTACTTTGCAGTAACTTTCATTGGGGAGAGTCCACATCTGACAGGGAATCCTTTATACAACTTTCAGTCTTATTCTGTCCTCTTTGACCTCTGTGTAATATACTACCACATGCTAGCACATATTATTCATCAGCAGAGTCAGTAATTTTATTGAGAAAATAAAATAGCTTTTGTTTTGATTTTGTTTTGTTTGTTTTTTACTTCCACGATCCACTGATATTATTATCCACTTAGGGAATTTTTTTTTTTTTTTTTAAGAGCCAGATTTGTTAGAATGATGAACAGAGTTTTTTCAGGAAAAGATCCATTTCAGGCATCAACCAAACTAAAATACGTATTCAATTAAAAATACAAAGATAAGACCTGAAAATTCTTTTGCCTTCATCAAATGTTATTTTTGAAATATTAATTCATTTTTCTATCTTTTTTCAGCCATTTTTATACATAGTTATTTATTTTATTTTTACATTATACTATTCACTATCCAAACCATACCTTTATAAACATAAAAATTCAGATCAAAGCCATATGCTGTTTTAAGCTGCACCTCCCTTTTGTCTCTGAAGGTATTCAAATAGATTTTCCAGGCTCTTCAAATTGACCAAATATGAGAATATAAACTGTAGGAGCCCATCCTGAATTTATTGTTCTATTAAAAAAAAAAAAAAAAAAAAGCATTTGCACTAAATGAATGCTAAAAGGTTTTGCAATGAAGCAACACAGAGCAATTAGGAGAACTGGGGCTTTCACCTAGAAAATAATATGTAAGGAGACACAACATATGTAAACATTATGACAGAGGGCCTGTTTGAATATACGTCTTGGAAATACTTTTGTTTGGAAAACGAATATAACTTATTATGTGTTTTCCCAAGGAGAAAACCCAGGATAAATGAATTCAAGTTACAGGAAGACAGACTTTGGCTCAATATAAGAAAAAGCTGAGAAGTTAAAACTGTCCCAAAATAACAGTGAGGTACCTCTAGATTTTGTGTCACTGGAATTATTCAAGCAGAGTTAAGTGATTCTTATAATGGCATTATTAAGACTAGATTAGTTGACCATAATCTCTCTTAAAATTCCATGCCTAATTCAGCAAGCACTTACTCTATGTTGTAGTCTCTCCACATTAAAATAAATAATAATAATAATAATAAAAGATAGGAACAATAATCACAGAGCTAATAGATTGATTAATTAGTTTTATGATTATCTTACTAGAGAGTATGATTATGAGGGATATTTTGACTTGTATCTTAATTTTCCATCAAGCCTTAACTCAATTTATTTTCTAGGCACAATCTTTTTAGTTCTAAATACTCCAAGTTAATGTTCAAACACTTATCTTGCCTCTCAAAAGCACTATTTCCCCAGAAAAAAGTCCTAGAAATATACAGTGTTCTTAAATCAACATATCTTAACTTGCTCTTTCTCTTTCCAGAACTTGGACTTCAAAAGATTTTCTAAAAATGAAGGAAACAAAATTTCATAAAGTTCCTTTTCTCTTCCTGCATTGATTTTGTTTTCCTTCACAGTTTTATTTAGTATATTTTTTAAGTCCTTTCAGTGTCTCTGGTTTTCAATGATATGTTTCCCTCAATTTTTTTATTGCTTTTCCATTTTTTTTTTCATTTTTCCAGACTCTGGTGGTTTCTTTTTTTTTTTTTTTTTAAAAAAATGTTTTTCCTTCTTGATTAATCCTCTTAATCTCATCTATATTTTAATCTTCACTTTTTTTTCTTTTCTTTTCTGGTAAACTGATAAGACTCTTACTTATATGGTATGCATTTCTTTTATTTTCCTATAATGTAAAAAAGAAAATCTTAGAATGCATTGGTTGAATTTTCTTTCCATATGAGACACAAGTATAGATAGCTATACTTCTTAACACTAGATTTGGTTAATTTTATAAATTCAAATTAGGGTTTTTTTCCTGCATTTGCAATTATTTTATAGTTACTTGGTTTTTAATTACTGGTCCTAAATTTGGGAGAAAATAATGAATTAGTTCATATAATATATTTCTTACATTATATAGTGAGTAATCTATGAAGCTAATAATGGTCAAGAGGAACATACCAAGGGGAATGAAAACAGCAGAGAGAAGTATGGATGAGAGGAATGGTCCACACGCAGATAAGGAAGCTGAGTGCCGGTTTTGTAAACATTCACTCATTTGTCCAACATTTAGTGAGTAACAAACACTGTTGACATAGAAAGTTCATAAAAGAGAAGATGAAATCATTGTCCTCTTGTAAGTCCGAGTTGAATGTGACTTAGAGTCACAGCTTCACATGGGAGAAAACAGGAAAAATTACAGAAGGCACATCCTACTTTAGTCAATTCTGAGTGATCGTGGCCATATTAGATTTCTCCATGCCTCTTTTTTTTTTCCCTCTGAAATATGGATGATGCTAATAATGTCTAACTTTATGTTCCTTTGTGTAGATGAGTTAAGAAGATGGAGATGAAACTCATGACCATGACGCCTGACACACGTTAAACTCTCAGCACAGGTCTACTATTATTTTTGTGAGTTTTCCAAGCAGATGTAGGGAAAGGGCCCTCCAGATGGAGAGACCCAGTTCTGTGAAGGCCTGTGGATGTGAAAGATATGTGTAGAAATGGGGTTATGGAGGACAGCTAGTGATTTCAGAGCTTTATCAGAGACTAGGCCATTTGTTCTTGAGTGAAGATGAATGGTTCAGCCTTTAATGGCTAAGGTCGCATCGGCAAAAAATGCATGTAAATCAAAATGATTTGTTTTGTTTATTGAACAAATAAGTCTTCACTATGCTACCACTTTAAAGAATATCACAAATAATGCTACTGTACATGTACACACCTAGAGACACACTTAACTATTTTTTTAAGACACAATTACTATTTTAAAGTGTCTGCCAACAATTTTCCTAGCCCAAGGTAGTGTTCTAGTCACATGTCTCAAACATCCTGAGAGAGTCACAAGGGTGTAATGCAGAACCTGATATATCCCCAAAACAAGCCCCTGCAGGACCTAGAAGGACCAGTTCTTCTAGTGAAAAAGGAAATCAAGGAGGTGGGTGTTTCCCCATGATGAATAAGTGTTTATGTTTTATAGGTTATGACTCTGCTGGAGTTTGAGCCCTGAGGGATCTAGCTCCTTTCAAAATACAGCAGTCTGAACAGAGGTAATCTTGGGACTGCTGGAGGAAGCAGTCACCTTCATCTCCTTCAAATGTCACCAGCTGAGTTGACAAAAAAAAAAAAAAAAAAAGTTTTGCAGAAAGATTAGAATATATTTGGCTCTCATATGTGAATGACATGGTTTTGTGTGGGGATTTAGATTTATTTGAATTGGTTTACACCTAATTTTCTGTAACCAAATGAGTAAGCATCCCTCCTCTGCATGCAGTTTTGTGCAATGCTTTTGAAAATCCAAATGTGATACTAATTGAATTATGACTTAAAATTCACAAAACATTCCCATTTTACACTTTTCAAAAGTATGTCATATCACAATTGTTTTCAGTCTTGTAGAAGGCTGAAAGTGGCATACACATACAAGTTGTTTTTCTTTCCTATGTGATCAGCTGAGGAAACTTTGCAACACTCTCCGAAAATTGTATCATTAATTCTTCTGTAGTCTTTACATTAAAAAAAAAGAATTCTAACTGTGCAGGGAATTCTGAAACGCACAGCATGCCGAAATGTGTAAAGATACACTCAAGTTGAATACATCTGCCACATCAGTAGACTCTGTGTAGTGTAGAAATGCGTCTTCTGAATGTCAAGGAGTTAGACTATTAATGAAGAACGCAGAGGAGGGCCAGCGGCATTGCTTCATGGGAACCACCATACCTGTTGATTAATGGAGAGGCCTTAACAGCACTCTTCTTCCATGCGTCTTGCCATGAGGAAAGGGGAGGAAGGGAAAGGTAGTGATGGCAGCAACACCTGGGGAAGGGAGATGGGGAAATATGTGAAGGGAAAATCAGCAGCCCCTACACAATGGTGTCCATCCATAGACCTCGCCAATAAAACAATTTCCAAAAACCCTGAGCTTGGTTTCTTTCTTGCTTTTTAAAAAATCTAGATGAATCTTAAAAATAACTTATGCAGATTAGGTATTTTAAAAGTTGTCAATAGGAACATTCTAACAAGAATCTTCCAAGTCTAGGGGCACAGTGGGGTTCTACACATCATAAGCTACTATCTTATTCTCGCTTGGATATAAAGGTATAGATTTTTTTTTAACAACATGTTTAAGAAAAAAACTATATAGAATAAACAATACCAAATATATATGTATTTCTACCCCCCATACAGTAGGATTATTATCATTTTCTCATTCTGCCTCTACCTCATTGTTACAAAACTGGCTCACAGTGCATTTTCTTTTTATATTCTCTTAGGGATATGTAGTTCTAGTTTTAAAACATTTTCAAGTTGTTAAGTTAATAAGAAAGAAATTTAGTAGATTTCTTTGCATTGCAAGAAGTCAAAATAACAAAACTTGTAAAAAGGTTTATGTTCTAGTTATGTGTTTGTAGACATGACTTAATCTGGATTGACTGTAAATTTTGAAGAGTAATATATAGGATTATATAAAAATAAATAAAATGAAAATGTTAGTAAACAGTTGGCAGCAGTAAATGATTTGAATCTTAGTGATAATTAATTGCTTTAATAACATCAATAGATGAGATGATACCACACTTAAAAACTGAACACTGCTATCCAATTTTGCTCTTAGTATTTATTTTTGATGAAATCTTTAGCTTTGTATATTTATATTTAGATACAAACTACATATGAAAAATGATTGCTTTACACTATTTAGAGAAGCTTATAAAAGTGGAAATAAACTTATAAAAATCTATGTATATTTTCTGAAGGAAAGAAACAATATTCTACTGTTGGGGGGGATGCTGGTCATGGAGAATATGCTTGTGGGGAGGCAGGGGCTATGCTGGAAATATCTGTACCTTTCTCTGAATGTTCATGTGAACAAATTGCTTTAAAAATTAAGTGTTAATGAAAAAGTAGTAAAAAGGGAAGGAAGAATTGTAAAATATTTAAAAATAGGAGGAATTAATTTTTCTTTGTGGAAAAAAAATCTGACCCTCACACCAATGTTTCTTAATCTGTTATTATTTATGGACAGCCTGGGACATTCTTAAATTTTTGTTTAAAGACAGGGATTTTCATGAATACGTGTTTGCATGCTGAATGTGATTCTAACCTTTAATCCTGATGTTTAAGAATGCAGCTATCACAAAGATCTTTGGGGTTAGAAGCATGATCATCCTTCTGGTTTTATCTTAATCTTGTTTAGACAGGGTGTCTCAAAACTTTCCAATTTCTCAATACTTCTGGTTCTTGACACACTGCTGACTATTAGCCACCATCTCTGTTTAAAATAACATGATCCACCTAATGCTTAGGCAGCAGTATTAGTCAGCCCTTGAATTGAGAAATTTAGAAACTAATTGGTTATCATAAGAGATTAGCATCAAAGAATTCTGAAGGCATATGCAGTCTAGGCCTGTTTAAATAAATTAAAAAAAAAAGCAACTGAAAGTAGAAAACTTAATTTTTATCTGATATGATTAAACATGATATTTTTATAGCTTTTTCCTAATATTTATTTTGTACTTAATTTTAAAATACTGTTATTACACATAATATTTTAAAATTCAAATACCCCTTTAAAATTAAAATCTACATATTCCAGCAATATCAAAGTAAAAATTAAACCTAATTATTCCTATATTTAAATATTTGTGAGTGAGTATTTGGGGATCAGCATTTCGTCCTTGGGAGAATCAAATGTGGGAATTTTGCAAGCCAGAAGTAAAAAGATCCACATGCTCTTAATTTGAGACAAGATTCTTACAACCAGCATAAAATACATTTTTTTCTGCCTCCCTAATATCCTAAGAATTTTATATATAGTAGTTCTTCCTTTGACCTGATTAAGGGTAGATTATTATGATGTAATGTGTTTGAAAAATTAGTACTATATTATGGGAGATTCAAAAATAACCAAAGGTACACTTATGAGAAACTTTGGAAAATAAATACACATACATAAGACACAGAAGAACACTAATATTATAATTTATCAAGATGTACCAAGTAATATAAAATGATTTTATAAATAGCTGAGTTTAAAAATAACTAAAACAACATAAAACAGCAACAAAAAAGATTAAACTGTAATTTTAAAATTACAGAGTCACAAATTCATGGAGTGAAGAAGAGAACTTTATGGAGTAAGGAATATAAAAATAAGTACTATTTTTTCTTTAGGTGTGAAAGGTAGAGGCCAGGATAATAAAATGATCACTGGTACTAAAGGGGAATTTGGTAGGAATCTGCTTATGGACCATGATAGAAGCTAGATATTCAACCTGGATAAAAAGTGGGGGGTGGGGCATATGATCAGTGAAAATACAAAGTGGATAGAGATGGGGCTCCTGGGTGGCTCCATGGGTTAAAGACTCTGCCTTTGGCTCAGGGACATGGGATTGAGCCCTGCATCCGCTCTCTGCTCAGCAGGGAGCCTGCTTCCTCCTCTCTCTCTCTCTGCCTGCCTCTCTGCCTACTTGTGATCTCTCTCTGTCAAATTAAAAAATAAAAAAAAGTGGTTAGAGAAATGGTTTGTGATTATTATTGAACAGCCTTGACATTGCAGAGCTTGTAATGAGATTGGTTTTACAAAAGGACAGGAATTCCTGTCGTGGAGATGAAAGAACAATGACATCATAGAGAATACCACGGGATGGCCCACTGTAAAGTCAGACTCTTCAAATTTTTATTTTTGGAAAAACGTATCATCAAGATCGAAATACTGGTATTAAGCTACAGAGGCTAGGGACTGGGTGACTGAGTGAAGTCAGCACAGAGAACCCAACGTTGAACCGTTATATGGAAGAAGAAGGTCCAAGGTTTGGTTCCTATCCCTAAGGGTCATAATCTTTTCGCGGGGAATGAAACTGAGGGTCAAATTTAGTGCTTGGAAATTACAAGAGATGAAGGGAGCAGACTTTGACAAGACAGATATTGAACTTCTTCTCAAAGACAGTAGGTTATGGGTCCAGAATGGAAGGAAAGAAGCAGTTTACAGAAAGGGAAGCTGACACAACCTAATGCAGGATGGTGGGAAGGAGGCTGTTGAGTGCTGGTGGTCTGAAGCGAGTCTAACCAGAAAGGATTGTGTAGTGGAAGGAACAGCAGAAGAGCCCTGGATGTGTGGAAGGGTCACACTGAACAATATAAAGACATGGATTAAGCCATGACACTGCTGTTCTCTACTTAATCTCTGAAGCCTTTCTCAAAACCCAGTGTGCCTGGTACAAGGACATCTGAGAAAAGGCTATCTCCACACTGCGTAAACATTCCTGATAACAGTACTGCTTTCCTTATCTATTTGTAAGGTCCTTCTTAAAAGCAAATTTTCTCTAACAATTAGAAACATATTTTAACTCTGGGTCTGACTCTGAAACTTCCCCACCATCTCTCACTTTTATACCCGGGGCTCTGCTGAAGATGAGCTGCCCAGTGTATTCCTCTGACGGAGTCTTACTCAAGAGAATGCGATGAGTCTGATTTTCCTACATCCTTCATCTTGCTAAGAGTGGCTAAATAATGATCAAAAAAGGCATTTTAATGATTATAATGCTAACGTCCATAGTGTGTATGGGCAGGGCTAGAGTGTGGAGAGGCCCCCTCCAAACAGCTAACTCTTGCATGAAAAGATTAAGATCTGCCCCAGGGGCCATGGGGAGAGGTGGAACCTAGAACTTTTGCAGAGAAAGGAACACAGCATATTCTTAGAGCACTCATAATACTGAGGTACTACATATAGGACATTGCCCAATGCACTTCTTAAGTATAAAGTAGACAGTCATATAAACCCTGAATGAGGTTATCAGCCCAGCTTAACTACTGAGACAAGGAAGGAAAAACCAGAAGACACAGAGGGAAAAATGTTACTGTGTAGGCACCACCTGAAGCTTTTTCTTTTTTTTTGATCAGTAAAAGTCATAACTGATTTAATTTAAAAGAATAGTTGTTAATCCTTTATTCAGCTTTTATTAGTGTTAATAATGTGTTTCTAGAATCCTGAATTATATTTTGAACTCCTAAAATTTAAAAGCATAGATTGCATAGCTTAATGGCCATAAAAATCAATTAAGTAAAAATGTTTGCTATTTCCAGGATCCAGCTTTGGTAAAACAGTAGTACAATGAAAAAAAAAAAAAAAGATAAAAAATTAAGTGTAAACCTTAGGTACTAACATTGAAATACATTTGAAATGAGTTTCATATGAATGCATTTAAAGTAGAGTGTATTAATCATACTGAACATATGATGTTTGTTTTCTTAACTTTAGAGTAAAAATATGAAATATCCTTTTGCTTTTTTTCTCTTTCACAGCAGATACTCATTAATTTTATTTAATATTACACTCTACTTCCTACAAATTAACTATCATAATTACAGAGTTTTGCCATATACAGATTTGGAGTTTTGATACATTTCTTGACAATTTTATTAAAATTTTAAGACTTAGTTGTATTAAAAACATTTTAGAAAGCTTCTAGCAAGTCTGTAATATTTTGCTTGTTTTCAAATTCTAATGTTTTATATATCTGCCCTCCCTAGAAATCTCACCATGTGTATCTATAATAGTAGGATTCACTCTGTCCATTAGACAAACTAATAGCCTCTGAATACCTGGTTAATTATTGATTAATGTATTGAATAATATTCACTTATAATTTTAATTTTAATTAATACACTATTTCACTACATTGACATAATATCCTAGGTTATTTTTTACTTAAAAATACATTTTAATGTGAATTTTGCTCATTCTCTTCTTGACTTTTAATTGTTTGAGTCAATTAATAAAATTATAGAGAGTGTAAGTCCTCACAAAAGACATTTAAAGCCTCTGAAACTGAAGGTTTTATATCAGTTTGATAATTCGATTTTGCTCATCGCATATTTCATGAGTGTTCAATCTGTGCTAGCCACTGATTTAGTCAGTGAAACATAAACATTAAGATTTCGGGACTTCTTTAAACTCGGAAAAACTGTAGAGGACTCAAAGTGCTTTTGTCTTAGGTCATTGATTTTCATCATATCCAAAATCCCAATTCAGATGCTTAAAAAATAATTAATTGTAAATATGTTTGAAAGTTCCCATAAGTTCACAACATGAAGAAAATATTTTATGAAAAATTATTACCATATTTTTTTAAATTAAAAAAAAAAAACTCTCCATAAGAATGACGCTGTGATATATGTTAATACAGATGTGTGATATTCAAAGACTTACAGACAAGAGCATCAGCAAGGCCTCACAGAAGAGGTCATAGTTGCAGTCAACTTTAAAGAAAAAATTGGTCAGCAGGAAAGCGACGCAGATGAAAGAGGCTAAGACCATTTCAGTGAAAGAAGGGCATGACTAGACACAGCAGGTTGTAATAGAAAGAACATGGTGCTTTTGTTTGACAGATTTTCTTCAAACTCCATTTCAGCCCCTCACTGGCTGCATGACTTAGAGCTAATCAACCAAGATCTGTGAGGCACGATTTGCTCTCTCGTGAACTAATAAAATCTACACATTAAGACGATCCCAAAAATTGATGTGAAAAATGTAAAGTATTTTCACGTGTGGCAGTTAAGTAGCACGCTCAGTATTACGCCATTTTTTGGTTGCCTATTTAAGGGTAGTGAATTGGTTACCATGCTGAGAATACAGAGTAGGAGGTGAGGGAGAGAGGATAGAAGCTATAAACAAGAGCAGAAGGGGCGGCAGTGAAGTACAATTGTTACACAGGTTCAAGGTGGACCTAAGTGATTAAAAAAAAGAAAACAGACATATAGTAATATAAGTAGAACTACCTTGCAAACTTCAAAGAGAATCACTTCTCATGCAGACCTTAGCAAACCCATAGAAAATCTTGATTTCCACTCAGTGTCTTTCTATTCTTGTCCCCTAGGGTTGGGGCAGATTGTAAAACAAACCACAATTTTAGAGAAAAAAAAAAAAAAAAAAAACAGATTCCAGCATCTTCTAAATATAGAAAGAAATGTGTAAAGAGGACGCCTGGTTGGTTCAATGTGTTGAGTGTCTTCCTTCAGCTCAGGATAGGATCCTGGAGACCCAGGATGCAATCCTACATTTGGCTCCCTGCTCAGCGGGGAGTCTGCTTCTCTTTCTGCCCCTCACCCCACTCTTCTGTTCTCTCTCTCACTCACTTTCTCCTATAAATAAATAAAACCTTTTTAAAAAAAGAAATGTATAAGAATAGCATAGATGGTAGAAAATTTACCTGAGACAGAAATTTAACCAATCTTTTCCATGGCTTATCTGAATTGTACAGTTGTCTTTGAAATCAGATTTCAATTCTATTTTAGTAATGAATGAATGAATGAATATATAAGTAAATATATAGTTAATTCCATATGAGAAATATATTAAGAATTTGAACTAGCAATTGTTATGTTCTCAACTTGTAGATGATAATCAGCAGATACATAAAGTCCACCCATCAATGTCATTTATCTAGAAAATACTTTTAAGAGCCTGGTATGCAAAGAATATCATAATTTTTTCCCCATGTTAGGTGTGTACCATCTACATGCTGTCTTTGATGTTTGAGGCCTTTGATAGGATAGATGGTTAAAAAGAACAATTTCTCAACTACAAAATAAATATTTCTGTTGATAACATTTTAGTTCTATCAACTAAGAGAGAAAGGAGAAAAATATACTTAGAGAAACATAGTTTTGAAATATAGAATATACTCTTCAACAAGACCCAGGTGTAGAACTTTATGAAACATAATAAATGCCCTATCTCATGTATAAACACTAAGTGTGGTATATACCAATGATCAGTAAGAACTGTATGAATTTTAGGTGAGAAAATCTGTAATACTCTACAAAGACTTAATTAGTCTGTCTAATTTTGGATACAGTATATCTTATACTACTCATTGTGACTGAATTTGTAATACTCTACAAAGAATTTATGACTAGCCTGTCTCTTTTGGATATGGTTAATTGTGACTGATTTCTCCATCAATTGTTGTGACTGATTTCTCCACCACCACAGTTCAACTCAGACCATTATCAGAAGAACAAGCAAAGGAAAAGCATAAAAGCCAGGATGATATTGGAAATCATGGGTGGACCTTGGCCTAGACAATATTAATTTATTCTTTAATTAACTTGGCGAATATTTACTGGACATCTATTCTATGCTAGGCACTGCCCTATTAGCTAGAGATACAATAAACAAGAAAACATGGCCTCTGCCTTCGGTAGCATAAAGTCTAGACAGTAAATTATTTAATAAATAAGTAAATAAATCAGTAAATAAATAAATAAATAAATGCTTCTATTCTACTCAATGCACATACAAGTAATTCTAGAGCTTATTTCCAAGAGAATTTTATTGCAAAAATTACATATCATAAAAATTAAACCCTGCTCTTTATAACCTCTCAAATCCTAACTCTGTAATATAGTAAAGCTCTGTATCCAAATAGGCAGATACCTAACTCTACCTAACTCTCACCATCTAAGACTTACAAATGATTGTCCTAATAGCTGAAATTAAATACTGGATGACAATTTTTACCCTCATTTTTTTTGGTATCACCTTTGTGTGCCTAGATGTCATCAACTTTCAGTGATAACTGCAGTATAAACTCCCCTTAATCAACCATCCTTCCCTGAAGCATGATCTGTTTATAGTTTACTCATTGAAATATTTCTTTTCTTTATAACTTGTTCTGCTATTTCCTTCCTTTTAGTACAAACTACTATATTCTAACTTTCCCAAGTCAAACAACAGTTGTCAATTCTGAGTGAATTTTGCCACATAAGTGTAATAATCTACTAACAATTGGGAAATATTTTTTCATCAAAACGCTTCAGTCTTGAATAAAATTAGCAGAAGGTATGCAAGGGCATTTTGAATTTAACTACTATGAAATTTTTCAAAAATGGATGATTTCCTTTGTAGAGCTGAAATCACTCTGTAGTGTTATTTATAATTTTGAACCTCAAGGAATGATGACTCATAGATATGAAGAATGAAAGAAAAATAAAACAGTCTGCTCACCCTATCCTTTGTTTGAAAGGCTTGCACCCTGTTCTTAATGTATTTTAATTTATTTTTAAAACACAAGTTATTCTTTGACTAGAAAACATTTCAGATGCTTGGAAAAACTTTTTTTTTTTTTTTGGTAGTATTTTCTTTTCAACACATTCATGTACAACCAAAGAGATATGAAGCATGCTCAAAGTTGAAATTCAGTTAATACATAAGAAGAGCTTTTTTTCCAATATTGTCATTTAGATGACAGTATTTATTTTTTCCAATACTGTCATTTAGATACTGTCATTTAGAAGGAAAATGTTAACTTTGGGCGATGCTATTCCATCTAAGCATATATCTTATTTCATTATATATGTGTGAATTCCTAATGTTTTAGTTCAAACCTATAAAGTATGGTATACTGCTGAGCAATCTGACAGATGATAAAACTGCAAGGGTAGTTAGTACAGGCTTGCATGTTTTCATACTTCTGCAAATTTATGGATTTCTCTTCATTTCAATCAGCTTTCTGAATTGGTTGACTAGTGTCAAATTTAATAAATAGCATGTGGAAGGTCTGCTAATATATGTGAAGAACCTGTTCTGTCTCCCTCACCTCCAGTAGATGTGCTTTTTTTATATATCAATTAAGTAATACATTTCCTGGGAGGGAGGGGGACCTGAAAATAAACCATATGCCACATGGATTTTATTGTAAAATAACAGCTATGTTTATTTTAAGAAGATTGCATAAAAAGAAACTAAATATTTGTCTTGGTATACTCTATTTGTTTATCATGCATAACATAGGCTTTTTGTATTTTGCTGTTATATATTTTTTCTAGTTATAAAAATATGTTTTATAAAATCCCATATTGTGTGCCTAAACCTTCTTAGGTCTTTCAAATATTCCATTTGCATATCAGTTCATGGGGGTGCACTATAAAAAGAATCCTGAAATCAAAATCATCTTTTTGAAAGTTAAAATTTTGCTGGCCAAATACACTAAACTTCTCAAAAAGAGTAGCAACCAAAATCAATTCAGAAAATGTGGTATTAAAAATTTTTTAAGACAAAAAATACATACTCTTTTGAAATGTCTTTTAAAGTAATTCCTAGGAAATGAAGAAAGTTAAAGTTATTTCCCTATGGGGGCACCTGGGTGGCTCAGTAGGTTAAGCCTCTGCCTTCAGCTCAGGCCATGATCTCAGGGTCCTGGGATGGAGCCTTGCATCAGAAGGCTGCTTCCCCCTCCCCCTCTGCCTGCCTCTCTGCCTACTTATGATCTCTCTCTCTGTCAAATAAATAATAAATAAAATCTTAAAAAAAAAAAAAAAGATAGCTCCCTATGATATTAGTTTTAGCCCCACGTCCCTTTTGACCTGCAGACCAAAGTTCTTCATTCCTGGGGGAATCATTGTTCTCAAATCTAGTCTAGGCCCTTGTTCATCAACCTTGGTGTGTTTTTCCTCCAACATAATTCCAACTAACTTCCTACTCTTAAGTGACCCTTCTATCCCCTGCCAATAAAAAGAACAGGTAAGGGAATGCAGTACATCAAAAGAGATAAGCATACGAATATTACATACTGTGTGAGACCAAGTATTTCCAAAATAAATGCATATTCTAAATTTTCCTACATCAATCTTAGATTTGCAAAGTCAGGCCATGCATGATTAGAAATGCTGAAGGCATACCTCTACAGTGGTTCATGCTTTTGAGATTTCAAATTATAACAACATCCCATTTTTACAAGGCGTTACTAGAATATTCTCCAATGTGTATATTAGATTTCTTTATAGAGACAGTCATGTTCCTACAAGCCATAAATTTAATAAATCACCAGATATATAACTTTCATTCTCACATTTACATTACCAAGTATTTTATGGAGCAATTTTCTTAGTCATAGCAGTGAGACTGTTCAATAATATAAATAAATAAATAAGTACTATTTCAACATAAAACCCTTAACTCTAAAAGGAAATAACTAGACTGGAGTCTCACAAGAATACAATCCACTATTAAAGAGAACTCAGTTATCAGGAGGGTCTATCTTGGATTGCCTCCATGAAGGTTTATTACAAGTAGTATCAGAAGGACTTTATTTTAGCAAGCATTGCAGAAGCTAAGGACAGTTATGACTGGGTTCTAGTGCAGAGAGAAAGAGGATGAAAAGCCTAATATACCACAATGCTGAAATCGTTATTTTAAGTAACTGGTACACTTACATCAAATTTTCATACATTTTCAATAGAAACTTGAAATACAGAGTCTGACAGTCTCAGGCACAGAATTTCTTGTTGAGACCTGTTGCTGTGTGTTAACAGTGCCAGGCCTATGTGTTCCCAGGGATTTTTAGGCTTATATTAAAAAACAAAATCCCTTGGAAGGAAAACCGGACCATAAGGTGTCAAGGATAGTTTGAAATAAAGAGATAGTTGAGTGATCCAATGAAAAAAACCTTCAAGCAATATTTGAGAATATTCTAAGTTAGCACACAGCTATTTTAGCTTAATCAACACATTCCATAAATCTCTACTGTGGAAACATAGATATTCACCTTATTCTTGAGGGAAGAAAAACACTAGAAGACATTAGAAAAGTCTGTAGTTTGTAAGCTGTAAGTTAACCTTACAGTCTTTTTGTTGGTATATTATTTAAAGAATTATATTGAATTCCAGGTTGACATGTTAAGCGATGAGAGAAAATAATCCAAATTTTAAAGAAATAAGTACTACAAATGTTCTATTTGCCATTTAATAAAGTTTGTTTTAGTATAGAGAATATAAAATACAAAGTCTCAATATGTTAGGAGATTACAACTAATGAAACTATTGACCTTAACAGAACATTTCTAAAATAAAATCTTTCTGAAGGTGTAATTTATTATTCCAATTAATCTCCAAGATATGTGTTAATCTTCTCAGCCCAGCGTACCAAGTATGGTGTGTGGATCCGGCCTCTGTGGGTTTCCCAAGTAAACAATGCTGAGATTTCCTAAAGTTTGCTTATAAATTTCAGAAGGAGCATCTGAAATTTACAATAACTGGAACGTCAAATTCTCCACATGTTGAGTCACTAAATAAAATATTTGTCCTCAAAATTGTTTCAGAAGGAACATCAGGTAGAAGAAGCTAGTTCATGAAGTCCAATCAATAAGGAGACTGACTAAATGAAGTACAAAAAATATTATAATGGATCCTTTTGCTCTTTGAAATCAATGGCAGTAAACTTCATTTAGAAAGAATGTGTGTCTGAGCAATAACATGCAGCAATATTTCTCAAGTTGCTAAAATGAAAAGAGCTCAGAGGCAGGCATCTCTCCATGTAGCTATATTATATTTCTGTTCTTTCTTTTCCTCTATGGAGGAAGGAGAATTGCCTTAACCACTTCAGAATTACCATGCCTTCTTCCCATCAGAGGAAATGAAGGCCATGTCTTTGATGCTAAAACATATATGATAATTACAAATGAGCCTCAGGGGCAGATGGGGGCTTTTAGCTGCTTAATGACTAGGTCAATTATTAGTGAACTAAATATGCCAGCTTCTCAGTGAAAATAGATATTTTTACTTAATCCCACACTGAAATATGCACCATCTTTTATGCCTGTATATTCCTAAATACATGAAGTGATTCCATATGTCAAATTAAAAATACATATTCTTATTTTAGTATGAAAAACAATTACAATATTGTAAATGTTAGCACCAATAGAGTCATCAATCTACCTTTATAAGCTGTATCTTCTTGCTACCATTAAAAGGTTTAACAGAGTATAATACCTGAGTAGGAGGGACTTCGAAATTCTTTCTGGCAGATATATATGCCCTTTAACATGCCATGCCAGTGATTTCAAAATTCATTTCCAATTTATCTTAATTTGTCACTGTATCTAAGGATCTTTCTTTCTTTCTTTCTTTCTTTCTTTCTTTCTTTCTTTCTTTCTTTCTTTCTTCTTTTTAAATTTGAGTAACCTAATTAATCATTCTCCCTGGAAGGGTTTGTTTGTTTGTTTTTAGAGGTTTTATTTATTTATTTGAGACAGACACAGAGGCAGATAGGGAGAGAGAACAGGAGTAGGGAAGAGAGGGTGAAGCAGGCTTGATCCCAAAGACGTGAAGTGTCTGCCTTTTGGCTCAGGTCAAGATCCCAGGGACTGGGGTCAAGCATAGGCTTCCCTGCTCAGTGGGGACTCTGCTTCTCCCTCTCCCTCTGACTCCCGCCTCCCCAATTCCCACCCTCCCTCCCTCCCTCTCTGTCTTTCTTTCTTTCTCTCTCTCTCTTTTTTCTTCCTTTCTCTCTCTCAAATAAATAAATAAATAAATCTTTTAAAAGAGTGAAAAAAAAAATTCCATTGGAAGGTCTGGGACTTCTGCTGTAGTTAAAAATATGTGTGCCCACGTCTTGAAATAGCTAAGATCCTTTCTAAATTGATTATGTTATATAAAAATCATATTTAACACAATCTAATAGTTTTGAAGCAATGTGGGTATGAAAGCATTTTTTTTCCTATATTTATCCTGCAAAGAGGACATTTAAAATAAATCTCTGAGAGTTTGTGCATTTAGCCTGTTTTAGCTTATTTTGATATTTCCAACATTACTGAGACAATATTAAAAGTATTAAATAAACTGCTTAAACATCTTTTTAGTGCTTACTTTACCAAATGGTTTGCATAATTAAAAAGTTAATTGCTTTGTTTCTACAATCTTTAGGAGGCATGGGACCAACTCCAGAAGCAGGCTGCTAAAGCTGTATTTTCGTATGCATATGCATTATTCCATGGAGTGAAGCACCCTCCCAGCCTTGGCAGAGGGTGCAGTTAAGATGTGTGCATGCCTGTGCGTGTGTGTGTGTGTGTGTGTGTGTGTGCAGAATGAACTACCAATGAGATACAGGCATAAGGAACAGAATTATCAAGTACAACGAGTGAATAAAGCACCTGGTATTAATCCTTACCTTATTTTGAGTACTGTATTTCATCAAGCAGCTCATGATATTGAGTCTATTATTCTGTTATTATTATGACAAGAAAAAAATCTATTAGGCTTTTCCTGATTTTTATGATATAAAAACTTGACTATTTCACTTATGATCCCAGATCTCAACATTTCTGTCAAGGCCCGATTTAAAGTGGTTTTCAATGATGAAATATAATACTGCTTTTCCAAAATTGCATAAAACAGGCATTGTGTTTTATAAATCACACAATAAAAAGTGGGATTCTCTTAATGTCCCTGAAAAATAGGTTTAAGGAATGGCTTTTCTGCCTTAGATAATGACACAAGATCAATGATTTGTTCAAAACTACATAATAAATGAATGCTTCTATTAAATATAAAATAAAACTAATCTACTTAAAGATGCTTTTAAAGTAGAAATAATTATCATAGTTGCAATAGGTTTCATGAACTTTAAATGCAGTAGTGCAAATATAACCCTGTGGCGCTAATAGCAAAAAGCAAGGGTGATAAATAATAATAACTCCTATGTATTGAGCACCTAGTGTTATTAGTTATTAACCACAATTTTGCATATCTTCTTCCCGGTATCATCATCTATAAAAAGGCCAATAATATTACCTTCCTCAGTGATTCCACAAAGCAAATGGAATCTTCAGGTTAGCACTAATGTACCATAAAATTATTAGTTTATTATTTCAATTTACCTTATCTTTTTATCATTTATTTTTAGATACTTAATAGGGACACTATTTCATCATTCCAATAAACTTTAATGTAGGTATAATACCCACTTTATTGTCAATTGTTCTTTTCTGGTATTTCTCGCTTTGTGTGTCTATGGACGAGCAGGAGTGAATAAGTCTATAACTCATTTGTCTCTGACATTTGAGATACTTCATGATGACCTCCCTTTAAAATCCCTTTAGTCCTTTATGCTTGAATTGTATTGTAATTGGGTTGTTCTGCACTATACTCTGAAAATTATCTCAAATACTCCATAAAAGTTGATTTCTACATTTATAAATATATCTGGCTTAATTAGCAGCAGAAGTAGAAAAGTGAATAAGAGCTATGAATCGGTGCCTAATTAGCAGAATCTATCCATACTCTGATTGGCGATCATCCTTTACAAGGTTTCTCTCACTGCCATGAATATTTGAGAGTCATCTGTAATCTCAGAGTTTTAAGAACTGTTCTGCTGCTGGGCACTGAATGATCTTTAATAATTATTTGATGAATATCTCTGTGAGTTACTGGTTTCTGTCATTTACCACTCTTTCACAATAAATCCAGGAAAATATATGCAGGCCTCTTAAAGACAGAAGCTACTTAGCTGCAGAAAATAAATCTGAAACAATTAATAAGCTTTCCTTGTCTGTGGTTTTCACAGAATCGTATTATAAATATTGGCAGTTATTCACAATACATAGAGAGCCATTTGCTCTTAGCCTTAAAAACCAATATGGATTTCAAAAGGGGTCAGGAAACAACTTACCTTTTAGGCAAAACATGTGAGGCCACTGACCATTTTTGTAGGCAAGAAAACAATCATGCACTTACTAAATATTATGAACACAACAGTTTGACGTGGAAAAGAAAAAGCTGTAGAACCAGAAAAAAACAGTGAAATGTATATAAACAATTGAACATAGTAGGGTAGTAACTTGATATAATTTTGTTAAATGCTGACTATCTAAAAATATATGTTCAGGTATAGCTACACAACAACTTTTTAAGGAAGATAGGAGTGTAATTATTAGAATTCTTGTTCCCATTTTTAAGTGAGTGAGGTATGTGTATTGATCCAGGTTCCTTTCCTGAAAATGTGGTGGAGCTTGAGCAAAGACTTAAACTTCTGGCATTAGTTCTTTTGATATATAAATATAATATATAATATTAACATATATAATTATTATATAGTATTATTATGTATTATATCTTATAACAGAAGAATTAAGTTAGATTTAAGAAGGACATTTTAAAATTGAACATTTATAAGACAGACTTTTCTAAAAGCTACCTCAAAAGGAATACAGAACTTGGTAGTCTAAAAAGACTCACATATAATGACTTTTGGTATAGAAAATGAATCACTTGATCCACAAAATGTCACAGATGAGATATTACAAGGGAGAAAATGTATATGGGTTGGTGAAGTTGGGAAAGATAAAGATGTAAGGTTACTAGGATGCATAAAATAATAAAAATATGAAACCTCAGAGTCAGTCTGTAGGACAGTCCTCTAATCCTCCTTCAGGAATGAAATGTCAGAGAAATCCAGAACTTTTCATTTGGGTAAAGAAGAGTAACGTATTTTCCCTAGTATTTTCAAAGACTTAAAAAGAAAAAAAAAGCGTAGGCTAAGTAATCAAGTCAAAAGTCCTGCACTTTGTGCTCTGAAATGAAATGTAGTTACATAAGAAAAACACACATGGGAACCTCAAAACCCATGGACAATTGATAGAACTAATTTAATAGTTACTTGATCCTGAGGACATAGGTAATATTGAGACCTGGGCTATAAAAGAAAAGCATGTGGGTTTGATTTCACAAAAGAGGATAAAAACAGTCTGGGGCTGAAATAGGCAGGAATTAGATTTTAGAACCTCATTATTCTGGGAGAAAGAGATGAACCAATGTTGTCCAGGAGACTAGAAGTGCCTCTCAGAATTGAATTCTGAAAGAACTAGTGAAGGCTGAACACAATTGATCACACTGAATGAAGGGGAGGAAGCTCAAGGCGAAGAACTCTGATAAAATATGGTTCTGTGTGAACACGTTGCTTTCAATCACCTGTTTAAAGATGATGTATGGTTAACATTGTGCCGACTAAAGTACAGGGAGAAAAGCACTAGTCCCTAAAACTCGATTTCCTCGAAGTATTTGTATAATTGAAAATTGAATTTATTTTAGGTAAGAATCATCTGAGAAATTATGAGTTTAGAAATACCAATGTTGAAAATTACGTATCACTCCGGGAGATGTTTTTGATACACAGTTTTAAGTGTCAGGTGTCACCCACTGGAGAGGAACAGCAAGTTAACTGCTGAGGTAAACAATAGATCTGATGAAAAACTGGCTGAATGTTTAGATCATGCAAAGACACGTTAGAGAATGAACTAGAAGCAAGGAGAAGAATGAAGTCTGGCTATATAAACATGCTTAAAGCTGATAATGAAAAAGTGATTTACATATTTTAAGAAAAATATGAAAATCCTTAAGAGATGAACTTAGAGGGAAAAAAAACAACAAACACAAGTTAGGGACCCAGGATCTCAGTTGGTGCCCAGTCCTAAAAGATGCCCTGAATCTAGGGAGCCAAAGCAATCTATTTCTCAGGACATGATCCATTCAGTGGTAGATGTGTTTCAGCAGGCTTCATCCGGTCTCCATGGGTCTGGATGAAGCCCCTCCCTCTTCTGATTGCACCCTCACCGGGCAATCTTTTAAAGAGATATGCTGATTTGCCTTGGATCTCTTTAGAGATAAAGAATACCTTCTGAGAGAAGAAGCAGGAATATCCCTATTTTTGAATGGGATATTCTCCTGCTCAAAATTTGATAAACGGATGCTCAACTTTGAAATCAGGGTCTTGTAATATTGTTGAAAATTGGTCTCAGCTCTATATAATTCTGTGCACTGATAAAATTTTGATTCTTAGATTAAGGAGGAAAAAATTGCCAGGTAGCTCCTAGAGTCCATCTGGCAACCAGACAGATAGTCTTTTCTTGGCACACCCTACATTCCAATACTCTCTATTCAAAGCTTCAGGACAACGGAGAGTGCATATGCCAAGCCAAAAAATGGATATGTCTAGAGATTTCTGATAAACCAAATAAGTGTATGTGTGATTAAACTGGAGTTGCATTTTTATTTGGAAATTATTATGCAGCAATTGCTTAGATCATCTTGCACTGGAAGGGAGAAGTTTTATCAATAAAATCCCTATTCATAATTCCTACTAAGCAACAAAGAACACAGAGAAAGAATAAGTTTATGTGACATTGATGGTTGACCTTCCTTAGATAAAAACAACATCAAAAGTGACATCTGCCTGACAAATCATTATTAGTAACTCTTTGCACATAACATATTTGGAGACATTTCTTCCCCTTCATGGTGTACTAGCTGTGATAAGCATTTTTGTCATTACATTTCTGTGGTGTTGTTTACATATAAAATAGCCTGGATTTGGAGAGTCCTTAAACTAAGTTGTTTGAATTTATTTCTCAAGTAAATTATCTTTTCATTATTTTCTGTTTTGAAGCACATCTATTTGCACAGTATTACCAATCACTGATAACAGTCTTACACTGTCAGGAATCTTGTAATTACAAAATAAAAAGTTTTGATGATAACCAGGAAAATGTTATTATGGGATTTCAACAAAAATACAATTAGTCAGACACCATATAAATTTCAAGACAGTGAGATGGACAAATGATGGTCCCACATAAAGTGAAATATAAAAGTGATATTAGAGGCAAAAACTAATTTAAAGGAATAATTGATATATCACTCAAGGAAATATAACACAACCTGTTACATAGAAATTTCAGACTCTGTAGTACTTTCAGAAAATTTTGTAAGAATAAAACAATAATTCTGAACAATGAGAGCATAAGATAATTAGAAATTCATTAAGGGGCACCTGGGTGGCTTAGTTGGTTGAGCATCCAATTCTTGGTTTTGGCTCAGGTCATGATCTCAGGGTTAGGAGATTGAGCCTCATGTTGGGCTCCATGCTCGGCACAGAGTCTGCTATGGGATTCTTTCCCTCTGCCCCTCCCTCCTTTCTCTCTTAAATAAATAACCTTAAAAAAAAAAATCATTAAGATTGGTGTCAAGGGATGCAACAACCATACCCCTGTGTTTGATAATGACATTATAATGGACTTATTTGATCTGAAAAAACATTCTCAAGTGTGTTTTGACACTATACTTCCTGGTCTTCAGTTTTCTCAGTAGTCTCACTTCTACTAAATCCCTATCAGAGGCATTGGGCCGTAAGACCATATAACTAAATTCAACAATTTTTTTGGATATCTGTGTGTAGGGATTATTCCAGTCATATCATGCTAAGGTCAACAAGGCAAAGACCCTGTCCTCAAATAGCTTACAGCGTCAATGGAGATAAGAATGTAAAGAACAACCATCTCAGGGCACCTGGGTGGCTCAGTGGGTTAAGCTTCTGCCTTCGGCTCAGGTCATGATCTCAGGGTCCTGGGATGGAGCTCTGCATCGGGCTCTCTGCTCAGCAGGGAGCCTGCCCTCTCTCTCTGCCTGCCTCTCTGCCTCCTTGTGATCTCTCTTTCTCTGTCAAATAAATAAATAAAATCTTAAAACAAACAAACAAACAAACAAACAAAAAACAATCATCTCTCTCAGTTGGGTCTTCTAGTTCTTTTTTCTTATCAAGGTCTGCAAGATCCAGTATCTGCTTCCTTCATCTCTGTATCACTGGATGTTTGATAATTCCTACTTTCCTAATTCTAAATATCCCCTCAACCTGCCACAGCTTATTTTTGCCTTAAAAAATATCATTCACAGGCACCTTCGCTGTAACTTACTTCTCCAAGATTATTTTATATTTCAGTATTTTGATTCCATGTTGGGTATCATCTTTTCTCAGTGGCATCTGCTTCACTGATGGTCTCATTGTTCCCAAGATTTCATAATCACCAGGGTGCTAGTGACTCCAAAAGCTATATTTCTATGATTTATGTATACTCTCTAGTTTCAGATGGACATTTTCAATGGTCTGCTTGATATTGTCTGATTTTTTTCAAAAGTACTTTAAAGTCCACATGTCTTAATCAGATTAATTCTCCTGGAAATGGAAATTCTTTCCATTTTTGCCAACTTGGTAAAATAGCACCACTGTTTCCCCACCCTCTCAAGTTGATCTCTTTGACATCATTCACTATTCTTTGTAACTATACCCATACTTCTCTTATCAAATCCCTACTTATCCATTCTTCAAAGCCTGGCTGTGGTTTTTCATATCCTCAGCTCATCATCTTGTGGTTGTGGTAGCTTTTAACTTTTCCATAGAGGTTCCCTTGCCTTTACTTTTAAATATCTACGTCTACACACGTCATTCTCTACCATGATATTCAAATGCTTAGGAGGCAGAGAGCATTAACCTTTGGATCCTTCATGGGAATTTGCATAGAGTAAATGCTCAGCAAATGGTTACTGAACTAAATGAATTCTCAGAGTATTCCAAACTCCCTGTTCATTGTACACAATTTTCAGTTATGACTGCTATGACCTTTTGCTACAAATGCTGGGCTGGTAAAATTCAGTCTCATACTGAATAAAAACAATGGGCATAATTCAGTCTACACTCTATGGCTCATAGGAATGCATCCTCAGAGAAGCTTACCAGGCTCAGATCATATGCGGGTCCCCTGATTACCTTATCAACATAGATGGTGAGCATTTGAGAGCAGAAATAAAATTGTAAGACATATTTTATGACATAAATGAACACATAGACTGTTGTTAAACAGCAGGCTACTGTTCTACCATCTTTTATTACCAATACATTTTATAGCACTCACCACAGTTTCATTTGAACACCCAATAAAAAAATTGTGGGTTTTTTTTTGATTGTCGTATTTTAGCAGTTGAAAATCTGTTTAAAGGAAGCATTTAAATTTGCATGTGTTTCAAATATATCCTCATTTTGTAATAAAGTTATAATTCTACTTCCTGAACAGTAATGAGAAGGCATGCAAAATAATAAGAGTAATGTCAAAACAAAACAAAACAAAAACAAAAACAAAATCAACATGCATAAATTAAGTAAAAACTTACCAGGAACAAGATTTAAAAACAAGGCAAACCTCTTGTCGTCTATATTTCAGATAGAAAGGGAATGTGACATAAAGAAAAAACCCATGAACTTAACTTGAATCTTAAGACAGCAATCACAAAAGCAATTTGCAACCACAACACAAGATATGCATTAGTTTTGCAAAAATAAAACTAATCTAATCCAATCTTCTGTAATCTACTCTAATCACCTTCTTAATTTAAGTAATATAATTGGTCTTCTGAAAAGAAATGACAATAATTTCAAAAAGATTATTTACAGGCCCTTATTAAGTTTGAAAGACCTTATTTAAATCATACATATTTTAATTAATGATCCGTGTTTATAAGCAGAAAGAGAAGAGAGACATAAAATTAATCTGTTCTGTAGTTTCAACCTGGCTTTAGTGTGTGCTGCCAGTTTCATCACTGATAAATTCTAGAGTTTTTGAAGTAATTATGTTTAGCAACAAGAACAAGCAAGGGAAGATAAAGAAAAGAAAAAACAATAACTTGATTAGAAAAATTAAACAAATAATTTCACTTTACCTGGCTTAACGTAAAACCTCCAGACCAATTTAATTATTATTTTTACATGATGTAGAAGATGGGTAGGTAGGAAAAGGGGGTACAATGCAGATACCATTTTAAGGCCTTCTTCCACTCCAAGACGTTGTTTATAATGTAAAAATTCCAATAAGGGTATTTAAAATCATTTCATCTATAGAGTTTTCCTCTCCCTTCTCTGTTCTTTACACTGCTCTGAACTTTTCTAATGAGTTTTCCCCTTTTCACACTGTAGTGAATTTACTGAAATCACAGTTGTATCTCCCCAACATAAGGAGTTGCACCATTGAAGCAGAGATGGTTTCTCATTCACTTCAACTTCCTCAGAGAGCCTTGGTCATACTTTATTTTTAAGACATATTTGTTGAATCAAAGGAATAACCACAGATATGTTAGTATATAATTAACCCATTAAATAAGGGCCAGGAATAATACCATCCTGCTGTACTTAAGAAGATAATGCTTTTCAAAAAAAAAAAAAAAAAAAAAATCCCTGCAGTAGAAGAATTAACAATTCCTCAAGGAGGAATATTGAAGTGAAGCAGTTTCTCATTAAATGAACTAACCTCTGAGGTTGAGGGCTGACGACACCTGAAAAGACAAGTTCTAGTGTTTCTTTACTATGCAAAATATGCATAAGAGTGTTGTTATATTTCAGCAACATCAAAATTGTTATACATATCCAGAAAAAAGTCAGAGAAGGAATGGAAGTACATAAGTCTTTTGGCAAAAAAGAATGCAAAAAACATGGAGAGGATACCCTAACTAAAGAAGAAGCTAAACATAGAATGCATTATCTAACAAGTGTGCTGAAATTCAGATAAGCAAATGATTCGAGAGTCTGGAGGCAACAAAGAAACTAACTGACCTCTATAGTCACTTTGAGATTTGATGAGAGCTCATTCTATCCTCAAATGTCATAAGGGTTCAGCAGAATGATCTAGTTTTAAAGGACCAGATTAGAATAAAAAGGATAATATGGCCACACATTTTATCAGTGTTAATTATTAATACTGAGATTAAAAAAGAAAGGGCTGAGAGTTCGGTAAGCATACTAATTGGACACTTTTTTTCAGCTTGTTTTCCCTGTCACTGTGACTATTTCTCAGTGGTTCGAAGGGAAACACACATCTGAAGGATATGCACTCAACTGCAACACTGAGCATAAATGTAACAATATTTGAAAGTGAGAAAAGAGGGGGCGTGAGCCACTGGGTGGCTCAGTGGTTTAAAGCCTCTGCCTTGGGCTCAGGTCATGATCCCAGGGTCCTGGGATCAAGCCCTTTGCTCGGCAGGGAGCCTTCTTCCTCTCTCTCTCTGCCTGCCTCTCTGCCTACTTGTAATCTCTGTCTGTCAAATAAATAAATAAATTTTTTTTTAAAAAAGTGAGAAAAGAGTATAGGAAGGTAATAACGGCTTCTCCCCACCTTGAATGACAAAGGACAAAAAGAGTAGGGTTCATTCCATCCTCTTGCCAGAGGACAGAATCTTCTTTTTCTTTCATTTCACATCCTTGATATATTTAAACATATCTGCTCCTTGGTGTTACCCCTTGATGCGCCACAAAAATGAGAAATTGACTAAAAGGTATCCAAGGTGAGAATATGGTCCTTACCAATAATTTTAGAATTGCTATCTTTGTGAGACTAAACATTTTACTTATTTATTTTTTATTAACATATAATGTATTATTTGTTTCAAGGGTACAGGTCTGTGAATCACCGTGAGACAAAACATTTTCATGATGCTTTCATGACTAAGCTATTCTGTTATGTCAAGTTTACCTGAAGTTAATAATAATCAATATTATTTATCATTACTATTTGTATAATAGTAAATAATTTTACCACCAATGAATATGGGGAATTATTACGACTCATTATTTATTTATAAATTATTAGGTGTTATTATCTCATTCAGTTGCTTCCACAATAATAAGGTTTATTATTGAAGGAAGTGGGGCTAAGTGAGGTCAGAAAACTGCACTGCCAGGAAGAGAAAAAACCAGGATTCAAACCAATGATATTAGATTTCAAAGTCTCGTTTTTAAACCACTATACTCTATCCACAACATTGTCTCTTCCCTAGGGTAGTATCTTCTTTGGATTCTTTTAAACTGTGCTGCTCATTTACTGGAAAGCTGAAGACAGCTCTGTAATCTCTATCTCTAATCACCATGAAGAAGCAGAAGTGAGTCAAGTCCTCCAGAAGTCAGGGAGGGGGGCATGTGGACTTGGGAGGCACAAACCCATGTCACAGAGAAGTAGAAAAGTACTACTTCTAGAAAAGTTCTACTTCTGGAAAGGTAGAAAATTCAGTCCACCTCTGGCAATAGAGTGCCAGACTGAAAAGCAGAACCATGCAAATGAATCCTTTCCAGGGTATGCGAGTCTCTTCCTGCAGAAATTTAAAAAAAAAAAAAGGGAGGGGGGTGCATTTGCAGGGCATTTGTTTTGAGGTATTAAACTTATGCTATTAAGAAGTGTTTGAGCATCTTTGGAAAGATGGAAGACACAACCTTCCTACTTAATTCAATCTAACTGAAAACAAACTAACAGTGACTAGGTGGCAGGATCTTAAAAGTGACTGTTGGAAACTGGGTAGGTGGGAGAAAGGTAGAGAGAGAGCCCTTTATCCCACACAAAGTTATGAGTCTAGTCTCCCTTCTCATTACCTTTGGTCATATAAAAACGGTACTTCATTTCCAATTTCAATCATACACATGTATTTTTTTTAACTTTTAGTTTTTTATTTAAATTCAATTAATTAACATATAATGTATTATTCGTTTTCAGAGGTAGAGGTCAGTGATTCGTCAGTCTTATATAATACCCAGTGCTCATTACATCACATGCCCTCTTTAATGTCTATCACCCAATTATCCTATCCCCACTCCTGCCCCCTCCAGCAACCCTTAATATCTCTGAAAGCAATGTGAAAAGTCCACGGCACATACAAAATGAGTTTGTGATGAACTCTACCATGGTTTACTACTCAAAACCAGTGTGCTTTAAATAATACTGAACACTTGTGGAATGAGGACAATGAATGAAACAATGACTAAGCCTAACATATATTTCTGAAAAAGTAAGAAAGTACGGAATTGGGGGGCTCAGAAATATTAGTGTATAAAAATCAAAATTATCTTTCAAATATCTGAGGAAACCAAGAGACATAAAATTAATTAGGCATTTTAGAGTGGCCAATTTTTTTTTTTTTTTTTTTTTTTTTTACCTTATTTAACTTTTTAAAATCTGCCCAAAGCTCTGTTTCTGATTTGGAGAGTAAAACATCTAAGGAAAATTGGATATAAAGAAAAAAATCACAGATTGTTGGATTTCTGTTAACCACCTTATAGATGATTAGAAGCAGATCCAGAAGGAGTAAGTGACCTACCCAATCCTAAAGGCAAAATTGCGATTGGAGGTCAAATGGGGTGCTTCCTTTATTTGAGTTTTTAAACACTGTATATGGTTACAGTACACATAGCAAAGCCAGATTGGACTTGCAAAGGTAATTCAGGGGGTAACTGAGAAGAATAAGTAGACTATGGCATGAAGTCAAAGGTCAATTGTCAACTAACAATAGATCTAAAGAAACCCTTGAATACCACTCCACGAGAAAATCTGAAGACAACTGCATGAGGTAGACAAGGGCAAGCTCTTGCATAGTCAATTTATGCTCTTAATGTGATGATGTTTTTAAACAATATTTGTTTTTCACTTGAATTATGAACTCATTATAATATGTTTCAATTGTTTTAATATTTGCATTATCAAATATTTTATCATTACTCAACTTTCTACCATGAACCCCATATTTTAATATCTTATCCCTTTGGCTCAGGTCATGATCTCAGGATTCTGAGATCAGGCTGCATCAGGCTCCACGCCGACCATGGAGCCTGCTTAAAATTCTACCTCTCCTTCTCCCTCTGCCCACTCCCAATAATATATCCTATCCCATTCAGTGTATTTTATTCAAATAATAATTAACTGATTTCCCCAATCTTATCAAAAGATCAACATGAGATCATCATAGTATTGATAATAATTCATGAAGAGCAAAGAAAAATATATTAGTGATGTTTTTCATGAATTAATGTCCAATTCATAACAAATTCTTGAAATATTTTTAATGACATCATTTCCATTACTGTTTTTCAGAGACCCAGGGATGTAAATACCTGGATCTGGAATTATTAAAATAGTGGGACTCATTCTAATTATTAGATTCAGGTTTTATGAAATTGTGTTGATTCTTACAGTGTATTCTTTTTCCTAAGCTGATAAGAGAATAAAACCTCATTCATCATTTGGCAGTAAGGTGGGTTAGAATGTCGGATAAAGCTTATTATAAAGCTTATTAATCCACAGGCCCTCTTTATGAAATTGTGTTTATTATGCTAAAGTATGGGAAGCAAATAAAAGCTTTTGAAGAACTTAAGTGTATTTCATTCCCTCTCTACTTAAATTTTCCTTCTAGTTATTTTAGTTATTTTTAGTTACTCCCTTACTCCAACATCTATGAAAACTTATTTTTATCATTAGCTGTTCTAACACATACCCAGGTAGCATCATGACGTTGGAATGTTTTATTATTGCACTGGAAATTATCCTCTAAACTTTACAATGGAAGTTATTCCAAAAAATCAGCTTTAACTGCATTGCTCACATAGGTTAAAATTCAAGGAAAATATTTGAGGTAATAATAATTAGGAGCTAGGACAGCATCCAAAATTGTATTTTCATGGAAAATCCAATACAAATCCTGATTAAAACCTAACCAAGCAAAACACTGCAGATTACCTGGATTCCAATTAAATGCAACAAATGAATACTTGACAGGTTTCAATTCCAATTCTATTTATGTCAGAATGATCCATTAATATTGAAGATAAAATTACCAGAATTCAAGCAACACAATTGTACTTTATGGCTAGATAGAAATCTAAAAACTTGGACCCAACAAAACTTATTCAAATGTCAACTACTGCATTTGGATCACCCAAAGTGAATCACATCTCCTTCTGTCATTACCTATAGAGCAGGGCTAACATGAATCACAGCTAACGGATAACAACTGATTATATAATACTGAATTTCAAGTGTCAGTCACATACAAAATCAGAAAAATCAGTTCTATTATGATAGGCTTTGCTGTTAACAAGACTAAAAACATGGTTATAAAAAATAACTAAAAGCCTTACTTGGCAAATGTTTCTCAGCAACTTTCTAGTTTCTTAATAAGTTCATCTGTTAAGTTTTCCATCTATGTTTCCTAAAAAGTAACCGATATGTGTTTACCATATATAATTATGTTTCTTACTTGTCATTTCTTACTTATTTTAAAGGTGTTGAATCCACTTAAACTCAAAAAAGAGAAAAATAACATTAAAAGGTGCATATAATGACAATGATACAAAGTCCTTTCTGTTAATATAGCTGACATCCAAAACTCAAGACTTTATTGTACATTATGGTGTTTATTGTGAGATACTTTTTAAAACACAAATAAAACTGTATTATATCATCAAAAGGTAATCACAGGTATAGGAATGTCCTTAGATCAATTCTGCCTTCCTAGGTGTGTGTGTGTGTGTCTAATATTATTATAGTATTTTAATTTGTACTTTTGTGCAAAGCATTTCAATCATATTTGCCTTAGAAATATATTCATCAGCAATGCAATTCATACCAAAATTTTTATAGTCATTTAAAGAGATACTAAAAAAACTTAATTCTTAAAAACCACATCAAGCTCCCATCCACATAAGCATACACCACCATACACACAGATAAGCATGCCTTTATAGCCATAAGGCAAAATGCCATTTGAACTCTGGATTATTAATCAAGAGGGATATCAATCATCAGACCCTGATATCATATCTTTTCACCCAGATAACAGTGTGGAAAAATAATTATTTAACATGATTTAGTTTAGCCATAATTTCACTTGGGGTCATTTATAATCTATTACTCTCTAAGACTGGATTTTAATATTCATAGGTAAACTTCAAGAAAATCAGACTTTTCCTGCATTAATATGCTCTATTAGCATACCATCACTAAAGAAACTGGTATATAACAGAAAGTTGGGATGTCTTATTTCACTTGGGGGTTGGGATGGTGAAAGACAAATCCATTTCAAGTTTTCACTAGAGATAAAAATGCGTGATTCCCCTTCCTTCCCCTACATATAACCAAGTCTCTTTTTACACTTGAAATAATAATAAAATCGATATAAAATTTACCATTCCATTATTTCACACAAGCCTACTCCTCAGGCACTTACTTATAACCTGAAATCCAAAGAAATACGTCATTTAATTGTTTTGGGGAACATAAACAAGTGTGAGAAGATTTATAAATACTATTTGCAATCTAACTTTATAACTTAAAAGAAAGTGTATAGGAGGCCAATTGATGTGGTCCTCATGAGAATCATTTCACAACAGGATAGGAACATATAGAACTAAAATTTGCTTTCTTCTTTTTACCTTGCACAAAAATGAAAGGAAAAAAAAAGCACAATGTATACTTAAAGGAGAAGGGAGTTCTTATAGGATTTACAACACATTTCTGGAGAATAAGATAACACTGTTCTCCTTGTTTGACTCCATTTCAGCTATCACTCAAAAAGAGAGGTTCACAAATGCTTTAATAAATACCTAGGAGAAGAAAGAGCAAGGTGTGTTTATTGTCATTTCCTTTCACTAAGGCTGGACAATTGCATTTGAAGAAATAGTTGCATGACAAAAATGAATAGAAGAAAACAATAACACAAGACCTTTTTCAATGGCTATTGTTTAGGTATTATGAATTAATTTAGTTGTTTTTTTTTTTTTCATAGCAGGTACTACTCTGATTTATTTGGAAATGTGTTTATTTCTGACAGGCTGTTTTAAAATGATGGTGCAAGTTCGGTAAATTTTATCTGCAAGGTTATGTTCCTTTATTTGGCATTTCTGTCCTTTAGCAAATATTTATTTTTTTAGATAAAATAGTTTTAGTGTCAGCTATTTTATTTGGGTTTTAGACTGACCCTTGCAAGTTTACTTATTATGGCTCACTAGCGTGATTATGTGTGTGGATGCTGTGTTTGCCCCTACCATTTTCCATATGCTCTGCCTCACCAACACTGCCATCCGGCGTGGTCCTTTCATAGTTGTCCTCTGGGAGTGGAAGGGCACCCAGCCTTGGCCCTGATGAACTCTTACTGCTTGGTGTCTCTGACTCCTCCAGCCCGCTGTCATAGCAACTCTGCAGTGACCCCTGATGTGGGTCCTGAGGCTGACTCACAACAGAAAACGTCACTCTACGAAATGGCTGCAAAAGAAAAGATTCTGAATGTCACTAAAATATAAGATTGTAAATGATTTTATCAAAAAACACATACATTGCATACATCAAGGATTACTGACGACTAATTCAATACAAAATGCTTAGAGATGTTGAAAGCTATTTGGTTAACTGCATTATCTGAGGCAAGGCCTAGAACTTAGATTTTATTATGGAGAAAAACAAAACAAAATCAAACAAAAAACACGAGAAATTCCCCTTCTGAAACAGAGATAAGAAAATGTCAATTTCACTAAAACACACATTTAAATCTATATTAGTCCCACATAGTCAACCTTCTTCCGTTCTGTAGTCGTCACTTCAAATATGCTTTTCACAATAGGCTCTATAAAAACAAGTGTCACTGATTTGGGAAGGCAATAAATATTGAAGTAATCATTGCAAGAATTCATTTTTTAAAACTTCAGCTTTAAAAACTTTGTCTATATGATATAATGGTTTTAAAACGAGTGTTCGACATATGCATTAAACTATTTAAGGTACAACTGATAAATAGGAATTTAGATGCAGTGCTAGAAAACAGGAATATATTTCTTACTTCAGTCATATTAAAAACTGTAAAGGTGGTATTTAAATAATAGATAAACCTTTCTTTAACCAGGGAATACAAAATAAACCAAAAAGCTTAATTGTATGCGCTTATGACTGTTTACAGTTTGTTCAAAAACAAAAAGCTACATCATGTACTGTCTTTAAATTGTATCTTTAAAGTGTTGCATATTTTTATCCAGTTGGATCTCACAATTTACTAAGGTATTGAAGTCAGCTGCACTGAAGATTTACTATGTGTGGAATTTACAGATTATTGTAACTACAAAATAAATTGAAAGCTTTCATCTCATTCAGAGAACAAACTGATCTCATGCATTGATAATGCTACATACATAATAATTGGAAAAAAACAATACAAAAATTTTCTGGAATAGCTGTCTGAGATTATCCTTGGAAATAGTTATATCCATTAAAAATTCTTGCATTATTTGAAAATAGCAATTTTTAAACATATAACTCATCTGGTTCTTTTTAACATAAAGCATAAAACTAACATTGCCAGAAAATAGTGAGAAAGGTAAAAAACCTTTTTTGCACTTTTATAACTTCAATACTAATGGTACAAATTACTAGTCACAACTGGGACCAGTATAATTTTTAAAGTGTTAATGATAATCTACACATGTTGGTTATTAAAGGGAAAGTTATGAAGAGTTATGGAATTTCCTCCAAATTAAAAAAAATCAGTTTTACTACAGAAAAACACATGCTTCTGCAAATCTTCCTTGTATCTTGTCTCAGAAGACTTGCCAGGAATATTGTCCATTATTGGCATTCTTAACCAGTACCTTATCTTTCATGTATTTATTTGGAGTATACAAACTTCATAAAATTCTATATTCATTCTAGTTCAAAATAAATCTCTTAAAACCATTGAATCTTATTGTAAGGGAAAAACATTCAAAGCACATTCTCTTTTTATAATGTTTCACTGAATTGGAACTGCAGTAAAACAATTTTGAAATATTTCTAGTACAAAAAGTATATATATAACATGGTCCCATATTTACTGGCAATAAATTCTAGAAACAGTAATCTTATTTAACTAATACTTCTCACATTTCTTTACAGTAGCATGACGTTTCATATATACAAGTAAATATAAAAATTAATTTGTATTTGTTATGCTTTATCTTATGTGCACATATTTTCTTTTAATTATTTTCTATTTATCGCTCTCAGCAAATTATCTGGATTTCTTCAGTCTCATCTAAGACACAAGGCTGCTGATAGTTTCCCAAAACCACATTGCTCTGCATACAGAAAACACTCAGCAAATACTACTGAACAATGAGCTTTAAATGACAATACTGAATTTAGGAAAGCACTCCATTGGTTATTCAGACATATCATTTCAAGACACAGCAATGGGTTAATATACACACGTAAAGGAAGAGAGTGGGAGAAAGGAGGATCAAATGCTGTTCTCGATTTTACTTTAATAGTTCTCAAATCTTTTAGAATCAGTCTTCATTAACCCAAAAGGAATGATCAAAATGAATACAGAAACACATAATTTGTCAACAAGTTGACAAAGGAAAAAATAAGAAATTATGAGAAATGTTGTTACATTTTGATATAAAAATAGAAGAGAGGGTGATGTTTAGCTGAAGGTAGTAAACTCAGAACCTGTGATTAAACGCTAGTTCCACCAAAAGTAGTGATAGGACAGCACAAAGATGATAGGTTATGTTTGCAATGAAAAATGTCAAAAATAAAATAATATTTTTTCTATCATGTACTGTATAACAACTTCTATGAATCTGTGTATTTTCTTCATTTCTTACCTTATACTGATTGTATATTAATTTTCACAAATTATTTTAGGTTGCATGTTAAATTTAACGATGAAAGAAAAGTTATTATAAATTTAAAATGCTAAGATCTATTTATATAATAACAAATATTTAGATTCATAAATGCTTCATTTTGTATGAAAAGCTTTTTTAAAAAATAACGTGTAATGGATGAAACAAAAATAATTCATAATAAAAATCCAAAATAAAGAATATCACACAATGGCTCATGAAAGACCCCATCATTTTTAACCACATTTAATATAATTCCATTAGAATTCAACAATACAATGTCAGCATTATATTACTATCTCAAGCTCTATTTTGATAAAATTCTTGGGGCAAAGTATTTGATTTGGCAATGTGAACAAGTCAGTGTAGAATCCTAACTTCTGAAGGAAAACTCATTGGTGCAAGGGTTAAGCTTTGATTCCAATGGTAAATCAGATACAAACTAGATAGATAGATGTTCGGTAGAGCCAGAGAAACAGATTGATGGGCAGACAGACAAGTATTTACATACCATCAGTCATCATCAGATTGGGTCTATTGAGAAGATAGGTTTTATAGTATAAGTTAAGATAGATAATTCACATGATTTATATACTCTAGAAACGCTGACTAAATAAGAAATGTAAAGTACTGTGTTGACTGTGTGACATGACAGAGAGAATGGATTTGCATTATATATGTAGCTATCATTGTTTGTTATTAATACTCTGGAGTGGTTAATGTGGGGATTCCTAAACTTAGATGTGCCTTAGAATGGCCCAGAAAACTTGCGAAAAAACATAAAGCCAAGACACGGTTTCAACTTAGACCCAATGAATCAGCATTCCGGGTGGGACTGAATATCAGTAGTTTGTAAAGTCCCTCTGCGTAACGAAGAGGGACTTATTTGAAGAAAGAGGAAGGAGAAACCCTACAAATGAAAGCAGACAAAAACAAACAAACTATACCAAAAAGCCAGGTGGTCCCTTAAATGCTCATGGATAGTGTTTCCCTGGAGAGTAACTAGAACCATGGCTCCATCTTGAGATGCAAAAGTATGGACATGAAAACTTGCTGTCACCTGAGCTATCTGAGCTTTCTATTTTTCTGTCCAGAGTGATGAATGGTTTCTTGTCTTGCAAAGACAATGTGTCTTTTTCAAGAAAAAGAAAAAGAAGAAAAAAGCACAAGAGGATGAGAAAGAGTGTCAGTCTTCTAGCATGTTGAAATGGTGAGGATGTGTTCAAAAAGTAAATAAGTAATGCAATAAAGGGGTCTTCAAGAAAAGCATTCCAAAAATTATGAGTGGAAAATCGGTGACAGTTATACACAAGAGGGAGTGTTAATCAAAGATTCTAGGGAGGAAATGAATGATCTAATTGAATGAATGAGATTGAAGACATGATTTGACAGTGTTGTGCAAAAGAGTAGGAGGAAGAAATGTTGGAGGCAGAGAAATTATGCTAGGAAACAGTGAACTTTGGAGAAACAGCAATGGCGAAGGGCAGCAAGACCATTATAACATATAGCTGTTTGGATTTAGACATTGTTTCACCGTATCTACGTTTGTTCTATATTCATTATAGGGTCCTAGGGTTTTGCGGGTGTCCCAACAATGGTTCTGCAAATTTAAGAAATCTGAAATCAAACAGGCATATAAAAACAGATAATATAGAATATGATTAGGTTTCCAATGAAACTGATCTAACAAAATGCTAAGAAACCTGCTTAGGATTTAGGGTAGGCATTGCAAAGGAGGGAGTTGTGGGTTGAGACTTCTAAAATAATTTTGATAGGTAACATATATTTGAGGGATCAGTTATAGATTCCACATTTGGGGGCAGCAGCAAAAGATTAAAAAAGGGGGGGTTGATAAGAAAAACAGATAACTTTTGAAACTTGGAAGGATTAGAAGCAGATCATTTTTGGAAAGAAAGAAAATCCTATATGATCAAATTCATCACAGACATGGAGAGGGATTATGACTACCATATACTCATAGGATTCATCCATTAGAAGGTCATTGTTACCTTAAAATCTCTAAACTGTGAAGAATAATTCTATGAGATTAGAGCAAAGGAAGTAAAAGATCAATTTGTAAATACATGAGGAAATGGAGCAAGAAGGAACAGACTCCTAATTTTTAAAGCATGACATAAGATAGTAGTAGGATTTCAGTTAAAAGAAAAAGATTTGTGTAAAGAGTTTTATTTATTTATGCTCATTTTTATCTTTTTCTTCATGGCTACCGAAAGCATTTGCCTTAAGGTAAATATTTGAAGACACAAGCAAAAAGCCTCATAACATAAGGTACAATGGTAATGAATGAAATCAGAGAAGGTAAGTAAACTAAGAATTAAGAGAAAAATTAAATTAAAAATAAAAGTACAAAGGTAAGGTAAACAGTAAAACATGTCGGGTAATTGCATGCATTGTGTGTGTGTGTGTGAAAAATGTTATGTTAGAAATAATAGAAAAAGGAAAATTTTATTCCAAACAACCCTATAGATTCGCTATTGCCCTCAGACAAGTTAGCTGACCTTTGGTTCTTATGCCTTGGGCTCAAGGTCTGTAAAATGGAGCTAATAATACTTGCCCCTTACTAATTTAAATTCTCCGAGAAATGAGGAGATAGTTTATAAAAAGAGCCTTAAGCTCCCTCAAAAACATATACTATAAAAGGTATCATACCTCAGGCCACAGCTATGTAACTAGAGTGATATTTCCCATTATGTTTAAAGTTTTGTTTTGTTTTGTTTTTTCCTTGTCTGCTTGTGTTTTGCTGTTGTTGTTTTTTAAATATAAAGCTGGCTCACTAAGTCACCAAGTTTCTAAATGGAATTTTAAAAATTCATATGAAATTTCAAACCTAGTTATACTATTAGTGCAGTGCTTTTATTGTCCTATATGCAAGTTACTTGTAAAACAAATATGTACATACAATGACACCAATTTTTCAAAAAGTATTTGCATCTAATCATCAATTGGGCATGAATATATCTACAGTCACTTATTTGGGAATGCCATTTATCAGCTATTCTTTGTCCCCATTTTGACACAGAGAAGAGTTGCAAATGAAGACACACCCTACTACGGGACTTTTCAAATATTTTAAAAGTTGTGACAAATATATTCAGTGGTAACTCCAGATAATATGCAATTCTGGGCATAAAGTGTATCTTCATTGTTATACCAGGCTTCAGCTGATAGAAGTACATTCAGGTTGGCATTGCTTTAAACTCCTATAGACTTAGAATAAACATTCTCCATTCTTGTATAACTTTATTCACTTTGAATTCTGAAAATCTATGGTTCACTTGGGAAATAGGCAGAAGTGTTAATGGGGATGTCTTCTATCTTCTAATTTGCCTACTGTGGTGGACCCAGAATGGCTGCCTCTTTTCTTCTCTCCCAAATTCACTAGAAGTGTTCATGAGCCCCTTGTAAGAGATGTGTGAATGCAGTTACCATTTCCATATAAAATTAATCACACAGACTGGAAAGGACAAACACAGCAATAAGGATTTAAGTCAGGTGCTGTGGGTTTTGCAATGTAACATTCAATAAATACATTTGCTCATTAATATTTTTGATGCTTTCTTTTCTGGAAAATGTGAGCAGATGCTAAAACTGATACATCAGTATATTTAGGATTAGGAGAAATACAGCCTGCTTGATGAGGAAAGGAGTTAGATCATATTTTGGCTATAGAATAAGGCTTGTTACCTAAAGACATTATTGCAAGGGGTAAAGCATTCATGATGGGAAAATGTGGTGAGCATTTGATTCATTATTCTTTATAAAATTGATCTACTTACTTGATAATGCAAATTATCAAACAGTAAACTTAAATCTAGGCAGTCAAACAGGCTTACAGGTCACACGAGATGTTATCACAATTTCTACTTCAAATATGAACTACCCCAGATTTCATCCTGCTCTTATCCAGAGGGTTCAAAGGAGGTCAAGTCAATACATTTCACATTCATAAAAGAGAGGATTGAAGCAATGTTCAAAAAAAAAAAAGAATTTAGCTATCTAGAAAATTGATGTCAAATTTTACTATAAGTACAACTGTCTCATTTTTATTTTATCTTGCAGATTCACTAATTTTTTAAGTTTTAAAGACCTATCAAATCACATCTTTTTTGAAAGTACTGACATAAGAACATGTAGTCTTTTTTTTTAAGATTTTATTTATTTATTTGACAGACAGAGATCACAAGTAGGCAGAGAGGCAGGCGGGGGTGAGGGGGGGTGGGCGGGGAAGCAGGCTCCCTGCTGAGCAGAGAGCCCCATGCAAGGTTCCATCCCAGGACTCTGGGATTATGACCTGAGCTAAAGGCAGAGGCTTTAACCCACTGAGCCACCCAGGCACCCCACATGTACTCTTCATAACCTGAAACTTTGAGAAAATTAATTTTGAAACTAACTAATGTGCTCTTCTGTTTTCAGAATACAATCACTGTCAAATATATATGGCATTACTAGATGAGACCTATTAAAAAAAATCTTCATGAGAAAGTTCATTGATAGTTTCTAAGAAAAACAACAGAGATCACATGCATATTTACAAATACATGATAGTAATAAAACTTTTGTTTTTTTTCATTCTTAATTATTAGATTGATTAAAAAGAGGACTATCATACCATGAAAGCATATATGATGTCTCACAATCAGACACAATTAAAAATATTTGCCTTCTGCCTACATTAGCAAAATCTTCCTGGTTACAACCCATACAATAAATACTTAGGGTTTTCTTTGATCAGACAGTGGCCAATTTTAGAAAAGGGAAAACCATGAAGGTGAACTTTGGGAATATCCTGTTATATGCACTACTTATAATAAAAGGAAAAACATAGCATTGGGGTAAGAGTGCAGAAACTCTTCCCTTGGAGTTCATTTCTTATAACCTAGTGACACCACATTTATGGGGATTTTATTTCCAAGCGGGTAGGACATTATGGATGCTAGTGGAAAGAACTTCAAGTTAAATCTCTTTCCTTATTGAATACTGCTCTGTGTCTTACAGACAACTTTATGGAGAACTTTAAATCTGCACCTTCCTTTTTAGCTTCAATAGCTTCTTCATAAATCGTCTCCTTATCTGGAACTCACATACAGCTGTCTCAGTCACATCAATTACTTCTGAATGGGCTGAGAAGGCTTTTTTTTTATTTTTTCCAATTCACTTAGTTACGTCCATCAAACAGACTTCTAATGACTCTCTTTGTCAGTCATAAAGCACTGAAGCAGGCATGGAGCAGAACATTGCAGCATTCATAAGGAACACTACGTTTTATTTTTAAAGAGGATCTATCTAAGACTGTGAGGTCTTTTCTTGCAAAGGCACAGGTACTCGATTAATCTGCAAACATTTTCAACTGACGTCAGTGGCTACTGGACAAACATATCTAGGATTCCATAGCACTTTAGATGGAATATATCTGGCAGGACCTTCAAAGAAACCTTAATCGGGTCTTTTAAACTTTTTAGGGGCATCTTCTTTTGCTCACATCTCAATATTTTTCCATACTTCAAACAGTTTTTTCTTTCTTTCAAGTCAATAGCAGATGAAAGGGTATTAAAAAGAAACATGTTGAAACACTTGGGCTAGTTAATTAAAACACTCATTTGGGGAAAGAGAAGTTAACTAACTGCATTTATTTCTTTTGACTTGCATGCAGTTTCATGTTTGACATTATTATTTGTTCCACAGAAAACTAAGAATGCAGAGGATACTTGGTAGTTCTTAGTCCAGTAGATTACAAAATACTTAATACTGCAAAGGAACAATGATTGTTGGTATTAAAACAGTAGCCACTATGTACTGGAAAAGTGTTATTTATTTTACTTATGCTGTAACTTCTCCTCATGTCATTCCTACCTGGGTCCTACTATATTCTGATTTGGGGAGTGAAAACAAAATAATGAATTTCAGTATTTACTGCAAGAAGTTCTCTAGACTTAAAATACAAATGGGTCTCCTATTTCTCCCCCATAATGAAAACTAACAGGAAACAGAATAGCCAAAGCCTATCATTCTTAGTAAATGCATGCAAACTTTCTCTTTCCCCTGAAACTCCAAAAATAGATATTATGCCTTAAAACCAAATTATAGATCCTCCATATTACCAACACAATTGCTTGACCTATCTTTTGCTCTATTTGCTGACTTCTATTAAACCTAGCCCAGGATTAACAAACATTTTCTGTAAAGGGCCAGAAAGTAAATATTTTGGGCTTTGTAGGTCATAGTCTCTGCCACAACTCAACTCTGCCGTTGTAGTACAAAAAGATCCACTGAAGAGACGAAGGAATGAGCGTGGCCATGTTCAAATAATACCTTATTTATGGAAATGAAAATTCAAATTTGGTATAATTTCCCCACTCTGTGAAATGTTACTTAAAATTCTTTTCAACCATATAAAAGTGTAAAAAATTAAATTAAAAAAAATACAATCTTTCTGTTGTCATAACATTTTTAAATGTCACTGTGGACCAGTGGTGCCCTCATAAACACTGTTTATCCATTATACCTCTGTTTCAATGACAGTGCCTTGAATATAGTCTATATTCAATTGTCATTCATTAACCTGTATTGCTATTTCTTGTCCTTTTTGGAAATAACTCTGAATGGGGGAATCAGGAGAATTGGATTCAAGTACTGGCTCTGATATTAAGTGTGAAATCTGGGGAAAAGACTAGTCTTTCAGCTTTAGCATTGTAAACCTTAAAATGAAGACGCTGTGGCCAATGATAGTATCTTTCCAGTTCAATTCTCTGAAACTGTAAGAAGATAGGTGTGTTGAATGAATGAATAAATGGTTGAATTCAGTGATTTTAAAGTAGGCTTTGCTCACCCATTAAGAAATTCCTTAGAACACTGCAGGCAAATACCAATGTGTCTTGGAATGCATTTACTCAGCGAATAAAGATCATGAACCAAAATATGCATAATAATCAAACATTTTAGTCAATTACCTTAATGAAAAGCTACAAAGATGGTTCCCTCAGGCTTGCCATTTTTGTGAAGAAGTAGAGACATTCATTTGAAACCTCAGCTCCATGGAATATGTTTGCCTAATTCTTACCTACCTTCTGAAACCACCTCTCCTGTGATTCCTTCTTCACTGAACCACATAAAAACATTTAGTTCTAAGGTGCCTGGGTGGCTCAGTTGGTTGAGAACCCAACTCCTGATTTCTGCTCAGGTCATGATCTCAGGGTCTTGGGATTGAGCCCCACGTGGAGCTCTGCACTCAGTGATGAGTCTGTTTCTCTCCTTTTCCTTTGCCTCCTGCTGCTCCCCACGTTTGCACACACATTCTCTCTCTCTCTCTCTCAAATCAATCTTCTTAAAAATATTGAGCTCCTACTGTGTGCTAAAGTCTGTGAGATCTCACTCATCTCTCCAAAGGTATGATTCCTATAGCAGAGGTTAGCAAGGTTAGTATGAAATGGGATGGTGACACATGCTGGGCAGTGATTGGATTACACCTCCCATTTCGTTTGAGACCCTAGTAGTCCCTTGTAAATTTCCATGTTTACACTGACAGAGAAGCAGGAAAGCAGAGGGAGTCCTAGTTAGGAAAAGAGAATATTGACAAGCAGCTAATGAGAAAAATGCTATCTTCAAACGGCATTCAATCCAACAAAGACTTATTAAGCACTTGCTTTGTGCCTACCACTGTGCTAAAAAATCTACATGCTGCAAATTCAGGCATTAAGCTCAGTTGGGTAAGTGTAGATTAATCACAGCAAAGCACTCAGAATACAAGCAGAGGTTTCTTTTTTTCTTTTTCTTTTTCTTTTCTTTTGCTATTGTGATAATCATCAAAAGCTCAGTTCGCATGCGGCTCCGTTGCTTTGCATGACTACTCTACACACCTATGGAGTTCCAGAAGCAGCTGAATGAGGTCGATAAACCTGTGTCTTAAGGCACGCAGCTGGAGTTAGTCTGTAGCTGTTCAAGGGAGCAGCACTGAAGACCCAAGTGGAACTGAACGAAAACTGCCCAGGCTTCCAGCTACTAAAACATCAAAAATGAGCAAATAGACAACAATAACAAAGATGAAAAACAGCCTTTCAAAAGCTACCTCCTAAAATACACAGAAGCTAAGAAGTGCAGAGAGAAGCCTGCCTCGCCCGCGCCAGACTCAATTCTCCCAAAGTGAAGTGAATGAAAACGAAATGTGCATTTTCTGAGGCACTCAAACAGATGCTCTGGATTGTTGTCTCTTTTTTCCTTTTCCGTCATAGACATTTCATCCAAACTGCACCTGGTGAATCTGTTTAGGAAACTATATACACTTAAAATCATTTACTTTTCCTTTTCTACAGAATGGAATGTTGTGCCCTTAAGTAGCTTTCCATGGTCCGGGTGGATTAAAATGTCTGACAGGAATCAAGACATACAAAGGGAGTAAGGCTCTGAAGTGTTACTTAGGCATTTAATTATTAAACTGAGTTGAAAACTGACCCTTGAGCCAGATGATTCTGCTATACAGGTGCACCTTCTGCTAGCCCGGTGAACGCATATTCTCTGCCACCCCTGCCAGCTTACTTGTTTCACCTTGTTTCTTGCACTTTAGTAAAAAGAGAAACTACCAGTGTCCATAAGGAAAAATGTATTGCAAGGTCAGTAGATGGTAATTTTCCTTCTTCAGTGCAAGTCAAGGAACTCCAGAGAAATCAGTGGAAGTGGGTGTGGTGGTCAGAGAAATGGACCCTGCTGACGTCCACATCCTAATCCCTGGAAACTGTGAAGACGTAGTCTGACAGGCAAGGGGTGATTTTAAATGGCAGAGGGAATTAAGATTGCTCATCAGCTGGCCTTAAAATAGGGAGATTATATTGGATTACCTGGGTGGGCCCAATGTAACCCCAAGGATTCTTAAAAAATAGACAAGAAAGCCAAAAAAAAAAAAGGATATAAGAATGATGCAGTGTGAGAACTGTACTCACCTTTGGTAGCTTGGAAGAGAGAGGAAAGAGCCACAGGCCAAGTCATACAGGTGGCAAAGAAGGGAGCAGATTTTCTTCCAATGCCTCCACAATAAACACTGCCTATCAACACCTTGACTGTGAACCCAGGGAGGCCCATTCTGGCTTTCTGACCTCAAAAACGTTGAGGTAAAATAAATCAGCATAGTTTTAAGCCACTAAATTTTAGACAATTTGTAACAGCAGTAATAGGAAACAGAGAGTTAACCATGAATCGGATGTATGGTGGAAGGAAATAGAAATGAAGCATTTGGGCTTAGGTTTCACGTTTATGAAAGACGGGAGACTCCTCAGTCAAATGCACTTTGGTGTTCCATTCCTGGATCGCCCCACCTATAGGATGCTGAGACTTAGCATATCATTCTAATAATTATACTTATTTTATAAAACACTCAAATACACTGTGTTGCCTGTTTTATGTTGAAAGTGTTCCTTCAGGGTAAACATGTTAAAATCATCTTCTTAACCTTATTTTCACATTGATTATTCTTTGGGTACAGTGAAAAGACCAATACCAAACAAAACAAATTAAAAAAAAGAAACGAAGCAGACTAGGTCTCTGTCTACTTATACATTTGAGGAAAAAACACTTCACATGATAACCTCTCTATTTTAAAGGTGCAGTAAAGGTCCAATTTCTTCTCCTATGTATAACAGGTCCTACACTGTAGAGTGTTCTATAGCGGATCATGATGAATTGAGCCCAAAATTTTGTCTGTAGATCAAAGATTTAGGTACCTGATAGAGGCTAAAAAAAAAATCCATGAATTGTAAAAAATCACCTAATCTACACTGGAAGAGTTAATAATTCCTAACCTGTGCCAAACTGTAGTTATCATATTTGTAGACATTACTTTTCATCTGCTTCCTTCTTTCTTTTTTAAAGATACTTATTTATTTATTTATTTATTTATTTGAGAAGCGGAGAGAAAGAGAGAAAGTTCATACTTTCTGCTGAGCAGAGAGCCTGAGGGGGAGTGAGAAGCAGACTCTCCACCAAGCAGGGAGCCCAACACAGGGCCGATCCCAGGACCCCAGGATCATGATCAGAACTGTAGGCAAATGCCCAACCGACTGAGCAACCCAGGCGCTCCCCTCTTCTTTCTTATCTCCTTTTTGTTTTATGTTTGTGCAGTAAAGAAATTTTTAGGAGGATGAATTCTTCGTATAACAACTTGAGATTTTCAGAGGAAAGGAAATAAATAAATTCACCAAATAAATAATAAGTAAGCATGTTGGCATTTCATGAATCCTTAGAGAAATGAAGATACTCACAACTGGACCATAACATGAAGCTTCAAAAGGAATTCTTATATAACACAGCAAGTAGCCCGAAACACTGATAAGAATTTAATTTTTAGCCATGATTTGAGAATGTGACCTAGATTATCTAATATTTGCCATATATAATTTAAATATTACATGCCACAAAAACAACTTATTTCATTTATCACTTCTTTGAGAAAATATGATTGAGTTATTAAGCTTATGGATAAGGGGCATTTTTAAATTTGAAAGTTAAACAAGCAAGTCCACAAGACAATAATGTTATAGGACAACCATATTTTACTACTAGTATTATATGGTTTTCTAAGCATTTGTACATTTCACATTTGGAAAATACTTGGTGAGCTATATCTAAAATAAAATATCTTATTGCTTTTTTTAACCTTAATTGCTTTTCAAAGTCTCTGACTTCTTTCCTCCCACACAAGTTTATATACATTGCCATTTTATACACATTGCTTCAATGATTTCTTAATTTTCACTTTAGAAGTACCAAAATTATAACACTTTGGTCACACATAGTTTGTAAAATATATTATAGCATATTAAAGCGTTTAACTCACTAATGCTTCTGTTCCTTGGATCTCATTATATGCATTCTATGTATTAAGAAATAATGATATGCTACGTAATTAAGTTAACTCATATTTTCAGAGATGCAACACTGTTTTGGTACCTCTCTCTATCTCTCTCTCTAAAAACTCGAGTGGCTCGGGACGCCTGGGTGGCTCAGTGGGTTAAGCCGCTGCCTTCGGCTCAGGTCATGATCTCAGGGTCCTGGGATCGAGTCCCGCATCGGGCTCTCTGCTCAGCAGGGAGCCTGCTTCCCTCTCTCTCTCTCTCTGTCTGCCTCTCCGTCTACTTGTGATTTCTCTCTGTCAAATAAATAAATAAAATCTTAAAAAAAAAATAACAAAATTCGGGTGGCTCAGTCGGTTAAGCATCTCTGCCTTCAGCTCAGGTCATGATCCCAGGGTCCTGGGATGGAGCTCTGAATCAGGCTCTCTGCGCAGCAGGGAGCCTGCTTCTCCCTCTCCCTCTGCCTGCCGCTCCACCAGCTTATACTCTCTTTCTGTCAAATAAATAAATAAAATCTTCAAAAAAAATAAAAACTTCAGGTTTTTAATGACCACTCCTTATATGGGAGGATTGTGAATTAACTAGGGTTGGCATATGTTCTCTTTACCCAGTTTGACAGAGAACCCTGAAGTAGAACACAGCTGAGTAAGAGACTTACACTGATCAACAGAAAGAGAAACCTTCTGGGGGGTAATCAGGAAATGGTAGCAGACATTTTCTGGAATATACTGAAAGAAGACAAAGCCTCCTTAATGGTTTAGTTGACAAAGTGTATTTAAAATGCATAGTGATAGGAACTGGGGCACCTGGGTGGCTCAGTTGGTTGAGCTTTTGACTCGTGGTTTCAGCTCAGGTCATGAATTCGTGGGTCATGTGATCAGGACTTGCATCAGGATCCACACTCAGTGGGGGATTGTGCTTGAAGATTCTCTCTCTCTTCTGCCCCTCCCCACATTTGCTCTCTCATGTGAGTGCTCTCACTCTCTTAAATAAACAGATAAACCTTTAAAAAAAAATGCATAGTGATGTTCCCTAACACTCATTGATTGCTTACTATGTATCCATTCAAAGCTTATTTAATTCTCACCATAGCACTATGGAGTAAATGAGGAAACCGATGCCCCTGTAGGTAACTTGCCCATAGTCACACAGTTGCTAAGCGATCCACAGGTTAGTTCTTATTCACCAAGCAGTATTTTGGCCTTGACAGACTGCTGAGAAGTTAACATACAGACAATGAGATTTCGTAGGTATTGACAAGAGCACTGGTTCTTGGCCCTGATGAGTTAATTTAAAAGTAAACCTGGAGAACACAAAAGAACAAGTCCTCAGCAGAATAAAGACAATTATTTCACCCACTTCTGGTAAAGGTTTTTCAGCGGTTCTTTAGGTTCAATAATTAGACATTCAGATTTGAACTCCACTGGACATTGCCTATAGTTCAGCGTCACATTTAAGCCACTTGTAAAGGAAACGATAAGTACTTCACCTTTCACTATGTGAGCTTAAGGCATTTTGTTTTTAAGTCCAATAAAACCTTCTGCATTGCCCTTCACGAGTCAGCTGTGGTCTACTCTTGCTGTTTATTTTAATTACTGGGAAACTTAGAGAATATTTATAGTTGGACTACATCCCAAAATTATGTTACGATAGGGCTCAGTATCCATGTCAGCAGGATTGACAATTCACTCTGATTCTAAAAAATACTGGGAAATCATCCTACTTTCCATCTGCCTTGGCTGCCAGGAATCTCAGCGCTAAGTTACCAAATATTTATAAGCTTAAGTAAAGTAGATATGTTTTCTTATTCCCTCTATGTGGTTTTTGAGGTACTAGTTCTATTTTAATAGTCTCATTATGTGTTCTGTCATAAAATATCTCAATATTTTTAGAGGCAGATAACCTTCATTTTGAAAATGGTTATAGAAAAACTTAAAATGAGCGTTCCTTATCATTCGCTTTATTGACTTTGGGGGGAAAATGGTTTGAGTGCTATTTTTTAAAAGCTATATTATATTTTAGAGAAAGTAATTTGTAATTAAAATCAGCCATACTTGGGGTTTTATTCAGAAACAAGATGACGGATGGAGATTTATTTATTAGTTAGTATGGGAATGACCAATATGCCATTAGAGTCACAGGGAAATTCATCTTTATGAAGTTTTCTACACTTATCATGAGATATGTAAGACCTGTTTTGTTCCTTAATCAGCAGTTAGTCTTGTATGACTGGTGATAGCTCTATTTTTCATCAACATGTTTCAAATGTATATTGCTATCCATAACTTTATTTCCATATGATTATATATTAATTCTACCTTTAGGACTAGGAAATCCTGAGATAAAATGTCATTACAAGGCAGCATTATGAAGCATTCCAAAAACCATGTCTTCACCATTTCTTTCTTCTTTTAGCATTTCATATGCCTTTTTTTTTTTTTTTTCATTTTCCTTTTCTCCCATATATCTCAAGTCATTCTGCTGACATACTGCATCAGCCATCTAGGACAAATTACTCTTTCTCTGTTCTGGATTTCCATGCACTAATTTTGAATACCTATAGTAATGGCAACCGGAGTATTTATGTATTGCCTTATAGATGTTATGTTGTTCCTGTCAGATAACACAGTGTCTTAACCTAATTAAAATACTTGGTGCCTGAAGAAAATCTTTTATAAGTCATATAAATTTCAAGAATAGCATATCTGAGGTTTGGGGAAATGTGAGGAAGGGGACTGAACTTCTCATATCATAATTATTTCACCTATTCTTCCTGCAACTGGAAATAGCAATAGACTAGGAGTTGATACCTAAGCTTTCTTATTTCAATAACAATTCAGAAATGTTTCTTACATCTCCACTTTGCTCACACTGGCTTACCCATTCATGAGCTCTATGAGAAAAGGTAAGATTATTAATTCCTAGAAGTCTAAGTTCCTAATCTCCAGTGTGGAAGAAAACCAGAAACACTTACATCAGAGTATAGCCAAGAGAGTTAAGTGAGACAATCCAGTGAGTTCTAATGCCTGTGTGCGTGGCAATTTCTTACGAAATTGCTCAAAAGTACTCAAAAGCCTGCTGCCCCACAACCAGAGAATCTGGTCGTTTATATAAACAAACAAACAAACAATAACCTAGATGATTGCAACACACATCAAGCTTTGAGAATCACTGATATAAGCCGTGTTAAACACTCACCACGTTACTTGTTTTATCAGTATTAGAGTTATTATCAACATCATCATTATTATGGCTGACCTTGAGATGCTCCTAACAGCAAGCAATAAAGAGGCAGTTGGGGCCACCCATTACCAGGAAATTTAATTATGGCAAAAAACAATACCAAGAACTGCAGTCATTGATTACCGCCTCATCTCCAACTCCCCCACCCGCCCAGCCAACACACACACACACACACACACACACACACAAACGCACACACAAATATAGGTGGTGAGGAGTTGGTGAAAGACAGCAGGGTATAGAGTCGTAGCTAAGTGGGTTTTAGTCTAAAAACATTCTGGGGAAAGTTAAGGAGACAGATTTCAAAGGATGTAGTCAACAGCAGAGGCAAATCCAAAAAAGGACATCTTGGAAATGACCTAATGACTGAGCCTTGTCCTGACAGACAGGCTATTGCTTCCTACTGGCTGAAAGACCTAACTGAAAGCAATAGCAGATGCGAGATATCTTACCTCACAGAGGGCAGCTCAAATGGGATTTGCTTTGCAGGAAGATCCTGCATCTTGTTATCTAACTTTAAGGGACTGGAGACCATAAAGGCATGGGAGATTAAGCAAGGGGTGATTATTTAAGCAAAAGCAATTAAAAAAATTTACATCTGTACAAAATACACATATCAGGAAAAACAAGTCAAAACGATTTGTAAAATCTAAAACTGTAAAATCTGAAATACTACAATGTCTCAAAGGCTTTTCTTTAATGAAGTGAGTTTTGCTATATTCAAAATAGATGGGATAGGAATGTCTGAGAATTTGCATTGTTCTAGATAACCATGTTCAAAATCTATACTGTAGGAGAACCCTGGGTAGTGCTTTCAAAGTTTTTTTTTTTGTTGTTGTTGTTTTTTGATCACTACCAATAGTAAGAAATACATTTCACATTCTTATCGCGCACATACATGCACAGACCCCCACTCACGCACACACAGGAAAGGAAGTATCATATAACAATATTTTCCTTTACTTCATGCAGTGCATTTTTCAGTGCATATGTATATATATATAACCATATTCCAGCTCATTTCTCTTCTTTAATTTAAAAATACTGGTTAAGAGCCACTAAATTGACCAGATAACCCATTTCTGGGTCGTTACCACAGTATGAGAAAAAATGGCATTTGTGAAAAATGGAGATTTTAGCCCCACCTCCATCTCAAGGTAGACATTTAGTAGTCCTGGGGTAGGAGTCAGGAATGTGCATTTTTAAGTGTCTCGGGTGATTCTGATCTCTAGAAACACTGTGACTACGGAGTTAAAATCTGCATTCAGATATATAGCTGATTTCACCTTCACCTGATGCCTTCCATCTTCCTGCTCCTACATGCTTCTCCTCTACCATAAAACAGAACGGAAGCCAGCCTTAGACCTAACTCAATCCCATGCCTGGCACCATATTTAACAGATGAGTAAACTGAGCTCCAGAGAAAATAAATGCAGTTATAAATTTACAACCCTCTGGTTTTTAAAGTCTTCCGCAGATCCCAATAAATCCCCAAACAAAACAAAACAAAAACCAAAAACCTTCTCAAATGTAATTTATGATTTACGTCATGCAGACTTCCCCCTACCCCAGGCTGCTTTTATGGTTAGCAAATAGAAACATGTTAAACCAATTCGACCGAACTCCACCTTTAATGTATATTTATCTCACCACAAATTGGGAAACTTAACTTCTCAATTTTCTTATTAAAGTTCAACTACAAATCTACCTTTGGGGGAAAAGAAAGAACATTTCCAGTGTACTCTGGAGTTGTACCAAGTAAAGGAGAGTATTACAGGGCTGAAAGCTGATTGTACTATAAGCTATAAAGATATTTCCCATTACTGCCCAAGAAGCACATATATAGAACTAATTGGCTAATATTTGAAATGATTTCTCAACTTAAACTACAGGCAACTTTTTTACTATTCACATGATATCACTACAGAAAAGTAAATACAACCCATTTTATTTTTGTACAATATTGACATGTATTACTTATTTCAGAAGGGTAAACAGCTAATATGTGTTTTAATCAGTTTGCTCGCCTGGTTATACATACTCTCTATCAAGAACAAAATTATTAATTCACACAGCTTCTGTTAAGCAATTTAGAAATCATAGGGGTTTATCCTTCTTTTAAAATTCTGTAATAAACAGAAATATACCCAACTAATATCTAAAAAATAACTTTGCACAATCTCATTGAAACATTTATATTAAGCAGTTATTGTCTATGGATAATTAAAGGAGATCATTATGTAGCTTAAGAAATATTTTATACCTGGAGTTCCCTTAGAATGACCTTTAAAAGTTTCCACAACACTTTGGTGTAGATAGAGAAAATATTTGAAGTTATTGAATCTTGGTCATGATTTAGTATGCTGTAACATAAAATGTTGAATGAATGAACTAACAAATGAGAAAAATTATTCTTTTTGTTATTTAAAAGATTTGATTTATTTATTTACTTGTTTGTTTGACACAGAGACAGAGAGAGTACAAGCAGGCAGAGTGGCACGCAGAGGCAGAAAGAGAAGCAGGCTCCCCTCTGTGCAAGGAGCCGATGTGGGACTCAATCCCTGCACCCTAGGGTCAGGACCTGAGCTGAAGGCAGAGTCTTAACTGACTACACTATCCAGGCGACACAAGAACAATTATTTTTCAATCTCATGTCTTCAAGCCCTTTAAATATTTGCAATATCTATTAAAAGGAAGTTTGTAAGGCAATTTAGAGGTGCATACAAAAGGACGGGTAGAGAGGAAGTGGGAGGTGTTTGCTTAACTGTTCAAAAGCATGCCACTGTCCATGTATCTTCAAAGATACACATAAACGGCACTTGATCTTAGCCAAAAGGCTGAGAAGTGATACCTGTAAACTGCAAATAATCTACATATTTGCTTTCAAAAGTAGGATCCAAATTCAGCATAATGACACCTAATTAGCTATTGCTGTAAGATATAGTAAATATTTTGAAGAAGTAAAACTTTATTTAAAACTTCTTTATCAAATTTTTCACTACTTCATTAAAATTTTCCACACAATTAGTCAGAATTAGTGTGGTTTTACTACATCTAATTTGTTAAATTACTGTCTAAATCATTCATCTGTAAGACTAAAAAAGAAAAAAAAAATCATTTCTTGCTCCAGTGATAAGGTCTGTACTATACATTCAAGGTACAAGATCGTTCATAACATTTATAAGAAATGGAATTTTGTTATTTTTATCATCATGGAGGGTTAAAGCCCAAGAAAGAAAAACAAAATTTATAGAAACAAACACATTGAGAGTCAGTTCAGCATTGGAATAGTTGTCCAAATCAACAAAAGCAATTAAGCTGCATTGGAATAAATAAAAATCTCAACAAATAGCATTTTCTATTTTGTTTAGTTTCCAATTTCACAGTAGGAATTTAGTGCTTGTTTAAACCTATATAACTAAATTGTAAATTAAATGCTCTCTAGGCATATCAAATTCACAGTCCAAAATGCAAATATAACTGGATTGAGCTAGAAGTTGTTTATAATGTAGTGGAGAGGCGAAAAATGTCATTAGAATATTTAGAGTTATGTCATGGAGTTCAGAAAGAAACAATAACCCTTGCAACTCATTATCGCTTATGTAGTGAAAATCATTCTTGCTTACAAGATTGGAAGGGACCCTTTGAATACCTTTCACACTGACCCAGAGTTCTATGTAGGGTGCATTAGATGAAATGGAAAAAAATAAGCATCAACAGGGTTTTGAGTTAGGGCTATGTTCATTGCACAAAACAGGTGTCTTCATTGCCCACATCCCTTCCTGTGCTCAGTTTCACTTTAAATGAGTTTGCTTTCATTTAGATTTGTTTGTCATATAAATTCAATCTGAGTAAAGTGACAACTAATGAGGTGACAAAGCCAGTCCTTGGGCATCTGGCATCATTCCCCTTACTATGTTTTCTTTTTCTTTTTTTTTTTTTTTGGTGAATGGGGTGGTGCTTGTATTTTCCATGTCCTGGGATGATCTGCATGGTAGCAGAACAGAAAATGACTTCCTCAAACTTCTATCACTGGTTATCTAAAAAATAAGTGCTGCTCTGCCTCCTCTTGGAAGCAAAATAACCAGGGGAAAATAGCATTCATGACGTGATAGCAGCTGGGAGAATTGTTGAGATAGACACTACTGTGAAATTCAGCTATACTCTCTACCACACAGTAGATATATCCCATGTTCCTATAGCCAAACTATTTTTTTAAAGATTTGATTTATTTATTTGATGGAGAGAGAAATCACAAATAGGCAGAGAAATCACAATCATAAATGTTATGAACTATCTTGTACCTTGAATGTATAGTACAGACCTTATCACTGGAGCACAGAGGGAAGCAAGCTCCTCACTGAGCAGAGAGCCCAATGAGGGCTCAATCCGAGGACCCTGAGTTCAGAACCTGAACCAAAGACAGAGGCTTAAGCCACTAAGCCACCCAAGCAAGCCCCATATAGCCAAACTCTTTCAAAGCATTGTACTAAGCTCATGTTTAAAATAACCCTTGCATTTTCTGATTAGTTTACATAGGATACTTAAGTGTTTCCACTGCTTTACACAGCTGAGATCATGTTGTCAACACTACAGATCAATGCATAAGAAGGTACAATAAAATACTGAAAATACTAAGACATACACCTGATTATGTAGTGTATACCTTCCTGAATAGGCTAAAGGATTCTCCAGAACAGACTTGCCTTCCTTTCTGTCCTCTGCCACCATTGGCACAAAGTTGATACTCATTGTTTGGGCTGAAATGTTCATGTTCATATTGAAAATCTGTTTAAATCTGTTCAAATTTAAAAATACATATTGATTTAAAATTCTGTAAAAAGAGAGGATTTACATCACCCTTGGTATAAAAAGATAAAACTGATGCATGACATAATACTATGATAAAAATAAAATAACAATATATTAAAAATAAGTATAATTTATTTATCACCTACAAACTTGCTAAGTATAATGCTAGAGGTTTTACATATGTTGCTTCATTTATTTCTCACAAGAACCATATGGCAGCATATGAATTATTACCTCCATTTTACAAAATGAATCTGAGTGTCGGAGAGGTTGAATAATCTTTCAACAGTGAAACAGAAAGGGGCAGAGTCAAAATGGAAAGCCAGTTTCTGGAGCATTTCACTCTTGGAGTTGCTTCCTAATCTAGTAGTAGTTATGTCATCCATATAGAAACATTTGTATTTTTTATTAAATATTGCTAGTGACAAGGTTGACATTAGCAAGATCATATACCTGGACTAAATGACCTCAAAACACAGGATCTTCGTTTCCCAAGGCAACTGGTCTCTAGGTCATGGACTTGACCTCACTGATCCCACACTCTAATTAATCACTTAGGTTTCCCTGGGAACCTGAAACTTTGGGGAGGCTGGTAAACATCATTCACTGGTGCCTACTTTGCCACAGACTTTGCAAATATTTTCTTCTGATAACTCCCCACTTGATAAGACTTCAATCTTATTCTTGGAGATAAGAGTTCACTCTTGGGTTTTGTTTTCTGCTTTGAGGGCATTCCAAAGCCAGGTTAAACTGGCTGCAAAGTAAACTTCAAACATCCTGCACTTTTGCTGGAGATGATACTTTAGAATGTGAGGCTCATTTTGCTGAAGGAATAATTCCTTTAAAACAAAATAAAATAGTCCAGGCAGTTAATAAGTCTTTATCAAGATTGAAAGACACTAGATCCATTTCTCCCAGGGAGCATACAGATATTTGCTCGCTACCCTGCACTGTCACATAGAGGAATCTGACTGGCTTTAGCCATCACTGGCCTTCTTCTACCATATTTATTACACAAACCTTAGCTGCAATCCCCTAAAATTTACCATTCCCTGGACACAATTAAACACATTCAATCATGGTGATATAAGTAGGTATATGTAAGCAGTAGAGCCAACTTTTCATATAGAAGTCAGTTTTTCCTCTTTCTCTGTAATGAAAAATAATTTATTTAGGGCCAATTAATAGAATAAATAGTACATTTTATTGCAAATGAAATTAACCTCTCGTTTAATTCACAAATGGGATTACACAAATTTCTGGAAACATGCTAACATATTTCTTTGCTAGATATTTGTAATCAGCTAAATGAGCCTTATCACCGGGAGATGAACCTTCCAGATCACATATACAGCAAGTCACATTTCTACAGGCTATTAGCTCACATATCTGCAAACCTGAGTATGTGCTAAATTGCTAACTTTAAATCCAAAAGTAGGAATAGCCTTAAGTGAGTCAAGAATTTCGAAGACAGACATTGTTACCTCCATTGTAATCTCCTGAATACTGATGCTAGGTGGTACTCTGAAATTTAATAGTTACTAAATAGTAACCCAAAAATTCAATAGTAACTCAAGCAAATTATATATGAATTGGCACCCATTTGTCTGATGTATGTGTATGTGTGTTCAATTTAGGTTGGATTTTTAATTTTGGAAAGTAAAAGTAAACCTACTTTTTAAGTTACCACATACTTTGGAAACAATAACAACAGCAGGTTAGACAATTTAAAATTTATTTTTAGACAAAAGTATTATCTGTTTATTTTGTCATGGAAAACAATCTAGTTGAAACTGCGAATTTTAAGGCTATATAAGATGTGACATAGAACAAACAGAATATGGGGCACTTGGGTAGCTCAGTTGGTTAACCATCTGACTCTTGATTTCGGCTCGGGTCATAATCTCCGGTTTGTAAGACTGAGCCCCATGTCAGGCTCCATTGTGAGCTCAGAATCAGCTTGAGATTCTCTCTCTCTCTCTACCCTTCCCCTGACTTGCTCATGTGCTCTTTCTCATTCTCTCTAAAATAAACAAATAAATAAATAAATAAATAAATAAATAAATATCTTAAAAAGACAACATACACAATTTAACAAAAAGTAATTTCTTATGAAGAGCATATAAAATTTATTCAGAAAAATGACTCTAGTGTACTCATATAACATTTTAAACAATGATAATCACACTTCAATAGGCTAGTCAGATTTAATGAGTAGGAAGCTCCCATATGGTACAGAGTGATTATTTGTGGGAGCAAATGTGTATTTCTTTTAAACTGTGGCAGAAAATAATGGCTGAGGTAAACAAAAAATGATGAATCAATGGGATAGGTCAGTACATACTATTTAATTGACAATTTTTCAGTGTTCTAACCTATGAAAGGGCTTATCAGATATGTTTCCTCCATTTTGGGAAATAGAATACCATCCTTAAATTAAAAAAAGATACATAAATAATTAGATAAATAAATAAATTCTTTGTTATTTCATTTCTCACATGCATATTCAATAAGAAAAGAGAAAACATATGAAAAATATACTAAGATGTGATTATTCATCTTACAAAACAGATTCTTCATTTACCAGTGATTCACTATTCAAATTCATCAGAGAAAAGTACTAGTGTACTTAAAATATATAATTTCTCACAAATCTATGCAGTGTAATTTATTAATTAAAAAAAGGGATCCACGGGGCACCTGGGTGGCTCAGTGGGTTAAAGCTTCTGCCTTCAGCTCAGGTCATGATCCCAGTGTCCTGGGATCGAACCCCACATGGGGCTCTCTGCTCAGCGGGGAGCCTGCTTCCTCCTCTCTCTCTGCCTGCCTCTCTGGCTACTTGTGATCTCTGTCTGTCAAATAAATAAATAAAATCTTAAAAAAAAAAAAAAGAATCCACTTCAGAATTCCGCTTAGAGTGACTATTTTTCTCTGTTAGCATTATTTGATTTGGTTTCTAATTCACTGTGAAACATTCCAATAAGTTTTAATACCTTCTCAATTAATTGGGGAATAGCTGGGTATGGGATTGCTCTTTTGTATTTTCTTCCCTTTTTATGTACACTACATCAATATGCAGTTAAGGGAGCCTGTCTTTACACATAGCCTATTTTACAACCAAGAGTTAATAATTTCTACATTTTATCTAATAATATATTTAGGGTAAAAAAAAAAAAAGCCATTAACTTGTTTGACAGAATCTCTCTCTTTTCCCTGTGCATTCTATGTTAAGTGCATGTCAATCCATGTAAATTCTTGGGAGAATTTTCTCCTGACCAAATAGGTTGAAAGTCTGACAGTTCACATAAGTGCAAATTAATAAAATCACCCCCAGTGTTTTTCTGAGGTAATTTATGTGCTGGAAACTCTGAAAAGTGTAGTTTAATTCTTAATATAAAATGGCCACTATAAACCGGGAGAGAGAGGGGTGAGCACACAGTCAGCTAGCTGGTTACAACATGTAATTAATTAAGAGTCTCATATTAATCAGTAGGTGACCTTTGGTCATCTTTCCTCCTTTGTAAAATTTGTCGCTGCTGCTGCTGTTTTACTTAAAGTTTAGTTTAAAAAACAGTTGATTTGGATCAGACACTATGGTAATTTCACTCACAGGGAGTAATCATTTCTTCATTATGGGGGAGAGAAAGTCTACAGATGCCAAGATCCTAACCAATCATTCACTTAATCCACATGTAACTTGGTGTTCTAATTATATAAATTATTCCACATATTTATCTGCAATAAATGGCTCTCTGGCTTAGGTCAAAAGCAGGCTTAATATTTCTACAGCACAATGCATATTAAAAAACGAAAGACTGAAATTACAGCACCAGAATCCAGATCCTTTCAGAGAAAAGCAACACTTTCAGTCCATTTAGTAAAGAGCCTGCTCCCGTTTCCTAAGTGGCTCTAAATGGTCAGTGCCCCTCCAAAATGTAATCAACGTGTTCTCCTAGCCCTGGTAAGACAGAGATAATGGTTTACTACATCATGAGATTTAACTAACTTAGAAACCCAATTAACTATTTTAATAACTAGAGAGGAGTTAATAGAGGATTCAAAATGACAGTTGGTAATTATAGGCCTCTCTTTCATTTACACAGAGCTAGAGAAGGTGATTTAAAAAAAAAAAAAAAAAGGCAGAAGATGTACCAAGTATAGCCCCAAAGAGAGCTGCTTTCATTTTTCAACAAGTATTTGTGGCGCCACTCCTGTGAGCCTATGCCTAACCTCCAGGAACTTTCTATCCAGCATGACTAAAAACAAGGAGGCCTCCACAGACTGGGTTACTACAATAACTGTAAAGAAAATGTTGCCTATTTATTGGGATTTGTTGAAGCCCCAGTAGCCTAATGGATAAGGCATTGGCCTCCTATTGGGATTTGTTACTTCACTTGGATATTACCAACACAATATTGATATCATCGATTATACAAGGTAAACATAAGATTGTAAATCTACCCTTAGAAATGATATGATTTATTTTTAAAAGAGCGTTGGTAAATGCACTCCTACATAAATACCTTGTGCATGCCATTTTCCAAGAAATCTATCAGATTATTGATTCTTTTTTCCCTTTGACCTTGAAAATCATTAAGATAAACTAGTGACTTAAACTCCATTAATGTGCATCAAAATAGATTATCTCTTTTAGAAGATTCTCAAATGTTGATCATATATTTAGGCCTAAGTGTTCAAAACATTTGATTTTCACCAGTCGATACTGACTACACAATGATTAAGAAAAATAACAAATGATGGAATCTAATGAAATTCTATCTTTTAGCAGACACATAAAACAAAGTGCATTATAAATCATGTAGTAGTCTAAGTATTTATGTTAAGCATGCAATTAAAATGATAGTATATTAAGTGTGTAGGACATTTTTTCTATCACCTCAGCTTCAGAATCCTTCAAATTAAATGAGTATGAATTGCATTAAATGCAAATCAGACACACTTGGCATATAAATTATAGCTCTCGTTGACAATGATTTTTATTTTGTATGTTTTAAAGGATAGCCCTAAAATACTGGTCAAGGCAAGTTTGACTCTAAAGTTTTTATTTCTGAAAGTCTGATAACGATGTCTCCTTAGTCTGTGGTTTAAATCACCACAGGCAAGCACTGCACATAGAACATAGCAAAATCATTTCACATTCCTTTGATATCTATATTGATACATAAGCTGCATTGATTACAGTTCTTCTGTCTTCTATACACAGCTCTATTATTGTTCTTTTGTCTTGCAATTATTTATTCATAATTTATCTCCCTACTGTGACTTTTCATTTAGTAAAATTGTGGCCCATTTTTGTATCTGCTGCTGAACAAGCACAAAGCAGATTTTCCACATTTTTTGGTACTATAACATTGTGAAGTTTATTAAAATATCATATTTAGCTATCTTCTGTTGGGCAACATTATGAAAGTTCCCTTAGTATTTTAGATTCCAAACATTTGTAATGTGGTCTAAGATCAACTTGCCTTAGTTTATACATGTTATTTTTCCTTTGTAAAGAAACCAGTAGTGAAATGTATAGCTTTTATTTTTCCCAAACCGCATTTACTTTATTCTATCAAACACTTAATTACTTTCAAACAACACCGTAAGTGTTTCATTAAGAGTGTTGTCACTTTTAAATTTATTAAGTCAAAGTAAATAGGACTAAAGTAAGACCATTACATTCTCAAATTCATTTTACCATGGATAATTTCAAACATACACAAAATCCAACAAAATTGGTAAGTTCCCATGCACACATTGGTCAGTCCCTACAACTATCATCTCAAGAGTATAACTGCCTTAACCTCCTTTCTGTGTACTGCCCTTCTTCTCCAATGACTGGAAACAAATCTCAGATATCACTTCATTTCATCCATATTTTACTACTAGTATCTATAAAATATGCATTATTTTAACCAACTACAACACCATTAGCACTATTAAATAATTATTCCAGGAAACAAACTGAGGGTTACAGAAGGGAGGGGGTGGGGGTTGGACTAACCGGGTGATGGGTATTAAGGAGGGCACATGTTGTGATGAGCACTGGGTGTTATGTGCAACTAATGAATCATTGAACACTACATCAAAAACTAATGATGGACTATATGTTGGCTAATTGAAAATAATAATAATAATAATAATAATAATTCCTTAAAACCATCAAATTTCCAGTCTATGTTCACATGTCCAATTCTTTCACCTTTGTAATAATTTATGCTTTTCAAGTAGAACCTAAATAAATTCCATAGGTAATAACATGGTAATTGACTGCTATTTCTCTTTTAAATATAGGTATTCTATCTCACTCTACTTTTCATCTTGCCACTTATTTTTTGAAGAGAAACAAAGATCTATCTATCTATCTATCTATTGTTTGATTGTTGTATTACCTCACTGTTTATATTTTGCTGAGTGCATTCTCATGGTCAAGTTCAACATTTGCCTCTATCCTATTGATACATAGGCTTATCAGATCTTGTGTGTGTTTTATAAAATTACTTCAGAGAAAGTTTCTACAATATTTTCAATGTTTAAAATTTTAAATTGTGGCAGATCCATTACATAAACTCATTTAGAAAATTTCATTTTTGCTTCTATCATGGAAATCAGATGAGTGCCACAGGAATGCAGACATAAATTTTATTGAATGCAAGTTAACTGTTCTACACATTCTGGCATACAAATTTTCATATGAAAGATTAAATTTACACCAAAAGTGTTGAATATAGAATTAACAAAATTATCTAGACCAAATGATAGGAATATTTAAAAATTTTCTATGGCTATAAAAAAGTTACCAAAAATGGAGGGAATGTCTCTTATTACATATTTCATGAAGTCCTATGGCAATCTATGGTGTACTTTAGATAACGAATATGTATCTACTTTTTGCTGTAGCTCTCAACTCCATTTGGCACTTGACAATGTGGTTTATTTCATTAGAGGAAGCACAATGGTCATTTATCGAAAACCTACTGTATTCTACTGTTCTGGACTTTTAGAATATAATGATGAACTTGAGAGTCAGTATAGCATGAAGAGGAACACATACACCTGAATAATTGCTGCAGACTTACTATAGTATAAATGTGCCAATAACCACCTCAACTTTGATGATTCAAGTTGAAGAGAAACAATGGTTATTTTAAGAAATCTGATATTCCTATACTATAACAGAGGTTTATTATTTAGTCATAGTTACCTTATCATATCATGTTATTGTCAAGAATAAGATTTTTAACCCCATTCATGGCTCTTAAATCACACACACACACACACACACACACACACACACACCCATCTCAAAAGGGGATAAAAATTATTTGAAAGAGACTGAGGAAATAATACTTCCGTGTTGTTTATTGTGTTCCATATGCTGTTATAAGTGTTTTGCCCCTATTAACTCATCTAATTTACTCAACACAATATATATCATGACACAAGTTACCGTGCATAAGAAAACTCACTTTCAGCAGCTTGTCTGACATCTCACATTAATAAGGAACAGAGCCAAGAGGTACCTTTCAGCAATGTGATTGTAGAGTCAGTGTTTTAACCACCATAGTACGCTTCCCCTTAATCAAACCATGTAAGCAAGAAACAAAAGAGATAACAACTAATTGTGTCATCTGGACTGGAGTCAGGGTGGTAGGATTCTGGCTTTGTGACCTTGTGCAATGTACTTCATGCCTCCTTCTGTCTGTAAAATGCGAATATGGGTATTACTTGCCTCACACAGATTCTTTAAGGATTTACAAAAACGATATGTATAGTATAGTATTTGGCAAGTAGTGAGGTGTTCAAAAATGTTAGCTATTTTATTTATATAATAAAATAATAAACTAATATAACACAAACATAGGTCATGGTATTTAGAATTTGTTTCAAAAGAAGGCAGCTACCGTATGTTTATATAATATTAAAATAAATAGAAAATGGTGTATTCACAAAGAACTATCTCCTCTATTGCCTTCCACAGGAATAAAAATTTACAAAAGGAGAGAAAATGGTAAAGAAAGCCAACTTGTCAGGAAAAAGTAGAGTGGGGCTCTTGGATGTCTCAGTCAGTTAATAAGCGTCTGATTTTTGATCTCAGTTCAAGTCTTCATCTCAGGGTCATGAGTTCAAGCCCCACATCGGGCTCCATGCTTTGTGTAGAGCCTACTTAAATATATAGATAGAGACAGACAGAGAGAGAGTAAAGAATACCAGCATTTACACAGTTATCTCCTCACTCTTCACTTCAAACTTACAACAGAAGTGTTCTTACTCCCAAATTATAGTCAGCAAACCTGAGTCTTATTGATTATTCAAAATCACACAGCCAGTACAGATCTGAAACTATAATTCTGTGACATCGCAGCTTTTATTTTCTCACTACACCAGTGCCTTTCATGCTATAGGTTCCAAATTAGAGAGTCATAAAGCCATTTTAATGGATTGCAACCAGGGTTTTTAAAAACAGAAGATGGAGAAAACATTACTGCACATTACATGAAGTAAAAGCAAAAACTACCTGATGGAAGTGTTGAACTTATGTGCATGTGTATATCCATGGGTCTACTGAGTTGCCATGGAAATTACATTTCTTAATATCTGCAGCATTCCAAAAATTTAGAAACACATAGTACCTGTCACATTTTTCATGTTGGTGTAACAATCAAACAGATGTTTATTGATGCCCAAACTACCGAGTCACAATCCAGTAATTGCTTAAACTAATACATTTTCTGAAAGTGCCTCATGAAAAAGAGGGGAGAAAAAACAAAATATGTGCAGATACACACACACATACATGCATAGAGATAGTGTGCAGCTTTCAGCTCTGCCTCGCATTCTCAGGAAGGATGAGGAAAATTTGGCTTGATGGGTTATACTGTCACTAACAAGCTGAGTGGGTTGATACATCTATTACATTTTATGTTCCTTGGGTTTTTCCTCTGTAAAAAAAAGAAGGCAACAATTCCTTCTCTCTAATTACCTCCGTGGGACTCTGAGCTATTTAGGCAAAAGTCAGTGCAGTGCTTTAGAGAAACAGTCAAGGGAGAGGTATGAGTGTGTGTGTGTGAGATGAGCGTGTATGTGTATGTATGTGCATGCTTGATAGAAAGACAACAATGCTGACAAAGAGAATGGCGAAGTGTAAGCTAACAAAGCAAAGGATCTGTCACTGTAAGAAGAGTCACAGCTTCTTGAGATCACGGCTATCCCTGTCATCTGACTGGGCTTGTGGACAATAGGAGTCACTGGGGAGAACTTAGGAAATAGGAAGCGCTTGAGAAATGGGGTGGTCTTCACAGGTACAGAAACATATTGGTTGCCAGCTAAGAGCATTGCCTGTTAACCTCAGGTATGGGTCTGCTCCTCAGTAATTGGAGCTCTTGCTAAAGCAGTGACTTCCATAAGCTAAAGTTTTACTTCATTTTATCTTCTTTCAGCTCTTCAAAGACTAAGGCATGCAATTAAAGATTGATTTCCCCACATGACTAAAGTTCAGAGATGGTAGATTCACCAAGTGTATATTTTATTTATTTTACCAACTGCTACAAAGAAAAACGGTGTCTAGCTAACATCCTCCAAAGCAATGGAGAATAAGCACTCTCAGCGTTGCTGGCCTCAAATTGCTTGTGCTCCCTCTCTATTAAAAAAAAAAAAAAATTCACAAGTTACTTTATACATGATCCATATTTATATCTCAGCCTTGTTAAAATAAAAATAAGTAAATAAATGAGGGAAAACCACAATAACTTCAGATTCAGGAAAATGTGCAAACACTCAATCTCATCAATTAAGGACTATTTCTAAAGAGTTTCAAACACCCTGCTTTAAAAAAAAAAAAAAAAAGTGAAGGTGAAAAGTACAAGTCACATAAATGAAGATTCAATTTTAGCCAGTTTTAACTTAATATGAGAACAGCAGATGGTGTGACTTATTGAAAGTACTTTTCAATTTTCTGGGCAAAGCAATTTCTTAAATGAAAGGGCTCCTTCAGGCACACAAAAACCTCCTTCCAAAGCTGTTAAGAGATCCAACTGCAGTCAAAAACTAGAAATGGTGGCAGAAGACAACTAGAACGCAGAGAAATTGCCTCCTCATTTGGGTGAGAGTGAACAGATTCTTCAGTGATCTGTGTTTGTGGTAGATGTGTATGTTTATTTCCATGCCTGTGTGGATTGTTGTTCTTTTGACTTCCCAGACAGCCATCCTTCTTATTCTGATACAAGGACGATCCCACCCTCTTCCTCCTCCCTGGACCGCAGGGATGCTGTGTTGATCCCAGGAGTAACTACAGCAGGTACGACAGCACCCGGTCAATCTTCTCTTCCCAGGCCCCTTGCCACAGTGATTGGTCTAGTTGGAGGGAAAGTCCTCAAAGGTTACTCCTGGTCTTGCTCAAATAAATTCATCCAGAAAGGTATGTGATTTAGGTTTGTTCAGTGAAAGCTAGTCTGAAGGAGTCAGAAGGAGTCAAGAAGGTCTAAATCTGGGTTTACGGACACCACCATGGAAGGGAGACAGTGAGGCCAACACAGAGGAGAACACAGAAATCTACCAAGTCTAAATGGCATTGTATGAGTCCCCACATTCGGCCTACCTGTGACAAGATGGCCTCCCGACTTTCATTTAAGTTTGCCAACCCGTTCAATTGTGTACCCTCAATGTTTGTTTCTTCTCCCTGTTCTGTCCTTACTCTGTATTACCCTTTATCACTCAAAGAGTGAACTATTTGCTTGCATCTTTGCTAGAAAGGACTGGTTAGCCTATGAGGCTTCAGGGAACTTAAAGAAAGAAGTAGGACAATAAGGAAAAAATACAGAAACAAACTTCTCAAGAGAAAGAACCCCTGTTCCTGTGTTTGTTTTGTTTTGTTTGCTTCGAGTTGTATGACACAAAGCAAATGATACCTCAGTGGATACAGAACTGTATTAGGAATTCAGTTCAGAGGTGTTTATATTGAACTATGCTAATACTGATTTCACTGTTTTTCCATGAATCACAACTATGATACCTCTGTGTCCTATAACAGTTACACAAATCCCACAGATTGCTTTAAAACTGTACATGAAGATTTGGTTATTTAGACTATTTTAATTAAGCTGTTTGTATAAAAAGACTTTTGCAATATAAACTTTCTATAAAGCACTTAAAAGCTGTTTTTTGGGGGACCTGGGTGGCTCAGTGGGTTAAAGCCTCTGCCTTCGACTCAGGTCATGATTTCAGGGTCCTGGGATTGAACTCTGCATTGGATTCTCTGCTCAGCGGGGAGCCTGCTTCCTCTTCTTTCTCTGCCTGCTTCTCTGCCTACTTGTGATCTCTGCCTGTCAAATGAATAAATAAAATCTTTAAAAAAAAAAAAAGCTGTCTTTTTTTTCTTACATAGTTCTGTTTTACTGTACTACGGATGACAACAATTTATAATTAGAGACCCTTAGAGCGAACAACATATATGCACAATCTTTTTTCACTATTTTAACATCATTAGTTAAAATCTCAACCTTACTTATTTCTAGGCATTACATTTTGCCAGAATTTAAAATTCATCCTAAATTGTGATTTACCTAAGAGTCATTAAATATTAATTAAATTATATTAAAATTATAATGTTATAATGTATATTTATTTTATAATATATAATAAAATAAAATATTAATTAACTATATTAAAATATTATGCAATTTAATATATTAATTAAGAGTGTGGGTTCCAAACTTTAGGTTTTGAAATGGAAATTATGAATGGGGTTTAGGAAATATGTTAACCACTTAAGTTGTATGCAAAATATTTCAGAACTGTATGTCTGGTCATCCCTTCAGCAAGCCTTCCCTCCCCCCCACACCCTGCCACCCCAAAACCCACCGGCCTAGGAAAAGGATCCTAGCATTTTTTAAACTATCAAGGAGGTCTATAATAATTTTATAAAGTTATTAAATAGGAGTAATCAGGGGAATTTTGATTTTAAGGAGAAAATGAATGGGAAAGAAATGCTATTGTTTTTAGGATTTCCATTTTCTACTTATTGTGTTGAAAACCAGCTTCAGTATAATGTCAGGAGCTGCAGGTGGCAGGGTTATGAATATGTAAAATTAACCATGACATAATCTGCTCAATATTGCATATCATCATGGCAATAATTGCTTTATTGTTCAGTGGTCAGGGTCCCTGCCAGGAAGTGTAATCCAAATGAGAATTAAATGCGAGAAGCATATCTCCATGATATCACAATTAAGCTCAGTATATAGATAGACCTGAACCTTCAGGACCGATTTATAAACTTTCAAGGATATTGTCGCATAAATGGTAAGAATCCAGAGCTCAGGGATGAAATTTTGCAAAAATACACTCGTATGACTTACGTGATTATAGTTCTAAACTTTAAAATTACCTTCTATAAAGATTTTCTTTTTCATGGACATTCAGTTATGTTAAAGCTAGAGAATAATCCCTCTAGGTGTTTTTATGTGTGGAAATGAGGATCAGATCACTGTTTAGAGTCATTTGTTGAAGAACAAAATATTAAAAAAAAAAAAAAAACAAGAGAGAACGGAAGGAAAGGGGAAAGGAAGGAAGAAAGGAAGGGAAGGAGGAAAGAATGAGGGACGGAAGGAAGGAAGACAGGAGAGAGGAGGGGGAGGGGAGAGAGGAGGAATAATGGCAGACGTATATTTTACATTAACTGCAAATGTGAAGAGAAACGCTCATCTCCTCTAAGTTTAGCTGTTTTACTTTTGCTCCACTCCCTCTCTTACCGTAGTTAATATACTTTGCTGAATAGTGTTAAAAGATACTTCTGATATTTCTCCCCATCTAGCTAGAGTTAGTTAGGATCCTGGTGACCGGGCCACTGAAATGAAAACAAAACAAAACAAAACAAAACAAAAAGAAAGAAACTTAAATATTATATCAAATTCTAGAAGTAAGTGATTCAAGCTGGTAGCTCAGCTTTGGTTCAGCTGTTCTTCGGGGGCCCAGATTCCCCCAGCACACTATCTAAAAGCTTGATTTGGGCCATGGTCACTGGCTGTCCTTTAATATCCATTCTAGCCTTTTTTGCATCACACGAACGCAGTGAAAGGTCAGAAAGACCTCATTTCCCAACCTCCCTTGCAGGTAGGTAAAAATCCTTTGATTAACTTACGGGCAAGGGCACATGGGCAGAAGATACATATTTGGATTGTGTTTCTAAAGGACCAGAGGTAACCTCCCTTGCCACTGGCTGCAATACAGATGCCGCAAAGAGCCACAAGAACCACAGCAATCCAACACAGGCAGTGAAGCATGAAAGCATTCCCTAACACCACAGAACCAAGCAATTGTACCAATATATTGTGTTTTTACAGGAGAGAGAAATTACATTCTACTTCGGTTTAAGCTGATATTATTTGGGCCTGTGCCACGAAAATGAGCCTATATCCTATTGCATTAATATAAGGTTTGTTGCTCTCCCTCACACTTCTTTTTCCTTCTACTAGAAGCATACTTCCGAGCTCCAGCGATCCCTTTTTTTTTCATATTCGATTGTCTTTGCCATCAACAAAATAAACTAAAGCATCACAGAGATTTAGAATTCCCATCTTAAAATAAATAATTGTCTCCAAAACCTTCTCCCATCTAGACAACTATATTTCCATATCCAGGCAAGAATTACCAGTGATGCATTTCCATCCCCATCTATTGAACCCAATGTAAATTGTCTAGGAAGTGAAAAATTTCATCTGAAGCTGTATGTACTGAATTTTACAACGAATTCCATGTAGCAACGAGAATAAAAATAAGCAGAGTGAAATCTTAAAAAATAGATCGAGAGAGGGATGCCTGGGTGGCTCAGTTGGTTAAGCATCTGCCTTCGGCTCAGGTCATGATCCCAGGATCCTGGGATTGAACTCCACATCAGGCTCCCTGCTCAGCAGGGAGTCTGCTTCTCCCTCTACCTCTGCCTGCTGCTCTCGCTGCTTGTGTACTCACTCACTCTCTTCCTCTGAAAAATAAATAAATTATTTTAAAAAAATAGATCATCAGAAAGGTAATAGGCTAGAATTTAAAGCAATACTCCTGAGCGTTGAGATTTACATTATGTGTGTGGAGCTACAGTAGTGGACAGAGGGCAGGCCCTGAAGAGGCAGAGATATGACTTATCTGTCTTCATCACTGGCTTGCTGCCTAGTTTCTTTCAGGTCAAGCCTTATTTTATTTTATTTTTATTAAGCATGAATATTGTTGCCTTGGGCATATTTTTCTTTGATACCTACAACTTCCTCTTCTTACCACTCATTTCTCACTAATCAATACACAATGAGGTGCCAGAGTAATTTCCTTTTTATAAGACTCTTACTACTTCCTGACACTTTTCACATTTCTCCCCTAATTATTTTCTGATTTTGACACAAGATAGAGAGTTCTTGTCCTTGCTAACAGGCATTTGCTCTCCACACATCGGTCCAACCTCTTCTGCTCAGCACTGGCCTGTCAAGCTTTGCTTTACTTTTCTTTTTCTTCTTCTTCTTCTTTTATTTTTTTTCCTTTTTGCTCTTTATTCCTGTCACCCTCCCACACCCTCCCAAAACTACATGCTGTATTCTGTGTCCTCACACAACATTTCTTAGACCTTTTAAATACTCCCCGATCATTACTTAGGAGACTTTATGAAGGAAAGAAATTGAAAGCAAGAAGACATTTGCATCTGTCAGGGGTGGTGCAGAATATATGACAAAATATACACCACAGGTCAATGACTTACATCTCTATCTTAAGTTTTGCAAGTAAATATCTGTTCTCTAGGGTCTAAAATATTTTTAAACTAAAGCTTTTAGCAAATGTACCTTAAATTTTGCATACAATATTATAATGCAAATGTATAGTATTATAACAAATTATCCTTCTGAAAGTGCATCTACACTGTTATCAGCTGCAGGGTCTAACACATGTTTGGATCTTAAATATAAAGAAGGTAATAATAAGAACAGTTATTTTGATTTCTCACATCCTGTGTACATTAAACCCCCAATAAATATACATTTAATATATCACATACTTGGCATAGATACTACAACCTTGCTTATAAATAATTTCCATTCCGGATACCTTCCTATCATGCCCTAGATTATAAAAAATAAGAATGTTAGTACTGTAAGTTGATGTTAATACATTTTGCAAGCTGTTACCTTCTCTGGCTGATAAACACGTGAATGGCCAAGGATGAGGTGGAGGGAAGGTAATTTGAATTTCTTATGACTGGCATGCTTCACAGACATCACAGAAACACCATCAGTATTTAGGAATGTTGCAGGCGTTCCTGGTTAGAAATCACAAATGCTCTTTGGAGAACAATACAACCTCAGAAACTGCTTACATAACTGTTCAGCAGCACACTACTTAAAACCAGTGAAACTCATTTTCACCCTACTTACAGAAGAGAACATATGACAGAAGAAAACATTCACAAGCCTTGTTGAAATTAACAGCCTAAGGTCTAGCCAGCACCAGGACTACTGGCTTCTTCAGAAACCTCTGTTGAGGGGCACCTGGGTGGCTCAGTGGGTTAAAGCCTCTGCCTTCAGCTCAGGTCATGATCCCAGGGTCCTGGGATCAAGCCCCACATTGGGCTCTTTGCTCAGCAGGGAGCCTGCTTCCTCCTCTCTCTCTGCCTGTCTCTCTGCCTACTTGTGATCTCTCTCTGTTAAATAAATTTAAAAAAAATCTTTAAAAAAAAAAGAAAAAAAAAGAAACCTCTGTTGAATGAATAAATGGTAACTATGTGTAGAAGATACACAGAAAATTGGATTAATGAATTCTTCAAGTAGGAATTTTAAGCTAAAAATCAACAAAGCAGGTATAGATTCAACTGACCTCAATCACTTTTACATAAGTTCAAAGTAACCTGAGTGAGTCTGGTGCTGAGAAGCTCTCAATTTTGGGTAGAACAGACTGATGCATTAATCTGTGAGAAGGGTAACAGAATGCTCTAGAAAGTGTAAAAATATATATATATATATTGAAACCTCTTATTCTGATTCTGCCACAAACAGAATGCATAAGTTTAGACTAGTCTGTTTCTCTAATCTCATTTCTAACATTGAAGTGGTAGATTTCGAGTCTTTGTTATGGATTGAATTCTGTCGTCCCTAAGTGTATATGTTGAAGTCCTAACCCCCAGCACCTCAGAATGAGACCTTACTTGGAGACAGGGTCTTTACTGGGGGAATCAAGTTGAAGCGAGTTCATGATGGTGGACTGTAATTCAATATAACTGGTGCTCTTTTTTTTTTTTTCTTTTTTTTCTGAGTATGAATATCTTATTTCCTTTCATCTTCTTTATTTAAATTAAATTAGCCAACATATAGTACATCATTAGTTTTTGACATAGTATTCAATGATTCACTAGCTGTGTGTAACACCTAGCATTTATCCAATCATGTGCCCACCTTAATGTCTGTCACTCAGTTACCCCATCCCCCCATCCACCTCCCTGTCTGCAAACCTCAGTATTTTTGCCAGAGTCAAAGTCAAGAGTCTCTCATGGTTTGTTTCCTTCTCTGATTTCTTCCCATTTGCCTGACTGGTGTTCTTATTTAAAAAAAAAAAAAAAAAAGGATATTTAAGGGCACTTGGGTAGCTCAATCAGTTAAGTGTCTGCTTTCAAGATCAAAATCTTGTAGGGTTCCCTGCTCAGTGGGGAGTCTGCTTCTTTCTCCCTCTCTTTCTCAAATAAATAAATAAAATATTTTTTTAAAAAAGGGAAATTTGAACACAGAGAGATAATGTATACAGGGAGAACACAATATGAACAGGAAGATGATCACACAAGTCAGGAAGAGAAACCTGGAACAGCCCCTTCCCCACAGCCTTCAGAAGGAACCAGCCCTTCATTTCAGAAATCCAGCCTCCAGAACTATGAGAGAATAAATTTCTGTTGTTTAAAACACCCAGGCTGGGGGCACCTGGATGGCCCAGTTGGTGGAGTGTGTGATTCTTGATCTCAGAGTTCTTGGTTCGAGCCCCACCTTGGGTGTAGAGATTACTTAAAAATAAAATATTAAAAAAAAAAATTAGAAGGCCCAGTCTGTAGTACTTTGTTATAGTAGCCTTAGCAAATTAATGCATTCTCTACCTCTAAAATGATATGGTTTCAGAGGAGTTGAGATTTCAACAAACTAAGGGGAAAAAAAAAACAAACAGTTGAATGTAGACTAGGAAAAAAGAACGAGTTGAGGACGGGGGAGATGTGTGTGACATTCTAAGTGTGAGAGCAAACACAAGAAATAATATATATTCAGGAGTCACACTTAGCAAAAAAATAAATAATGTAAGTTAATTAATAACAAAGCCCCAATGACCATAACTGAAAAACAAATGCTAAATACTCCAATGAGGCCAGAGTAGCCAAGAAACAGTCTCTGCTGTGATAGAAAAAGGGGAGCTGCCTAAAATATCAATATGAGAAGATAGCTAAAGAGCCACAGTTACCAAATAAAGTAGACAATAGACACCTTTCTCCCCAAGTTCAATATTTAAAATTTATGTAGTACAACTGAAACAACTAGGAACTTTCTGAGCCATTAATTTACAGAGAGCTTTCAAGTTCTATTAAGGTGATTCAAATTTTTATTCCTTAAAATTAAAAAAAAAAATCCAAATATAAATAAGTAACAAGAACACAAGCCTATTGCTATGGATTTGAATCTATCTAACCAGTGCCAAGTGACATCCTTATTATGAACATGGGTCATATTACAGGTCATATTCAAAGAATAAAAACAGAAATATTTGATTTGAAAATGAACCTCATGACCTTAAGAATAGACTGCAAAACCACCAATTGAACAATAGGGAACATGTCCAACGTTTCTTCTCACTTTAAGGAAAGTGAGAAACTAGCTAAATGATCATCATAATTAGTTCTCTGCAGGTAGTTCTCATTATTTAGAAATACATTTAGAAAACAGGATGGAGGTAGCTCAAAAAATTAAAAATAGAAATACCATGCAATCCAGTAATTCTACTACTGATTATTTGCCCGAAGAAAACAGAAACACTAATTCAGAGATATACTCACCCCTACATTTATTACAACATTATTTATAATAATCAAGATATGGAAACAAACTCAGTGTCCATCAATAGATGAATGGATAAATAAGATATGGAATAAATAAATAAATATATATATAATAAATATATATAATACATATTCCATAAACTTATATTTCATATATTTATATATTATATATAATGAATACATAATATATATGTATTATCTAAAGAAAGAAAAATGCCATCTGATTTCACTTATCTGTGGAATCTAAAAAACAAAATGAACAAACAAAAACAAAAACAGATTCACAAATACAGAGAACAAACTGGTGGGTATTAGAAGAAAGGAGGTAACAGGGGTTGATAAAATAGGTGAAGAGAATTAAGAGGTACAGAATTCTAGTTTATAAAATAAGAACATCACAGGGATGAAAAGTACAACATAGAGAATATAGTCGATAATATTGGATTAATGTTATATGGTGATTTGTGGTAACTACATTTGCCTTGATGAGCTCAGTGCAATCTATAAAATTGTCCAATCACTGTGCTATATACACCTGAAATTAATATAAGGTCATATGTTAACTATATTTCAATAATAAAATTTAAACTTATTTAAATTTAAAAGAAATTTAAAAGAAAGAAATTTAAAAGAAACTTATTTAAATTTAAAAGAAATTTAAAAGAAATCTATATTAAATTTATATTTTTAAGTTACTAACACTGAAAGTTTACATTTCTAATCAGCAATTTTCTGATTTACTACTCTAAATCTAATTCTAGATTGTACTCTAATTCTGCTAAATCTTTATTCTTATCCGTTTCCAGTAGAAGAAGGCAAGTTTCTAAAGATCATGAAGTCAATACAGCCAAGGAAAATACAATAGCAGAGAGGTTTATCTCAGCCATATGCTCATGAAACTTCTCAAGTATACATTAGAACATTTTTATCCAATTTTATACATTTGTTTTAATTGAAAGGATTTTAAAATGGCATCAGAATTCTCAGCTATAGTAGATAAATATTATTTTGAAAATTTTACTTAAAGCTAACTTCAATTCATTGAATTCCATTTTCCTTTAAGTTCTTATTGTAACACAAGTGGAACACTTCAGGCATAATGTAGCTGGAACACAAAGTGGTTGCCTTAGCAGTCTAATGCCTTTATCCTCCCTCGTTGTAGAGAATTGGATAGAGAATAAAAGAGAAACTATTCTTTCATCCTAATATAACTGATAAATCAGAAAAAAAAAATTACTTAGGCCCAAGTAATCATCATGTATTCAGTGAGTTCACTCTTCTACATAAATTTAACAAAAATAAAATTCAATAATGCATCCTATTGCTGAGTGACAAGGGAAGCCAATTGTAACAATGACGGCCAATATGAGTAGGTAACATCAATTGAGTGAGTATTAAGTGCCAGGCACTGGTCTAATTGCTTTACATGTATGAACTCACTGAATTCTCATAAGCAAGTGAAAAGGTGTTCTATCATTTTCTCAATTTGAATAAGAAGAAAAATGAGGCACAGTGATAAAAAGAACCTGCCCAAGATCAAACACCAGAATGGGTTATTCTGGCCTCACTGTTCTTGCTCATATTCATTTTGTTATGCTTCCTTTTGCAGAAGAAGATTCATATAGATGGCTACATGTGAATGCCTCCAATGAACTAGGTAACATGTAGACAATTTATGTGAATTGTCCTCATTTTATTGATGAGGGTTTGGCCCTTAGGTTATGTCTTTCAATGATGACTGGAATGTGAATGTATGTGTGTCTGAATTCAAAGCTGGCGTTCATTTCACAATGTTCACAACCAGGTTATAATGGATCAGAGTCTGCACAAGGTTCTGAAAACTACTGCCCACATGCCAAGTCCAGCCTATCACCTTGTTTTGTAAATAAAGTTTTATTGGTGCTCATATAAGCCATGCTCACTTTGTTAGCAGTCAATGGTTGCTTTCATGCTATAATGGTAGAGTGGAGTAATTGTGACAGACTATACGGCCCACAAAGCCAAAGTTATTTTCTGTTTGGACCTTGACAAAAAATGTTTGCTAACTCCTGGTTTAGATGCTGGCATAAATTAAAAGAACCTTGTTATGATTATAGTTACCATCTTTTATATGTAGTTTATTAAGAGACAAAAATTTCTAAATAAATTTTTAGAAGGAGAAACAAAAGAGCCAAATATGTCCATATGGGTTGAATTACATCCCCCCTAAAGATATGTTAAAGTCCTAAACTCCCACACCTATGAATGTGATGTTATCTGGAAAATAGGGTCTCTGTAAATGTAATCAAGTGAAGATGAGAACTTTAGGATATAGTTCCCTAATCTACCACGACTGTTGTCCTTATAGGAAGAAAACACCATGTGAAGACAGAGACACATGTCATGTTATGATGGAGGGAGAGACAGGACTACTGTGGCTACAAACCTAGAACTCCAAGGACTGACACCACCAGAAGCTAGGAAGAGGCAAGGAAAGATCCCATCCAGAGTTTCAGAGGAATCGTGATCCTGCAGATACCTTGATTTCAGATTTTTAGCCTCCAGAACTTTATGAAAATAAATTTCTGCTGCTTTGAGTAACCATTTTGTAGTTAAGTCATTTTGGTAGCCCTAAGAAACTAATACGAATGCCCTCCAGGAAGTGTAGAGACAGAGGACAGCACTACATTACTTGTTTGAACAGTGTATCAGCTACCCATCAATAATTTGTATTTTTTTTTAGTAGACTTACAGTGAGGAGGTGGCTGTCCAGCCAGAGACTACATTTGCCTACCTTGCTGACTTTAGTCAGAGCCATGTAATGCACATCCATCAACAGAATATTAGTGGGAATAATATGGCCAAAGCAACAAAGAAAGCAGTCTGCTTTCTTCAGACTGGATGCAGAAGATCTAGCAGATTGCTCCAGCCCGAGCAGTAGTGGAGTCACAAGATGGAAAGAGCCTGGGCCCTGGAAATATGCCTGGAACAAAACCATACTCTCTACCAACTGGTCTCTATGTGAGAGAAAAGTAAACTTCTATTAGTTTAGGCCCTTTTTATTTTATATCAGCTAACATTACATCAACTACATTAACTATTAAATACAAAATCAGGGGGCGCTTGGGTGGTAGTGGTTGAGCAACTGACTCTCAGTTTCAGCTCAGGTCATGATCTCAAGGTCGTGAGGTCATCAAACCCTGCATCCGGCTCTGTGCTGAGCAGGGAGTCTGCTTGATATTCTCTCTCCTTCTCCCTCTGCCCTTCCTGTTTGTGCTCTCTCTTTCTCTCTCAAATAAACAAATAAATAAAGTCTTTAAAAACATATACAAAATCAAGTTTCTCACTATCTCTAGAACTTGAACTCCCCATAGGTATTATGTTATGATTGCCCTATTAGTATTTTTAAAACCAAATGAGGAAGAACATTACCTATGTAAGCTCACAAGTACAGTAACCCAAATTCAAGCAAACTCTGCCATCCTTACAAACCCCATAGTGGAAACAAATAAAATATATGGTAGGAGAACAGCTAAACTACTGCTCTGTGCTAAAGAAAAAACGAGAAACTCTCAGAATTTTGGCCACCGGAGACGTTTACCAGTACCATGAAGTACAAAATCCAGTGGTAAGACTTAGTCGTGGACAACTAGAAGAGAAAAGCAGCCCAAAGATCAACGTGATCCACAGCCAAGACAGCTTGAAACCAGTGCTAGCCAAGAGGTGAGGATAAATGAGTCACAGACATCTTCCCCTTCTGCAAACAACGGCTTCCAAGTGATGCCACCAAAAATGTGATCTTTCCATGGGTGCAACAGGGAAATGAATGGGTGCTATTTTTGTACTTCCTAGACAGAATAACACACTTAGAGAGCAGTGTCTGTCAAAGATGGGTCTTTAAGACTGCAACTCCACAGAAGTTATCTAAGATTAGAAGGAACTTTTACCCGCCTTACACAAAATGCATCTCATTTCGAAACATTTCCAAACAAGATATTCAAAGCTTTTTTTGTTTTGTTTTGTTTTAAGTAAGTTAACTTGATTTTTTTTCCTGAATTTGGATTGGCTAAATTACAATGTATCAACTAATGTTTGATAGTATTGGCCTTGCCCTTGATGACAAATTTCATTTCTTATAATAAGTCCTCAAGAGACGGCAGGTTTATGTTCTTGGGAGGCATGTTGCTGAAGAATCAGTGGTTAAGCTAGCACCCCGGAACTGGCACTGTATCTTATAATATTTCCGTGCTATCTGACAGAAGGAATCCAAGATTATCATGTTGTTCTCCATGACTAGCTGGAGAAAAAAGAAAAAAAAAAAAAAGTTGGTTAACATCCTTGGCTTTCTTCTGATTTAGTATATTTTTAATTCACCATTTCTCATTTCACTAATTCTTTTTCATATGGGTGAACTATTTTTACAGATAAAACCTGAAAAAGTAAAGAAAAAAGTCTTCGAGGGGAAGTCACACTATACATGGGAAAGCTAGAGTTTCAGACAAAAACATCTGTCAACATATGGCTATGCAGATGCATTGCAACACTTCTGGGTTTGACAGCTTTCCATTGGATGTGCTCTTGAGTAAAAGAACAAATTGCTTTTGTTTTCTTGATTCTCAAACAACAGTCCTGTGCTAAGGATCAAGAATTTTCAATATTAGATCCTGGCTTTCATCAGTCTCACTTACATAAGCATAGATTTTTCTTCTTTCCATCAGAGGGTTTATCATTCAGTTTTATGGTTTAAAGGCACACACGGTGCAAAAGGATAGGGAAAATAATTAACCACAAGAAATTACCATTACACAGACAGAGGTATTTGAATAAGCATCATAAAATGGAAGGCACTGAAGGTACCTCGGCTAAGTAGCTAAATCAGAAAATATACAATACCTGCTCCTATGAGCGCAGGAAAAGGCAGCCAATTCAGCAAGGAACTTAAGTCAACAATGCAATGTTTAAAATTGGGGTTGGGCAAACTGTACCATTTTGTATGATCCTAACATGCAAATGAACCTAAACCACCATTTCTTCATCTTTAAAATAGCATTATAATAGAGATTAAATGAGGTGATGTATGTAAAACACTTAACACCATGCCTGGCATATAGAAATTTGCCAGAAATGGTAGCTTTAAAAAGTGAATATTCATAACAGTTGGTATCATTAACTGAAGTCTTAGTTAGTAGTGCATGAATTTTTATTTCTGTCAGAATACATTTCTGACAGCACTACTGAAAAGTAGTGAAAATGATGGATTTTACAAGACATGTAATGATGGATAATAACTATTAATAATAACTAATGTGGCTTCAAATTTGAGCCTCTTTCCGAGAAAGGTTTTGTGACATCCTCTTAGAGAAACACCAGCACGACTGACAGCCCTACGTTTTAACATATATTAAAAATACCATGCGATTTTTAAGCTGTGTCCTAATCCGAGACTATATGTTACTTGCTCCAAATGGGACCTCCATCCCCGATAAAATTCAAAGAGCTTTTTTCAATGGCCCTACCACCAGACTGAAAAACGAATGTTATTTTCCCTTCAGGTGATCCATCTGGAAGACAGGGAAAAATAAGCATATTCCACATCACCCCCTGCGTTCTGCCGTCTCCTTTCCCACGAGGAAAGTGGCAACACCAATGAATCACCAAACCTTCTGTGGGTTCCTATCAAGCGAAAGGCACTGTGCCAGTCTCTCAGATGGATACACGGATGTCTAAAACGTGCCTCTCCTTCCCCCAGGGAGTTTAGGTGATGAAACCCAGGAGAAAAACATGAAAAGTATGGATGCAAATGTTACGGGATCTGCCATGTACCGTATCAACAGAGGCTATTCGGTTGCTCTTGTTAAAACTACTGTTTTATTGTTAGGTGCCCTAGATTGGATGACAAATGTTCTAGATAATCACTAAGTATCTCACAAACCTCCTATGTTTTCTTCCTGCTTGGGAGTATATTCTCTAAAAACAAAACAATTTCCTGGAGGGGGGCCTTTGGGAAAAATTAAATTGGCCCCTCACCTCCAGCCCCACCTTTTTCTACCTTAACACAAAGAGGCTAATTCTGCATGGGATACATGAATCAAATCAGAACTGAAAGTTCAAACCTGTAATAATTCTCAGTCTATGGTTTGTGTTTCTGGAAAGCCACAGAGCTCTGATCTAGGACCTGCACAGACAGCAGGAGCGGACACATCAATTTGATCTCATCACCCTGGGCAAACAGAATCTTCAACTCCATCTAAATAATAACACGGGAAAGTGATGAAAAGAAATTTCCAGTTTCTACTCTACGGATCTAAGTTTTATTTTATTTTATTTTTTTCAAAGATTTTATTTATTTATTTGACAGACAGAGATCACGAGTAGGCGGAGAGGCAGGCAGAGAGAGAGAGAGGAGGAAGCAGGCTCCCCACTGTGCAGTGAGCCCGATTGGGGTTCTGCACCCTGGGATCATGACCTGAGCCAAAGGCAGAGGCTTTAACCCACTGAGACACCCAGACACCCCTGATCTGAGTTTTAATCACACTTAAGGGCAGGGCTGTATTTCTTCCTTGCTCCTCTAGTTCTAAATTCTAGTGGGGGTAGGGGCAACAACAGCAAGTTTGCTGCCTATCAAATGAAGGCCACATAAGGAAACTTCTTTATTGGCTCTTGGAAGGCTTTATCTGTCCTTTTTCAAGCCCTATTTCTCTGGAAACTATTGTCTTATTCCAGTTTACCTTGTAAGGACTTCAGAGAAAGGAGTAAAAACACATGAAAAGGAACAATACAGTTTTTGCTCAAGATACTATTTGTGGAAAGCATTCTCCTTTTATGGTCACGGCTAGAAAGCAAATTATCTCTTCGCAAAGCTGTGTAAGCAAAACATCCATTCACTTCATTTCACAAAAATGCAACCTGAAAAATTGAACAGAAATGTTAGAAACTGCAGCAAATGTGCTCTCACGTTATGCCAATCAGCCTAAATCTGCCTCTATTAAAAATGCTTAGGTCAAATAAGGAAGGCAGTAGTGTGTAATGGAATGCACATGGACTTGGGGACCAAACAAATCTCGGTTTTTCTGTTTCAGTCTTAGCTACACAAACTGGCTGAACATCTATTACCTTAAATTTACAGTGTTAGTAATAATAATACTTCTTTCTTGAGCAAGTTTAGAGAATTTAATGAAATTAGTTACATTTGTTTAGGTAGTAAGTAAACCTGTTATATAATAAGTAAAATTAAATTTCTCAAACAACTCCTCATTATCAACATATAAATAAAGTTAAGCCTCCTGATATAGTCCTTCAGATGGAAATAGCAGCGTCATTCACTGTACCAAGTAAAGCAATGAGGGAAATGGAAGGAACTGGAAGGAGACATGTGATACTAAGCAGAAATAGCTCAAGAGTACCAGCTAATAAGAGAACTTTAAAAAGACAAGAGTGGAGGCATATCATGTTCACTTAGCAAATGGGAATTTAGCTATATGAGATCAGGAAAAAAAAGAAAAAAGAAAAAAGAAAGAAAGATTTGACGTATACAAGATTTTGTCCAATTTTCCACTGTGTGAATATATATCACCAAACATAAGTGAGATGACAGGAATGAATCTCCTCTTCCCCCTGTCACCGTGGTCCTAACCTTCCCTTCAGCACGTGAGACTCTTTCTATGCCAAGTGTGACTTAAGGGTCAAATACCACAGAGTTTTCATGCACTGTATTCTACATGTATGCCAAGTACTTCAGCTGGTACCTAACTCAAGAGTCAATTGTTCATCACCACAGAAGATACTGGCTGTGTTGGAAAGACAGAAGGCATGTACACTTCTAATAGTTCTTTTTCTATGAGGTTTTCTAAAGTAATTTTTCTCAAACTACGATGCCATTGTAAATCATTAAGGATATTTATAAATTACCATTTGCCTTCAACTATGGTTTCGTGGCCTAAGTTTTTTAAAGATTTATTTATTTAAGACAGAGTACATAAGCAGGGGGAGGGGCAGAAAGAAAGAAAAGAGGGAATCTCAAGCAGACTCCCCTCCGAATGCTGAGCCATATGTGCAGCTCGATCCCATGAACCAGAGACCACGATCCACACCAAAATCAAGAGTTAGGCACCCAACCAACCAAGCCACCCAGATGTCCCTCAGAGCTTAAATGTCATGAGATTTATAAGATTACAAGTTAATGTTTATTGTCATTAAAGCAACTATTGTTCAGATGTTCGATTTCTTTCTGTGAAATTCACTGAACCTCATTGGCAGGCCAAATGATAGTCCAACTTCTGTTTAAAATCCATAAGGGATGGGCACTCGCTACTTGCCAGTATTCCCATTTTGTTTTTGGATATGTCACATTTAAATACTCTAACACTGGGGTACCTGGGTGGCTCAGTGGCCTCTGCCTTCCACTCTGGTCATGATCTCAGGGTCCTGGGATTGAGGCCCCTGCATTGGTCTCTCTGCGTGGCAGAAAGCCTGCTTCCCCCTCTTTCTCTGCCTACTTTCTCTGTGATCTCTCTCTCTCTGTGTCAAATTAAAAAATAAAATATTTAAAATAAATAAATAAATAAATACTCTTAACACTGACCAGAAGGTTCTCTTTTTATAACTCTCCATTACTAACCTGATTACTACAAGCTAATTTCTCCTGAATGTGACAAATCTTCAAATACTTGAAATCAAACAAATGATGCCTCCTAAATATCCCAAATTGTATATTATTCAAGCCAAACATTAATATCTGCATTATCTCTTTGCATGGCTCTTTCACCACCTTGATTTCCTACCTCTTAAAAATAATTCCAGTTTCTGAGTTCATTATGTAACTTGTAACCTCAGATGCCTAAAAATAAGCACAGTTGTTAGCTTGAAACTCAGGAGGTTTCCAGGTAAAATTTGAAACTGGTCTTTATACATGGAGGGCAGGAAGAGATGGAAGAAAGAGGCAGATCACTCCAGATTGGTAGGTGGCGGGTTTAACAAGTAGAAGAACTTACATCCGAGCCTTGTCTTGGACAGATGTAAGACAAGTAGACCTCTGTCCAGCACACCACCATCTTAAAAGTTTATACAGAGGACTTACCTGGGTTTAGTCCCATATATCGTCCTGAGAGACTCAACTACACATGGCCCTCTCAAAGCTACATTCTTGAAAACAGCTTATACTATGGAATCAGTGAGCAGATCATGCATCCCAGAGACAGGAGAGGGGGTGACAAGCCTCATTTCCTGGGGCCAGCTTGCAGGTCAAGCAGTGGTCACGTCCTCTCTATGACCTCCTTCAATAACAATACAACTAGTGGGGTGTGACCTTTATGAGACCTTCTATCAGCTCTTATTTCGCATGTGCCATCATCCTAATCAAGCAGTCTAAAATCACACAAGCTCATTTTGTTGTGAAAGCTACACTCAGTACTAACTCACATTAAACTTACATGAAGTTCTGAAGATTTTCTTCATACATGTTGCCTTCAAAGTTTATCTCCCTCATTCTCATTTGAGCACCGCCTTCCTAAAAATTTCTTATTTTTTCCTATTATCCATATTAAGAGCACCTTGTGAGACTCCACCCCAATCCAGCCTGTAAGAACTCCTGCGCATGATCAATCTGAGATGTTTTGGACCAAGCCACAGTATCTAGGTACCCTGGAATATGGAGCGTCAGGAGTTTCCTCAGCTGAACTTGGAAAAAGCAATCCTTTCCATTAACAGTGTAAGACGGTTATTTGAAGAGAAGAACACAAAAGCATTTGATTTGTGAGGACTGATTGTCTTGTGCAATAAATAGCCTGTCATCTGTTTTAGTATACAGCATATAGCCCACACATTCAAGAATTTAAAAAAAAAAAAATCAAATCTCACTTTTTTCTCCAGTAAACTAAGCTGGTACCTTGGCAACCATGTAATGTGGTGTGTGTGTGTATGGGGTGTGTGTGTGTGTGTGTGTATGTGTGTGTGTGTGTGTTTTCCAATAATTTGTCTTTCTAATACAGAATTAAAGGATTTCTTCAGTGTAACTGTTGATTAACTTTGAGCCTACAACTTCCTCTTTTTTCAAGGAAGGAAGAAAGGGAATTAAGATTGCACTTATGGGTTTATTTACGTGTCTGTCTCTCATTATGAGCCTGGAAGTACTGCGAGGTGAGGAGACATGTTTTATTGGTTTTTGTTTCTAGTGTAATTAATCTGCTCCTAATGTAATTAACACATTCCAACGAATGAATAAATATATAAATAAATGAATGAGAAGGTCATATAATTCAAAATCAATATGGGAACAAAGAAATGGTCTTGGAATAATTAACCAACTTCCTCTCTGGTTGCAGAATTCCTCTGCCAGCCTTTTGTGCACTGTGTTGAGCCGATTACAGATTAAAGTAATTACAGTGAATTCTTGATTACTGGCATGCGGTCTAGCTTTTTTGTGGATTACCTATCACAACTAATTCCAAACTTATCTGCTGCCACCCAGCATATGTCTGAGTTACAGTCAGACTCAGTGACAGCAGCTGCATGCTTCAGGAAAGCACATTTATGTTGATATTTCTGTACAGAATATATAATTATGAAATTCATTCTGGTGGGGGTTGAACAGAACCAACAGCCATTCCAAAATAAACTGCAGACTTTGTTTTTTAATTCCCAAAGAATATGAGATGACTTGCATAGAAAGCTTCAAACAATTTAGCTGTATCTTTCCATACCATCTTAACGTAGCATAATTAGTGTGCAGCTTCTTTCTCACCCTGAGACTCGCTACCTGCCTCTAGTACCAATGGTAACTGACAATAAGTGTACTTTATTAACTCATTCTTTCATCCAACAAGTATCTTTGACGTGTTACACCGTGCTGGGCAATGTGCTAGGTATTGGACATCTAGGATGGGTAAGACAGGTCTGGTTCCTGCCCTTAGGAAGACTACAGTTTACTACTGAGGCGGACATTGTGGTAGGCAGAATGGTCTGCCAAAGAAGACTCTATCCCTGATACTTTTGATTCTGTTATGTACATGTCAAGGGAGAATTGGGTTGAAGCTGGAACAAAGGTCTCTAATCAGCTGATCTTAATAGAGGCTGACGATCCCAGGTTATCTGGGTGGGTCCAGTGTAAACTTATGGGTCTTTAAATGAGGTAGAGAATGGTAGAAGTATGAGAACCAGAGATATGGAATCAGGAGAAAGGCTTGACTGGCCATTGCTTGGTCTGAAGATGGAAAGGGGCCACAGAATACAGGCAGCCTCTAGAAGCTGGGAAGACAAAAACTGGATTCTCCCCTAGAACCTCCAGAAAGAAACACAGTTCTCCTGACATCTTGATTTCAGCCCTGTAGGATGCGTTTAAGATTTCTGACCTCCAGAGCTGTGAAATAATAAATCTGTATTGCTTTAAGCCATAACATTTGAAACATTTTTTTTTTAATAGAACCAGTAGGAGACTAATACAAACCTTAAATAAACATTCAATCAGCTTGGACTTTAACTGCAATTGTGTAAAATAGAATAAAGACTGCAAGAAAATGTTCTGTGTGTATACTCAGGAAAACTTAACTAAGTTGAGGTGTTGGGAAAAGTTTCCCTGATACATAAACTGAGATGTGAAAGAGAAGGAAGAAATCTCAAACTAAATGAAATGAATGTGGAAGAGCTTTGCCAAGAGAGAGAACAGCATACGTGAATGGTTTGAGGAGAGAAGAAAGTTGCTCTTGCTCAAAACCTGAACAGCCAATGGGGATGATGCAAAGAGATTCCTGAAGAAGAGGCTTAAGGCAATGATGGGAAAATAGCTGGAGATCAGACTAAACACAGCCCTACAGGCCGTAGTACAGGTTTTCACTTTTATCCGCTGGGCATGGGAGCATTTCTGAGGCTTTATACAGGACAGAGATAGAACCGGATTTGCATTTTAAGATCCTCCAGGCTCATTTTCAGTTTATGAATTGAACTGCAAAAGAGCATGTAAAGGTAGGAAGATCATGATGGACACTCTCCTAACAGTACAGATGGAAGGTATTGGAGGCTGGTACCAGGGTGGACTCAGGAGGAAAAAAAAAAAAAAAAAAACCACGTAGAGAAAGGGACGGATTCAGAATTATTTGGAGAGGGGAACTCCGTAGGACTTGGTGATTATTTAAAGGTGGGATGAGAAAAGAGCCGGAAGCAGAGTCCTAGTCACGGGCAGTGGTTTCACACATGTATCGACGTGAAAAATAGGCCGGTGAGGCCGTCTAGGAAAAAGGGCCAGAGGTTCCTTTTTGCATCTGCTTGGTTTGAAATGCCTTGAGAAATTCATGCAGACACGGTCAGAACAAAAGTGAAACCCTCGCCTGTTAGTATCCAGCAAGATGGCACACACATAGCATGTCTGCTGCCACTCCTTTTTAATAAGTTTGCAGTTGGCCTCAGAAATCCTTTCAAAATAGTGTTCTCGGCAACAATTCCAAAGGGAAGGAAGTTCGCATTGGAAAGTAAACTTACTTTCTATCCGTGTTCTAGACTATAAGCAACGGCAAATATTAAACGTTTTCGTGGGACTGCTAGTCAAAGGAAAAATGCTAGTCCTCACAATCTGGGAACTTTTTAAAATGTTTTTTGGGATTCTTCCCACTTTTCTATTTGGATTTGATATTAATGGTTCTCATCAAAGACTCCAGGACAGTGGGGAAATAATTTGCTTAAATAGATCTGTGCAAACATCACTCATTAAAAAAATAAGAACAAAAGCAAAAAGCAAAACCCCTCAGTACGTAATTCTAGATTACTATCACCACTACCAGCCCACCTACGTAAAGGTAGGCACAAATATATATGTGCTAAAATAGAAAAAAAAAAATCAGTTCTGTTTCTCTTTTAGAATTTCTTCTTCTGGTATCACTAACTAAGTGTGTGTGTGTGTGTGTGTGTGTGTGTGTGTGTGTGTGTGTTACTTAAACTTGATCTTCTTAATCTTCTGTACCTGCAGTTGTGCAAAGCAATTAAAATATCTGTTTACACATTTCTGTGAAAAAAGACGTATTTCCTTTTACAATTATGTCCCCCCCGCAGCCGCCATGGCTAATAGAGATTAAATTTCTACATAGTGTAAGAAATTTAATAATTCCTTTTGCTATTTCCATCTCTTTTTATTTATCGTATGATTCTCTATTGGAAGGAGCCTGTGATGATGAGTCCAAATCCCAGAGCCCTTGTCCCAGTCCCACTAAGTAGCTGTTTCCGTTTAGGCAAGCCACTTTTCATTTTCCCATGGGTTTCCCCAAATAAGGGTATTGTACTAATTTATTCTTAAATTGTCACAAAACCTTAAAATGCTATAATCTTACTATAAGATGATAATATTTTAGTCATTATGAAATTACACACTACGTATTAATGATTCCTCTCCCAATGCATACAAATATACCACATGCTACTAATGTATGGCTATGGAAGCACAGTGTTCAATTGGGAAAAAAAAATAATAATGACCATGATGTGCTGAAATAAAGATAATCTGAATAAAGAAAACAAGGAAAAAAAAAAAAGCAATAGTCTCCATATGTGTTTGGAAGGTTCAAAACAGAAGGTCAGTAAATAAACTGAGCATAGTGGAGATGTGTATGAGGGGGAGTAACTGATGTAAATCAAGTAATAAGTGCCCCTTACTTAACATTAGCTGTTGTGAAGTCAAGTCACAGTGACTAAGCCAACGTTATCACCGCAGAATCAGAAAGGCTTAAAACAACAGCAGCCTGTGATAATAATAAAATAAAACACAAGACACTTCTGCAGTTAAATTTCTGCCTAAGTCACTGATATTAGAGTTTTTTTCTATTCACAAGTAGCAATGGATTCCTTATAAAGTTGTTATGCTAAAGTAGGAACAAAGAATTATTTTGTTTATCTTTCTGTATGATCATGTTTCTTATATTTAAAGTTTAAGCCAATGAAAATGGACAACTTATAGCTGAGCTATACACAACTTAGATGAATCTCGCAGACATGCTGTGATTTTTGAACCAGAAAACAATTTTAAAACAGGAATATGAGTACTGGAAATCAAGATGGCAATTACCAGTGGCATTTGGGAAACATATTTTATGGGAGGCTCGCCTTATTTATATGTTGGTCTATGAAGTAGTTAAATTGATGGCCTCATTTTCTGATGACTTAGTGACCAATACACTTAAAGTCTGTGCAAATTTTTTTGTGTACAAATGTCAAAATAAAAGTATTGCAAACCTCACCAATGTGTATATGGAGAAAAAGTGTAAGTACGTAACAATGAGTCAGACTCACGTCTGAGGGTCATTCAACATTCAGTATTCTGGAACGCCTAAAATATTAAGGATACTTCCAGAAGCAGAAGACTATGCCTGGCCCAGGAAAACTCTTACAAGCCAGTTGAAGTGAGACACATATGAACAAATGGTCACAGTACAATGCAGTAAGCATTAGATCAGGGTTCTCAGCCTCCACCGCACTGACGTTTTGGGCTGGATATTCTTTGTTGTGGGAGTTTGGCTTGTGCATTGTAGGATGTTTAACAGTATTCCACTCGCTCAATGCCAGTGGCACCAACCCTGGTTGTGACAACTAAAAACATCTCCAGAGATTGCCAAATGTTCCCGTAGGGGTACAATAACCCCCGGTTGAGAACCATTGCCTTAGAGCTACATATGACAATCTGGGCTTACCAAATAGAGGATAGCTAACTGCATAATGAGAGAATGAGGCATCACTTTCTGGGCAGGAAACCAATACAATATCTTCTTCATTCCATAATATTTTGGAGCAAGGGGAAGTTATTCTATAACCACCAGGCAGAAGTCCAATTTCCCTTAGTGGCATATCCATCCCAGAACACATATAAACCAGAGAAAAGATTTGAAACTGCAAAAGGGAGATATATATTGATAATGTTAAAGCTTTCAAGCCAAAAACAAAAAAACAAACAAACAACAACAACAACAAAAAAAAACAACCAACTCCCTGAATTGGTTTTCATAAATATGAAAGAATTTCTTTCTTTCTTTTTTTAAAGTTTTTATTTATTTACTTAACAGAGAGAGAGATCACAAGTAGGCAGAGAGGAAGACAGAGAGAGAAGGGGTAGCAGGTTCCCCGCTGAGCGGAGAGCACGATGCAGGGCTCCATCCCAGGAATCTGAGATCATGACCTGAGCTGAAGGCAGAGGCTTTACCCCACTGAGCCACCCAGGCGCCCCTGAAAGAATTTCATTGAGTATTTCATTTAGTATTTGTCTCTTGTATATGGTCATTCCCTTAACTCACTTTGGGCAGTAAATTCTTATGATCAGAATTATGTTTCCACAATCATGTGGTTCAGAGCTACACTAAATCACCCTCACAGTATTATATTAAACCTTTAAAAATGGAGGGCTGCACACATCAGGATGTCAGGGGAACAAGTATTTTCATTTCAAATAAGAAAGACTAAATCAAGTGACGCTCCACCTGATCTCACGTAGGACCCTTTTGTTGTTCAGCTGAGAGAAACTACTGAGGAAAGAGAGCAAAAGGCAAGATTTTTCACAGTGTTTTTATTTAAAACCTGCAGTAACTAAAGATTCAGCAAAAGCAGCAAACCCTAAAAGGGTATTTGCAATTGGCAGTAAGTTGTTATCTTGGTGACAACACTGGACAGAATACACTCTCAATTCTGAAAGGTAATTCTGTGTTATCTCAATATATACACACTATGAAAAAGGACTATTTCAGAGACAAATTTTCACATTTCACAAATGGCCAAGCCTTTAGGACGTAACCCTCGACCTCTGTGGAAAGGGGACCGTCAGCATGACTTTATACATCATGAGGGATAGGTTGCTCATGGCAAGGAAGTTTTTAGTGGGGAGAATAACATGATTCTGAGAATTCTGGATCCTATAAGGGAAATATGTTAAGCTACAGAGAATTTCACACTGTTGGCATTTCTCTCTGAAATTCTTGGAGAGCACAGAGCCATTTTTGGCTTGCATCACTGCTAGGCATTTCCACAGAGTTTGTATGCTAATCATCATGAGCACCTAATTATTAATTATTTTCCAGTTTAAAGAGATGTATCTTGGATAAAATGAAAGACTAAAGATAAGTATTCAGAGGACTCAGGAAGCTAACTAGCAGTACTTTGATCCTGGCCTCATTTTCTTTGTTCATAAAGTGAGGATTAAAGGCTATGTACCATTTCCATGAACTTTCTCAGCCCAGCTAGCAGATAGAAGACAGAAGACCACACTCCTGCATGTGTCCTTAATAGGATTATATATTTCCATGCTTTGAATTATACATAGCTTATCATTTAAACTAATAAAAGCCAAAGTGAATCAGAAGTTTAACTTTGAAAAAAAAAAAAAGATGTCCAGTAAAAACAAACAAAACACTCTACTTCTTTGTTACTTAAACATAACCTCCAGCTGACTAAAATATGATTATTTTCTACCATTTAAAATACACTAACCATAAATAATTCAGGAAATGTTATTTTGACATGTATCTATATCCAAAGGTAATAGTAGCATTATTTTTTAAACAAGAACAGAAATGAAAACAAAAGTTTCTAAAAATATTAAATAATATAATACTATGTGAGAAATTAGTGAGTGGAAATTAATTGATTAGCTACATTTAATTTATGAACCACAGTTTGTTCAGAATTTGAGAATAGTCAAAAATCATCTAATTTAAATCCCTTGACTGATAGAAAATAATATAAGAGCTACACAGCAAAAAATAGGGATTTGGGGGTCTTTTTCTTTGACACTTTGTTGGTTTTTCAACATCACATGTACACAGAGCTATTTTGCTGAAGTGGTTATTATAACACAAGATGTACACAAAAAAAATACATGCATTAATTGCTCAGATGCACCATTAAGAGAATCTAACCATCAAGCGGCCAGTGATGTTATCCTGCCGGCAGTGTATCGCTAGGGAATCAGAACCAAGAGGGTGGGGATGAATCAGAGAAAGGTAATTACCTCTGTCGGAAAAACAGCTCAAGATCCTGTAATGCTGATGTTGAATCATTAGAAGCATCATCCTCACATTCAAAGAACAGCACTTTCTAAGTGTATAAGGAGAGGCTGTCGTGTAATACAACTGATTTTGGTAGACAACCCATGAATCTCTCTCCGTGTCTCTCTTGCCACTTGGCAATCACCCTTTCTTTATCATCAGGAAGTAAGATCTTTTAGCCTTATACTCCAAAGGTCTATCCAAATCCAGTCTATTGAATATACTGTATAATTTGTAGATCACAAGAGGTTTTACATTAATGATTTTGATTCAGAGAAGTGTTCTATTTAAATAGCATGAAAACAATTCAATTCAAAAGCAGATGGCAGCATACTGGGTGCTAGAGATTCAAACAAGTATAAAATGTTTGCTCTCCTCCATGAGCTTAGAACCTAATAATCAAAACGGCCACCCCCTTGCATATGACACTGTGAGTCCTGTGTTAAATTTTGAAGGATTTTTAAAAAACCTAATACATTCATGTTTATTTTCACATAAAATCTCTAATACAGATTTTACCACCTCAAAATTTGAATAGTAAAAAAACAAAAAAGAGCAGATGAAGCTGGTCTAGGGCCTGGGATAGATTAAACAAGAAGACAATCACTTGGAAAGAGAAGCTTCTGGGTAGATAAGCAGAACATCATAACAGCTGATACTTAGTTATGTAGACTCCCCAAAACATGTAAGGAATGATCCATGATCTGAAAATTACAATGAATAGACAAACCATATTTGGGGTATTTAGCCTCAAACTTTCCAATTTGAAATACAGGTGATACTAAAACAAGGAAATAAGCAAGAAAACACTAAGTAATCATTCACTTATCAATATCCCCTCTGCTCTGCTTCCTCTGAGTACCCTAACGAGATTTTTTTTCTTCTTCTTCAGTAGTATGTGCCTTAACAATCACAGAATTCACCAAACCCTTTCGTTCCCCTGGGAAATTTTGTTCTTTCTAAGACCTTCACTGGAGACAGAAAGGTCATGCTTTTGAAACCAGAGAGGCCTGGTGTTCCACCACTAACTAAACACATTGCAAAGTATTTGACCTCTCTGACCTCAGATTTGACCTCGGATTTCCCCATCTACAAAATGGAATTAGTGAGAGCCACCTTTTAGAGCTCCAAGAATCCAATGCCTTTTATCATGTTTGTGCTTGAAAAGAATCAAATGCATGCATGCTAAATGTTCCAACAAATGCTAGTTCTCATTTCGTTTACTAATTTTAGTATTTACCATCCAAGGAAACATAAAAGATTCCCAGCTTCAGTCACGTCTTCATAATAAGCTTACATTTTGTTGCTTTTTCTTCCAAACTAGCATTCAAAGTACCAACTCCCTGAGAGACTTCTTTCTCTTCTCACTGAGCTTTACTTAGTCGTTGCACTTTCCTGTAACAGGTAGAAACAAAATCCAGCTGGCATTTAGCTTCCTTTCAGTGATCTAAATTCTTTGTTTTCTTAACCAGGAATGATTTTGCCTTCTAAAGAATCAGAGCCTTTCTCCTTTCATAGACAGTTTTTAAATATTGCACGTGGAGAGGGCAGTCTACAAGTACTAAATCAGATGTATTGGCTTCATCTGATGTCAATGTGATCTACTAATTGTAACCAAAAGGTCGATAAAATCTGTAAATGCTGAATCGTTATTACACAGCAACCCTTCACCCTTCATGGTTGTTTTTTTTTTTTTAAGATTTTATTTATTTATTTGACAGACAGAAATCAGAAGTAGGCAGAGAGGCGGGGAGAGAGAGAGGAAGGGAAGCAGGCTCCCCGCCGAGCAGAGAGCCCGATGTGGGGCTCGATCCCAGGACCCTGGGATCATGACCTGAGCCTAAGGCAGAGGCTTACCCCACTGAGCCACCCGGGTGCCCCACCCTTCATGTTTTTAATGAAGTTTTGGATAGGCGAATAGAAAGTCCTTAAAAAAAAAAAAAAAAGAATGCACTATATTAAAAATAAAATAACAACTTCACTACAACAAGAGTGACAATAGTAAGAAATGGAAGAGAAAAGGATAAAAAGAAAAATATATATATTGGTAGGAAGCACCAAGGCTATAAGATGTAGGGTTCAGCATGGAAAATGCAGAGCATTAACACTGTTGTCCAAGCACATCTGTGGCAACCATCCTTCAGACAATGCAGAATTCCTCTAGGCAGATGATGTTATTTCTTCTATTCAATGATAAAATTGCATATGGTAAATTGAAAGAATTCAAGAGAGGAATTTAATATATTCAGCTCAGAAACTACTTTCACACAGGACACACTTTAAAAAGAAAGAAAGAAAAAAAAGAAAAGCTTCATTGGAGTATCAGCACAATAACAAAATAAAGAACTAAATGCCCAAGGGATACTAACCCAGTGGTAGGAAATCAGTAAACAGCTAATTAGCCTGGTTACATATACTTGGACATTTGCCACTTCTGCTTAATAAAAGACCCTCTCCTTCTTACAGAAATATTAGCAATACTACTTACTCGTGCAGATATTTTAAAAAATAACTTACATCATTATTTACTATTAACCTGCTCATCTATAGGCCTACCTTTGAATATAATTCCAGGAGTTAATTACCTGCATGGTTTAGAATCTAAGTTTATCTTCACTGCAAAGGAAAATTTATGATAGCAACAAAACAACAAAAATGAAGACCAAAAAAAAAAAAAAAAAAAAAAAAAAAGACAAAACTAGTTGGAATGCTTTTTTTTAAACTGAGAAAAATATTTAGAAAACATCATATATGGAAAGTAAATAGCCTAATAAATGAGAGATTTTACAAGTCAATAAGGACTAAAAGAACGACAGGGTTATGCCAATACAAATAGGAGAAAAGACATGAAATGGTGATTTAAAGTTTTCTGTTGAGGTAGAATTAAAAAAGAAAAAAAAAGACTTTTTTTATGTAAATCAGAATGGTCAAAATTTTAAGTATTGACAATATTAGCCACGTTAAAGGAAATGGCTACATCAAGCATTATTGGTGCTGTATTACATGAACTAGTGCAGGCAAAATTTCATATGTACGTGAATAAGTACATCTTTGCTTGGAGATATGACTGACAGTGTGTTGGCCAAGACATTAACCATGGGTTGGAGTGACTGGTATAAATTTCTATTTATTTTTAGAATTTTCTTCATTTAAGTTTGAGACATTTTAAATCTATACCCAAGTGTGTATCATTTTCACAAAAGCAACAATGCTATTTTTATAATGAACTGCCAGTGTTCTTGTTAGAGTTCAACCCAAATGAAAAAGGGCACAAAGCAGAAGGTGGAGATCTGGGCTGTGATTCAACATAAACAAAGGAGCAACGGTCCAAGAACAGAAGGGCTAATATAAATTACCTGGTTTTCAGGGTCTCAAACTATAGTTCTAACAAAGCTAAGACCAGTGCAAAGGGGCAGGGTGTGGACGAGATGAAACTCTAAATGAAGAGTCAGCATATTCATACTAGACCTTGATATGTTGATGTTATGGAGCAGGACAATGTGGTTTTCAATTCCCTTATCTTTGAAACGAGGACCCTAGGCTCCATTTGGATGTACTAAGGAAACTGAGATCCCAAGAACACCTATTCATAACCCAGCTGGGCTTTACCATCACAAAAAAAGCCTTGCAAGTTTTGCAGGAAGCACTGCAGACAGAAATAAACCGAAATTATAGTGGAAAACAGTTTAGCTCCACATAAAAAGTTAACTTGGTGAAACCACATCCTTTATAAAGGTTAAGAGGTTGTGGTCTTTAACAAATAAGATGCTCTAAGTGAGGGGAGATAACCTCCCTGTGTCACCCTCAATAATAATGTTAATGACTTGATGAAAACAGCATCCAGACAGTCTAAAATGGTTAGGTTTCCACAGCATCGCTGAACTGAAGCAGACAGCGAAATTAGATTTCTAAAATATGCCTATTAAATGAAAGGCGTTCGGAAAACACACCCCAGAAGGGAAGTCACTGTAAAAGGTAACAAGGTTGCCATGAGATTCAGATAAAAGAGGAAAAGAAGTTGTGTTTTGACAGTGGGTTTGAAAAGGTTTCATTCAAACATCACCATTAAACTTGTTTTCTAATTTCAGAAAGTATTTCATTACCTCTCTATTTCAACCTTCCCGTTGACTCACCACCACCACCGCTGTTCTTGGATAATGAAATACCTGACAAAGTGGAGATATTTGAAAATTTAAAAAAAAAGAAAAGAAAAGGAAAGAAAAGCTTCCAAAATTATTGGAAGTAAAGAGATACACAGTTGCACAGTCCACTATTATAGGATTTTGTGTTTAGAATTTAAATCTAATTATCTTTCTTCCTAGAAGTAAAAATATGGGTTTTGAGAGTCATTAAGCTCATATTTTCAGTAAGCCACATACATGTAAACCTCTGATTAATCTTATTATGTGAACATATTATAGTCCTGGTTTGCATGGGTTTAAAACCTATAAGTCAGAATAGAGCGAGTACCTATAAAATGAGCTAAAGTTCATTTCAGTTATAGTTTAAGCATTAGCAGAATACATATACACATATGTGTCAAATTGCTATTTTGTATTTTCATATACAAAAATGTGTTCTCAACCTTATATTGGTAGATGACAATTGAAGAATATGGATTCTGGTTTTAATATCTGACTTCTCAGCTTTAGTCACATCTTGTAATCTTGAATTATTTAAGAAGCTCCAAGTTTAATTTATACTTTTTCTTTACCTAAATTCTCAGCCTAAAAAGGAAAGAGAATACATTCTATTATGAAAAGTTGCTTCTGGCCATATCCAGGATTAATACAATTTTTCTGTTCCCATATATCTACTCTGTTCAAAAACAAAATGTATTTACTCCAAAAGATTACTATAAAAATGGTGACTTAACACAAAATAGAAAAATAGAGTGCTTTCAATCTTGTAAAATTACTTTCTTCTTTTTCTTTTTGTAATCTGTTAATTTTTCCTGGTATAACCTCTCAAATGCACTAAATTTAGGTACAAGAGTGAGAAATATTTTGTTTGAAACTAACAAAGAACTCACTGTATTTTCTAAAAATGTCCTCATTCCGTCAAAAGTATGAAAATGGGTTCAAGCAAAAAAATCAAGAGGGTTAAGTTCTCACTTGGTCCTTCAATAAAATTACTTGTCACCGCCTTCAGCTGATGATTACCCAGACAGTGCCCCTTACATTAACAATGCCGACAGATCCGACATTTTACTGATGGCAACGGCCGTCCGGCAGATTAAAGCAGAATGTAGATTTAATCTCCCCAATGACTTGATAGCCTCAAATGAAGGATTCTCAAATTTCATGGTTCTGACCTATTCAGGGGGAATAAGTGTAAAATAAATTACCTGTCCCCTAGCTCTGTAACAAGAAAAAGAGCTGCCTTGGACTATCCCTGTGCTAATTCTCATGTATTACTAAGTTTACTAACATAATCTGCATGCCATGGAGCAAAAGATCATCCTATTTAACAGATTTTCAGAAATTAACTTGCACTGATATATGACCCTATCTGATGCCAATACAGTAAGGTGGTAGCAGCAGGTTGCAGAGAAGCCAGATTTCAGGAGAGGCTCATTTGACTGGTGATTAAGGATAACCTCCAGTAAAAGTGATTTCTCATCAGGGAGGCAGAATGTGTTTGCTGCAAAGAGCAAAAGTGCCCACCGGCCTGCCAGACTGTTAGTCACAGCCACACCAAATGTGCAGGTCACAGTCATGCTGGAGAGTCTAGCTAAAAAGACAATGGGTGACTGATGTCTTAGGAAAGGACCAGAGTGGAGAGACAGACACAAAGCCCAACCGTAAATGACGAAGCAGCGGGTGTACATTGATGTTCTCTTCTGAGCATGACAAATTAAACATCTTTCGAAAGCTCTGATGTATGTTGTGCTTTCCCTAACTCAGGCTGATTAAATTAGAATCTCCATTATCCAGCAATACTGCTGTCTATGCATAGGCACCTCACCAACGCTCAGCTTCCTGTCCTTGTCAGCAGACCCAGAAATAACACAACAGCAGATTTTGTGGACACTGAAGATTAGCAGTGAGCCTTCTGGCTCCAAAAAGCAAATGCTCCAACTCCTCCACTTGAGGAGAAGAAAAGAAGCTTGAACCAAGGTCATGGCTAGATCACGGTTTTAGAGTGAGCCCCTTACCCGAACCACAGAAATCCTCATCAGAAATGTATAAATGATAGTACTAGTTTTGCCTGAAAACAGGTATAGAAATTACAAGCATTACAGAAAAAGCAACTCTTTATTTCTTGACTGCCCCTCCAAGTTTATCATCCCTCACCCCCAACCCCACCCCTAAACCCCACCCCCACAGACCCTCCAGCCCCTTCTACTTCTCCTGATTCCTTCCAGCAGATTTTCATGGTAAATACAAACTAGAAAAACTCAGGCTCCTGGGTGACATTCATAAAAAATCTACATTGCTCCAGTGGTTTTGCTTTTGCTACACCAATTTTAACTCGTTTCTTCACAGACCTTTCTGTGTCACCCCCAAGGACTATCCTCAAGGATTTTCTGTCTCCAGAACATGGTTTATCTCTTAAGAAAGTGATAGGAAGATCAAACCAGAGAATTTTAGAAGTGGATAGACTATTCAAAACCCTCACTTCCTTAAGTTGAAATCTGGCCCAGAGAGAATAGGTAACCAAAAAAAAAAAAAAAAAAAAAAAAAAAAAAAAATAATACAGTTAGTGGGTGTTAAATCGAGTGAGTGGTAATACAGTTCTCTTGATTTCCAAATCAGTGCTTGGTGTCTGGAGACAGTTTTGGTTTTCAAAACTGCTAAGGGTAAAAGGAAGCAAATTGCTCTTAGCATCTCCTGCCTAGAGTCCAAGGGTGCTCTTAAACATCCTATCCCCACATGAAAGAAATACACAGACATAAATGTTAATAGTGTCAAGATTGAGAAACTCTTAATCTAGACTATGAGATGGGGAAATTGAGGTTGTTTTTTTTTAAAGAAATTGTAATCAAGTTTAAAATTATATCTTGAAATGTCAAAGCTAGTGTGTTAATAATGGTTTTCCTTTCAAATTTCCATTCTTTGCCCAAATATGCCATGGAAAAAAATATGTTTCCAATTCTGAATAGAACTGGTATTTACTATCATCACATTTCATTTACCTTAAAATATTAATTGTGGTACAGCAGGGTTCCATGGTTGATTTAAATTTACATTTGCTTCTAAATTTGATTAATCTAGTCTCTTAGGAGTGCATTCTTCCATAGCTACTCAGAGGGAAAATGGGCTTTAAGTACATAATGATTTAGGGGGAAAGAAAAGGAAAAATTTTTGGTTGATTTGATAGTTACGCTTTTACATCTAAAGTGACTTTAAAGTAGAAAAAAAAAAAAGGATGCTAATAGAAGGATAAAATTTATCATCATTTACACTGGATATCTGAGCTGAATATCTTAGGCATGCTGTGACATGGTAGTAAATTCAAGAGAAAGTATAGCTTCAACTTACTTTCCATATTTCAGAAAATATGCCTCCTCTTATGAGTATCCACATTTGATTAAATAACAAATATAAATAGATAAATCTTGAACTAGTCCTCTTAGGAGTCGGTATGGTGGCTTATAGGACACCATTGCATGTGTCTAGCTTCCAGATCAGTTTCCAGTTAGGCCCTCTAGGACTCTCAGATTGGACACTGCTGAACGTGCGTCAGATGCCTACTGTAAGAAGGCTCTTGTGGCTATACCTGGAAGAGGTAATCATGATAAATGGAAGATAAATAACATGTCTTACATACCTAATACTCACCAAGCACTCTCCTAGACATTTTATTTTTAACCCAGAAATAGCAAGTACTGGCAGGCACCCTCACCACCCCGTATCAAGGCACATCTCTATAAATCAATAATGTCAATTACCCAATAACATGGATCCATCATAAAGTCTCTCTCAATGCAGAACTCCAGGAAGCCATTACGAATCAATCCTTACAAAGCAACAGGTTGAATGAAGCCCATTTGCCATCTCCGATAAACATTAAGAGCATAAATAAGGAACACTTTGTTGTTCAGTAAGGCTGAATAGACATTCTTGAACAGATTTTGTTTTGTTTTGTTTTGTTTTTCCTGAGATTGGTAGAGATGAGTTTAAACTCTGGTTGACAGTTCCATATTAATTTCTACAAATTGCTTCACTGTAGCCTCCCATCCCAGGCTAGCGTAACTAGAACTCTCTGTGAGGAAGGTATAAGAATTTGGAGGGTACATTCTTAAATAAGTGTTTCATGTGCAAAGTTTTAAAATCCTTCCTCCTTTGGGATTTTTTCAGAAGGTTATTATGATTCAATAAAGATCATCAAGTAGTGCTGTTTGATTGGATCACCAAGAGGTTTTCTACTCTACCACTGTTTTGGTTAACATATTAATAACTTGAGACTCCAAAGGAGTCTCAAGAGATTAGGATTCTGACTGATTACATAAAATAATACAATTAAAGGACAAATTCTCTTCCAACGATGTATCTGAAGCCCTTAATAGCTTTGGCTACTGCCTCAAGTCTGGAATAACTATTTTCCCCACCCTCTATCTACCTCAACCCCATCCCCACACCCACACCTTTAGCTTCCCTGAGTTTGACACAACTGCTAAATTGCATAGGACCTGAATCTACATATATCTACATATAAACAAATAGCCTTAATTGCATCTGATAGGATTCTACTACTTGGTAACTCATGTACCTCATATATCTTGGCAACTCATGAGTAACAATATGTACTCACATACATTTTCTACTACTTGGTTACTCATGTAACTCATTTTTGTAACAGCCTCTTAAATATAAAACATTAGAACAGCACAAAGACACTCAGCTTCCTAGCCAGAAATAGAGATGCTTACATCACAACCCTTTATAGATAGGCAAACACTATTCTTAGGTGTCCTGTTAAAGTAAACAACACAAAATAGCAAAGCATAAATGGCAGTTTCCACCTATTTTATCTACTTTCCTTATTTCACTTATCTTCCTTCACAAATCTCTTTTCCTAGGTTATAACTTAGGTTTTCTTTGAGGGAAAAACACTAAATTTCATTACTTCTATGTAGACATAACATGGAAGCTGATTTTTATGTGTATACATGTGTTAGTTTTCAGGAATAAACTACTGTAATTTACCATTCCTATCTAAACATCTCTCAGTAAGGATGTATTTGACGCCAGTGGCCATCAGATTTATTATCTCAACATTACACTCTGGAGACAAATTAATGATATCTTACTATGATCTGAATGTGTCTCTCTCAAAACTTTACATGTTGGAACCTTAATGCTCGTGGTGATGGTATTAGAAAGTAGAGTTTTATGAAGTAATTAGGGTCAGAGGGGTGGCATGTTCATGAAAGGAATCCATGGTCTTATGAAAGAGACCCTACAGAGCTGCTTCACCCTTTCTACCATGGGATACAATGAAGATTCTGCAAACCACAAGAAGCCCCGCATCCAACCATGCTGGCATCATGATCTCAGACTTCCAGCCTCCAGAACTGCAAGAAATAAATCTCTGCTGTTTATTTTTTTAAATACTTTATTTATTTATCTGACAGAGAGAGAGCTATCACAAATAGGCAGAGCAGCAGGCACAGAGAGAGGGGGAAGCAGGCTCCCCACTGAGCAGAGAGCCCAATGCGGGGCTTGATCCCAGGACCCAGAGATCATGACCTGAGCCAAAAACAGAGGCTTAACCACTGAGCCACCCAGGCGCCCCCAAATCTCTGCTGTTTATAAGCTCCCCATCCTGTGGTATTTTCTTACAAAGCAGCCTGAACAGGCTATCACATCATCATTATTTGTAGAAAATTATACCCTTCTCAGTTTCCTAAGATGGAGAAAAAGTAGAATGATAATTCTACTAGTACTATTTCTAAAATACATCTTTCACAGGCATGATCATACTTTAGCCATACAACTACCTTTATCTCAGTAGCACAGCTGAGGCCAACTGGAGCTTAGAGATACTAAATAATTGGCCAGCCATTTAGTCTTTAATCATTTACCTTCAAATAAGATGAATCCCACTTGCCCTTCCTGCTGAAGGCAGAAATTCATGAACATTCTTCTGGTCAGTTGTGTCAAATGACATTCTGAAGCAGAGAATGTCCTCTATATGGTGTGTAAGAAAAAAAAAAAATTTAGAGCTAGGTAAAGCTAGGTTTTAATTCTGACTCTGGGACTTAAAATGTAACTTTTCTCAGGGTCTAATATTTAATTAGAAGAACTCATTTCCAAATGAGCTGAATCTGATCCCAGGCCCAAACTTGTTCCATTATACCATAATGCCTTCAAAGAAGTCCCTCCAATGACACAAAAATTTTTTTAATCAGTTGTGAAGTACTTCACCACACACACACATACTTTCTCAGTCTCAGAAGAACTGAAGAAGACTTGCAACGTCATGAAGAACATGTTCTTCATCCTAAACAAGACTACATATTCCAAAAGCATTCTTAAAGTCCCATTTTAGAAAGAATTTTCAGGGAAGTCCCTTAGTTTTCTTCAGTTTCTTTATCAGTTGGAACAAGAGATAAATCAAAAGTAGAGACCAGAAATACATAATATTTCTCTTAAGCAAGCAGCTGAGAGAATTCAGAATGCCAAGGAGAGGAAGCATGATATCTGCAGCACGGTAACAGGTGACACTGGGATAAAACGAAGATGGCCTTATGGAGCCCACATAGAATTACCAGGTGGAGAGTCAATCAGGAAGGCAAAGTCTAAATACCAGAAGTAAGGAGGCAGTGGACATGAGGTTTATGTAGTGTCTGGTACTCAACCATAGGGTAGTGTCCATAGGTTCCCAGTCCCTTTGAGGCTCAGAAAGAGAAAAGTCATGCATCAAGAATACATATCAAAGCTAGAAACCTAGTAAAATACCTGCATACAAAGCAAGGATGTAGAGCTAGAAAAGATAAAGAGTGCAATAAAAAGTGCTAGCAATAAAAACAAACAAACAAACAAACAAACACCCCTGATTTCTTGACCTGACTCTGAATGGATTCAGGACAAATAACTTAGGCTCTCTGAATTTCAGTTTTCTCAAATATAATATGAGATATGAGTAAATTATCCCAAAAGCTATTTTTAGTACATCTCATCCATGGCTTCATCAGAGGAATGAGGAAAAGAATTGTTATTAAAATTGTTATTAAAATTAAAACAAAAATTGAAGGGAAAATCAGTATCAAAGCAGACTCAATACTTAGTCACCAGGTTGAAGTTTAAAAGTTCATTCCCATTTCCTCCATGAAGACTGAGCACAGATATCAAGATACCGAAAACTGTGCCCTTCAACCACAAATAATAAGTATGTGCATCTTGAATATCTTCTCAGTTGACGTCTTCAAAAAAAAAGTGTAACTTAATTGTACTCGTAATAATCCAGGATTATATAAGAGATAATAGCTGGCATCGATGGAGAAAGACAGTTGGAAACTGTAGGAAGGCAAGGTAAGAAGACAATAAAAGACCTGGAAGAGAAGGAATAGCCAAAGGAGGCAGAATTCCTTCACACAGTGAAAAAGATTATGCTACAGGCAGGGTAATACTGTGGACAAGACGAGGAACCCTACAGAATTTTAGCTTTCTAGACAACAATTCTGACCTGAAGCTACACAGTACAGACCGAGGTCCCAAACGAACACAGACACATCTGTGCTCACAGAGAATGGAGAACATACTCTGCCTTGGAGTCAGGAATTAGAAGTTAGTTAAAGAAGAAATAGCAGGAAAAAAAATGACCTCAAGTGGTTTGGGGCTTGAAGGTGAGGAGTCCAGTGTGGAAGGGTAAGGCTAGTACAAGAACATTATCAATGTTTTGCATTTAGTAAATTAGAGCTCTCAGAACAATCAGCAGGGTTGTATTTTACGCACAAGGGAAGTGCCACCAGAAAGATTAAGGGTAAAATAAGTTAACCAAAAAAGTCAACAAAATTATGTAGCCAGTTAATTTAAAATAAGCAGAAGTTATACAACTATAACTGATCTAATTCACATCTACCCATGCGCGTGTACACACATACACACACATGTTATCGTCTAAATCTTTCTCTACCATTAATAAAACAGCATCCATTAAATTACTGAAAATCTGTTCTATGATACCTTTGGCAGTCAGAGGGAAGGCTGAAAGAAACATGAAATGGAAAAAAAAGCCCTGAGGGATCAGAGTCTACTGATATTAAGAATCAAGAAACTCATGATGGGATCCGATAGCTCATTTACCATTATCTGCGTGATCTGGGGGAAATCCCCTCAACTTTAAAATAAGAAAGTCAAACTAACATGATTTTTCATTACAAGAGCCTATGATTTCCACAAACATGGTGTTTAGAGGGTGAGTCCACTCTGGTAAACGAGCACATGACTGCCAAAAGGCCAATTTCCATCTAATGGTTTTACAGGTGCCCCTCTGAGTTACAAAGATAGGGACATGCCCCTGCCATTTTTCTCCACCCACAAACTACAAACAAATGAATGATTTTAATTTAAAGGGAACGTTTAGGGCCAGGAAGTGTTATTAACAATGCAAAAGAACTTTTCAAAGGCTTCATTTTTAAATCTATGATTTCCCGAGAGGATTTGACCTCAGTAGTGTGCTTTTCCATTTCATAAATAGTTATAAGAAGAGGTCTTGAGGAAAGAAAAGAGTATTTTCAAAGCCCAACAGTGAGGGCTAGTTTATCACCTGGCTAGGCTACTGCCATTTTAATTGCATATTTAGGTCATTGGTTGTAAGGGCTGATGAGCTGTTACCATGAAACATCCTACAATCATTAAAGAAAATGTTAGAAGGAGAGGGAAGTTGTAAATGGAAATGCTAAGAGATTCTTAACTATGCTGTCTTAAATGCTACTGTTGGAATACAAACTGAACTTTAAGCATGATTTAACAGAACTATGAAAAGAAAGACCTCTAAACCCCCACACTTATTTTCAATTGTACTGAAAGCTAGCAGTGTTGTGTTTATGCCAGACTAATTTAGTCAAGAGTAAAAGTATTCATTTAGGCACACAGCCCTCACTGCATCTGTCCTCATCTGAAAAAAAGAAAAACTAAATAAAAAAAGGAAGGAATGCTCTTTGTTCCAGAAGTCTTTAAAAATGCTCAAAAATCACCATTTAATATGCCAGAACTGGGGTAAATACACATTAAAAACTACTTATCCAGAGAATTACCTCATGATATATTACCTTTACCATTTTTGTTTTCCAACTGGATCACATAGCTGTTTATACAGAATACTTCAAATTATAAAATGTTCTTAAAGTTGCTACCAAGTCAAAGGTTTAGCAAAGTTTTATGTCCTGCTAAAGATTTTGGATTGCTACTGCTACACTCACAGAAATTATTTTAGAAGGCAGAATGTGAAGAAGGTATATGAATGCACAATTGTATAAGTTTGTGTGTATAACATATATAAATAATCTGTTTATATACAATTGATTGGATGTATATTTTATAGGACTGAAATTAGCATTGCTCATTAAAGATAGTGCAGGCATATGTCAAGGTAATTCATTAAATACACATTAATAGTAGCAAAATAGAAACAGGTTTGTATTTTTCTCTTGAAACTTATTTCAAAGCCATGCACTACCTTTATTAGTATCAGCTCCAAATTTCAATTTCATATTGATATAGCACGACATTTAAAGATTCAATGGTAGAAATATGAACAAAGTAATAAAGGAAAAATGGGAGACAGAAAAGAATAAGAAGACAGGATAAAAATTTGAAAACTTTTTGTAAAATACATAATGTAATTCACAAAAGGGAAATAAACATCATACTATAGTTTACAAAACTCCTTTGCATTATTACACTTCACTCTTAAGATTAATTTAGAATTATGATTTTTAGCAAATGTTCGTTAATAATTTCCAACAATCTTAAAAAAAAAGGTTTAGTAAACCTTTTTACTAAAAGGTTTACTTGAAAAAATTCCAAGTTCACTTGGTTTGGCTAAAGAAATGATAGTTTAACAGTATACTCTTCACATTTGCATTGTGCCTTTGTCTATGTGAAGGCAAACAAATATTTTGGCAAGTCATACATTAATGCATGTGAGTGTGGGAGTGTGGGCAACAGTTCTTTCACAGGACAGCTGGATGAGTCCTATAAAGACTTTTCAGCCAAATGTTTATTCTAAGGCCTTCTGGTGTGGAGCACAAGGGGAGGCCTGCAGCAAAACTAGCTTGAATCAGCCCCTAATACCGGAAGCTGAAACTACTAATAAGGAATTCTTGGGCAAGAGGGTGCAAATGTTTGCCCATCATTCGTTAATTTATCACATGTAAAAGAGAAGAAAAAAACACATAATCTCAACAGGAGCATTATAAACAGTGTTTTGTTTTTGTTTTTATTTTATTTTTTATTTTTTGCTTTTGTTTATGTTTAGTTCTTAAGGTAAGCTCTACACCCAACATGGGGGCTGAACTCATGACCCCAAGGTCAAGAAGTCCCATGCTCCACTGACTGAGGGAACCAGACACCTTTGAGTAATTAAAAATTGTGAACAAAGTAAAAGAATTTCTTCCTTATATCTGCACTCTTGTTTTTTCAAAACCTGATTTCTTTCTTTTTTTTTTTTTTAATATTTTATTTATTTATTTGACAGACAGAGATCACAAGTAGGCAGAGGAGCAGGCATAGAGAGGAGGAAGCAGGCTCCCTGCAAAGCAGAGAGCCTGATGCGGGGCTCAAGTCCAGGACCCTGGGATCCTGACCTGAGCCAAAGGCAGAGTCTTTAACCCACTGAGCCACCAAGATGCCCCTCAAAACCTGGTTTCTATACCAAGAAGTGGAAGGCCAAATACGCATACACACCACATATTTTGAACAACAATAAAATATAATTGCGTACGTACCTTTATTTTACAAACAATTGTTCTTAACAGAAGGCAATTTCCCCTCAGGTGATGTGGGACAATGTCAGAAGACATTTCTGATTTTCACAATATGGGTGGCAGTACTGACATCTCATAAACAAATACCAAGAAGGTTGCTAAAATCCTACTATACACAGGTCAGCTACTTACAAGCAATAGCATTATCTGGTCCAAAATGTCCACAGTGTGCAGGTGAGGAAACTACAGTAAATGTATTCAGACATGTAGTATCATTACTTAAGTAATAATTTAGTGTGTGGATAAATCTGGCAATTCAACTATCATTTAAGAGATAATTTCAAGATGAGAGTGAAATTTTAAAAATACACAGTTTTAAACCACAGTGTTGAGTCAATCAATTTCAGTATTGAGTCATTTTCTAGTTTTCAGTACTCAGATAAGATGAAATGGAAAATCACTCCTTCCATCTTAACTTACACATTCCTGGTTTTTTTCTTTTTAAAAAATGAATTTTAGGGTGCCTGGGTGGCTCAGTGGATTAAGCCGCTGCCTTCAGCTCAGGTCATGATCTCAGGATCCTGGGATCGAGTCCTGCATCGGGCTCTCTGCTCAGTGGGGAGCCTGCTTCCCTCTCTCTCTGCCTGCCTCTCTGCCTACTTGTGATCTCTATCTGTCAAATAAATAAATAAAATCTTAAAAAAAAATTTTATTCTTTTTAAAGCAATATGAGATTCACTGAAAAACTGAGCAGAAAGTATGAGATTTTTATGTTCCTCTTGGCGCCCACACACAACTTCCCCACTATCAACAACCTCCCCAAAAGTAGTCTATTTATTATAATCAATGATCCTACATCAACGTATTATCACCTAAAGTCCATAGTTGATCATAGGGTCTTTGGTATCACACAGTCTATGGATTTTGAGAAATTTAAGATAGCATGGATCCTCCATTAAAATATCATACAGAATAGTTAACTGACCTAAAAATCCTCATTGCTCTGCTTACACATAATTATTTCCTTTTGATTGCACAAACCTATGTTTTAAGTTTTAAACACACCACAACATAAGTGGTATAATTCCATAATAAATTCATATGTTAATTAGATGTATTATGAGGTTGGAATCGTTTTACTAAAAGAACAATAACTTTAGGGGCGCCTGGGTGGCTCAGTGGGTTGGGCCGCTGCCTTCGGCTCGGGTCATGATCTCAGGGTCCTGGGATTGAGTCCCGCATCGGGCTCTCTGCTCAGCAGGGAGCCTGCTTCCCTCTCTCTCTCTCTGCCTGCCTCTCCGTCTACTTGTGATTTCTCTCTGTCAAATAAATAAATAAAATCTTAAAAAAAAAAAGAACAATAACTTTAACTCCACAAATGATAATAAATTGATAAATATGAAAAAAAGTATCCTGCAGATTTCCCATGTTACATGTCTGTGTCCATATAAACACCTCACACTAACATTCACAGTAAATGTGAGAGACAATATTTCCATCAAATGCAGCCTCTGAAAAGGCTTAACCTCCTGTGAAAAGAACCAATACGCTTTTAATGTGTTTCACCTTTTGAGACCAATGTGTAATAAAACCCTCAAATTAAGTAGATTGCATTTTAGCTTAGATAAACTAATAGCACAATTAGAGCACCACATAATTCACCATTACTGCTCCAAGGGAAATCACTTAAGTATTTAAGCTCTTTAGAAGGACTTCTCTGATAAAGTAATGACTATCTACAAAATTCTCCCGAAGATCAGTAGTATCAGTGTCTGTGGTAGGTGAAAAGAAGGAGAGGAGGCATTTCACATTCTAAGATGCACTTTTACTTGCCAAATCATACATAGATTTTTTAAGGACATCTGCTCTGCTTCTAACCTCCATTCAGAGGGGGGTTGGCTAGTCCCATCCGATTTTAACCATGTGGAGCACAACATAGGAATGACTGAGTTATTATTAGAGCTATCCATTTTCACTTTTTACAATATTTCCCACCATTATCTCCGAACAAGTTTGCTTATTTTGTAATATGTAAATTGAAGTATACTCAAATTCTTTTTGAAACAGAAGATTTGTTTGGTAGATAGACATACGTAGATAATGTGAATTATATAAATACTTGATTAGGGGGAAAAAAAACTTACAACTATATGTTTCTAGAACTTCTTTCCAGTGAGGCTCAAAAAAGTTAGGAAAGGCCGAGTATGAAATAAAAAGTAGGCAATGAAAACCCATGAAATTCAATATCTACCTAGAATCCACAGAGTTCATAGGTGATTGATTAAAATGGAACTATTATAAAGCTTATTTTCTGATATTATAACTACTTATATCAGAAAAAATTAACCTGTTTATTATACGTTTTGATTACTCCCACAGTAGTAATTTTGCAATGGTAAGTTGAGTTTTTTTTTTGTTTGTCTTTTGGTAACACTACGAGACTCAAGGAAACTATACATAAATTATTAGTTTGTCAGGGCGTCTGGCTGGATCAGTCGATGGAGCAAGCTACTCTTGATTTCAGGGTCATGAGTTCAAGCCCCACACTGGACATGGAGTCTACTTAAAACAATACATTAATTTTTCAGATCATATTGCCCATGCCCATGAATTTATATGTATTCATTTGGTAAGAGCTAACAAACAATTCTACATACTACACACAAGAATCTAATGCTTGGGAACCACCCACAATGTAAACTCAAAATGAGCCACATAAGTAGATAAACTGACTTTCACAACTTTCCAGCTAAGAAAATTCCTAGATTTTGAAAACAAGAGAACCATACAGTACAGTTATTTTTAAGAGGAAATAGAATTCGGTCGTTGAAATCATTTACATGCTTCTGGACACCATGACTGCTTTTACCACAAACACCTGCAAGAAAATCATCACTGTGAATTCCTGTCTGAGGTTTTCAAAGAATTTTAAATACCTAAACACAGGGAAGTATTTTTGCCACTAGAAGAAAGTTCACTCATGTAAACTTATTTAAATAGATTTTTGTACTGGTAAGAAGAAGCTATTCTAATCTTGATGAAAAGGTAAATTGCAATCTCAGCCCAAATGTGCCACAAATCTCTAAAGAAAAAAATCCAGGAGACTGCGGGGGCAAATTTGTTCCTTAGATTATATGTTAAAATTAGCTCAGATAGCTAATTTGTTTATTTGCTTCATGTCTAACAGAACACAGAGTAAGAAAGGTGAAGACAGAAATCAGAAAATGTGACAGTCTTTGAAAATAATTGCTATATCCTCAACTGAACAAATTATGTCTATTTTAAGGGCCAGATCTCCCCAACCTTTGCAAAAAGGAAAAAAAAAAAAAAAAAAGGTAGGTAGATTAAAAAGGTGAATATGTCCAAGAAAAGGAGAGTTAGGAATAAGAAAAAACATACAGTTCAGCTGACATTTAAAAACTGTTCCCTAACTATGTTCCAGCTCTTAAAAAAAAAAAAAAGAAAAAGAAAAAGAAAAAAGTATTCACTTATTCAATAAACATTAATTGAAGTGTTACCTTATGCCAGTAGTTGTAATTGCTGGGACTACAGCATTGACTGAGACAGACACTACCTCTTCTCTTATAGAAGGATAAGCAGGGGTTGGTTGATAATAAGTGTATAAATAAGGAAATGTCAGGGAATAGTAAGTATTAAGAAAAAATAAAACAGTAGTTAGTGCTGTTACACTATTCAGTGTGTTTCATGCTGCCATCCTTCTCCCAATTCTTCCTCTGTAGAACCTTCAAGGTGGTCTGCTAAATCATCGATCTCATTGTGTCCCATGCCTGCTACAATTTTTCCAGTGCCTCCTGCAGAACATAAATGAATACCTATGGTATTCCAGATCCTTCATTAACTGCCTTTCCTGCCTGTTCTCCTTCGAACCCCATCTCCCAAAGTGTATCATGTCACATTGTATAGAACTTCATTCATATATTCACCTATTCAGAAAGGTATTTATTGGAATGCCTCTATGTGCTGCAGACACGCGTTAAATATAAATATCCATAGTCTCTTCCATTAAAAAAAAAAATCCAGTATAGAAAATAAACATTAATCAAATCCCACAAAGAAACTACCAACTGCAAATGGTAAATGTAAATTTTCTCTTAAAAGAGAGAAATGATATCATCAGAATGAATAAAAAGGGACAGGACCATATATATAATGGAGTATTATGCCTTCATCAGAAAGGATGAATACCCAACTTCTGTATCAACATGGACGGGACTGGAAGAGATTATGCAGAGTGAAATAAGTCAAGCAGACGAGGCAATTATCATATGGTTTTACTTTCTTGTGGAGCATAAGGAATAACAGAGAGGATATTGGGAGATGGAGAGGAGAAGTGAGTTGGGGGAAATCAGAGTAGGAGGCAAACCGTGAGAAACTGTGGACTCTGAGAAACAAACTGAGGGCTTTGGAGGGGAGGGAGGTGGGGGGTTGGGTGAGCCCAGTGGTGGGTATTAAGGAGGGCACATATTGCATGGAGCGCTGGGTGTGGTGCATAAACAATGAATTCTGGACACTGAAAAGAAATAAAATGAAATACAATGAAAAAAAAAAAAAAAAGGAATAGGACCCTGCAAGAAGTGACAATTGGGCATTTGCTTCCATGTAGCTTAATATGTCTTCATTATGTGTTTCTATGTGTTCAGTGTTCAATAAGTTTCTTCCCTCAAGGGCAGGTTATTTCTGGTTTCCCAACCTAGTATATACAGCACGATATAAAATATTATGAGTGATGCAGAAATCATTTCCAATGGGTTTATACCATTCTTAACGTAGTACAGATAGCTAAAATTGTTGCTAAAAGCAGAGGCAAAGAAAAACAAGGCTTAGTTTTTGCTATTGCCATGTTTGTTTTCCACATCACGCCCTCCCTTTGTTCTCACAGCCAACTCATGTGACCAGTGGTCTTTATGTTTCTTCTTCCGATGTTCCATGAAATTCTTCCTCAGACTCTGCATTCCTAAAAGACCTATAGCTAGCTACCTGCTGACACATCTTCTAGGGATGAATGTCTTCGATGGATAGTTAGGAAGATTTTCTGTCTGGCAGTAGAAAACTTTGGAGAATATTAAACTCACTTCATACTTTTTTGTGGACAGTAACCTCTTCAGTTGGATCCTATTCATTCCTAGATGTCAGGTAAGATCCACTGGAAATTACAGGTAGACAAAGAGAATTTGGTTTCAGATCAGGGGTTAGATCATCCTGACCTGGTCTTGTATGACATTTGTTTGTATTTTTATATTCCTGGGTCTATGTATCACTTTACATTTTCATATCTTCAGAGGGGTAATTCCAAACCCACATTTAGAGGTCAAACACTCAAGCTATCACCTACTTCCATCTATTTGTTTTTAATGCTTAAGGCTGAAAATGTTTCATAGAGATCATAAAATCACATCATGTCAGAGAAACAACTTTCTTAGAATGTCTGGAGGGTAATGTTTTGGATAGATTAAACTAAAACATCATATCAAGGAAGTTGCTGGCCTGCAAAACATAGTGTTCTTTTTAACTAGAAAGATAGAGCACAGAACTGCCGAACAAGAATGGCAGAGACATTTAAAATTTTTTTTAATGTATAAACAATTTAGGTCCTTGAACTCATTATATCATGATGAAATTTGAGAAATCATTTTTCCCTATAAAAACCTTTGGAAAAATCTTACTAGGAAGTAGCTTGTGAAGTCTTAAGGTAAAATATATAGCTTCTTTCATTGTCTTCCTTTGTGCCTGTCTTAATCGAAGATTGTTATCTTGAAAAGAACCAAATTATAGCAGAAAATTAATGTTTCTATCTCCAATTTAATTCTGTTTCTTTCAGGAGTACATTAGAGTTGTTCTGAAATATTCTGGCAGGTGCGGTACTTCAATGTGTACATATCAAGATCAGTTGCATTGATTTAAATTCTATACTCCTGTTTCAAACACATAATACACTTATTTTTTTAATTTGTCACTTTAAATGCTTTAGCAAAGAAATTCAAATTCTCCAAAACTGGATCTTTTTGCATGGCATTGCTTTTCTGCATATGAGAAAGCAAACTCTTGATTTTGCAGGGAAAAAAAGGGGGAGCAAAGAAATTATATGAGAGCAACTGTATGTCCTTTTACAGCTCGAAGTTGGCTTTACACATTCCACGACTCATAAATAAACAGAAGAGTTCTGTGAACTATATGCAGATGGCTGGGTCTACACTGGGAGCCTTTTGTGATGACTTTGGTTTGCTTCTCTGTTTTGCCATCTCTTAAAATATCTGCAAAAAAAAATTTTTTTTTTTTCTCCTCAGAAATAGGACAAGTAGAATCCTGTAACTTGAGAATGTGCCCTTTGCCTCATCGGGGCTTTATAAACCTTAGAGAAATCCATTTTTATTCCTCCTCATTTTTGTTCATATAAAAATATCTGCCCCCACAACTGAAACTAAAGAGGCTTTGTGTTTTAAATATTTATTGTTTTATTTTTAAAAGAAACACAATAATGGAAATACAATGAGAGAGGTGAATCTACAAGGTGGTAGAAGGAAGTAATAAGCCAAAATGGGGGGAAAAAGTCCCACAAACCACATAAAGGAAGGGATGAGATCAGCCACTTAAGTAAGCGAGTGTAAGGTTACCACATTGGCACTGAGCAAAAGTGTTCCTGCCAAGCCCAAATGAGGAAAGGAGTGGGAGGAATAAGGGCATCTGACAGAGCAAAGCGCGGAGACAAGGCACCAAAGTCAAGTGGAAATGCTAAGACAGCAGTTTTGTATCTTTTTTTTTTTTTAATTCACCTGATTACGGCACAGAAATTTTAGCACACTGGCCACACACACACACACACACACACACACAGAAATAAACCCACTCTCACACACACACAAATACACACACACCCTTTCATCACCATTATCACTGTATCCACAATCATTTGCTTAGCTAATCATAAAACTTCTTTCTCAACAGCGAAAGCCTAAGGGCTTTGGCAATGTAAAAAGTATTGACATTTCTCTGATGTATATTCAAAAATCTATATTACAATTCTTTATTCAGCATGCATGAGTCAGCAAAAGATATACTGTATCTTTAAAAAGGCATGAAGGTTTCCAGTCAAGCCTTTTAAGACTTTACAAATAACATTTCAAGAGGGTTGAGAATGTGGATGAAGATAGCAGATGGCTTTTAGTACAATACTGCTCCAGGATCCTTTGATTTTATTACTTTTGCTTTTTGATGGTGCTCTTTTCTGGTTTGTTTTGATGACTTTGTGGCCTAATGGACCGAAATTAGACAGCCAAGCTGAAAACCCTTAAGTCCTAATGACAGAGAGTGACTTACTGGGTGACCTTGAGTAAGTGTTACATTTCCCTCATCGCAGTCTCTATGGCAAAAATAAAAATTACCCCGACCCGCACCCCTAAAGATGCACTGACGAGACTAGTAATTATCACTCAATTTGCATCATATGAAATAGTAATATTTATTATCTGCGATTTATTAGGTATTTCCATGAGCCAGACACTGGATCAGGTTCTTAGCATATTTTGTGACTTTTAATCCTCACAATAGTCATACAAACTGTGAAGAGTTAACTTCATTTTATACATGAAGAAATGAGGTTCAAGAAGTTTGAAAACTTGAACCGGGGTCGGCCTGACCCCAAGTCCCCTTTTTCCTTTATGTGACTTGATGTCTGCTAATGAATACTAACAATTAAGATCAAGATGTTTAGTGATTCTTTGGTCATATTAAATATAGAAACTATGTACACTATGTAATATACAACAATTACTACATCTACAGTGATTATATAATACTACATGTAATATATACATATAAATTATTCACTGGTGACACAATGCTGGAAATTCAGTCTGTCCTTATAGCACTAGCATTCCACTGTTACTTGGTTTTATCTGGTCTATGTCTATTGCTGGATTACTTGGAAACAAATACCCAGAAGAAGGAAGAGAGGAAGTCTGCTTTGCTCCTACAGTCCTTGAATGACTATTAGGTTTCTAAAAGTGTGAATGGCAAATCAATTTGCAAGAAAAGTTGGCCCCTGATCTGAGAGTGAACTCCTGGATGCTAGCCTTTATTTGGTGGCCCTTGGTTGAGATATATTCCCTGTAAATCATTGTCCTACAACAGAAAATAAGGCCCACAGTGCTTTACAGTTCCAGAGAGCATAGAAAGAGAGGGCATCTGAATCTTCACTAAAGATGGAAAAGAATGGAGGAAGGGAGCGAGGGAGGAAAGCAGGGAGACAGGAAAGAAAAAGAAAAGAAAGGCTTCTGGGACTTCTTGGGCAGCTCTACCAAAGCCAGGGACGGGCTTGTCAAATAAGTGCTTTTTTTTTTTTTTTTCTTCCCCAAATGAGCCTTCTGATGGATCATTTCCATGTAGCTAAATGCACTTTTTTTGTTGTTTTTATTTAAGACTATAAAGAAAAAAAAAAACTTTCAAATGTTTTTGGAAAACGGTGATAAGTTAAGAATGAGGCAAAGAGTTTGGAATGATCACAGCACTTCAGAAAGTGAAAGTTATCAAGAAAACTGCCTCATTTCTATATATCTCCCAAGATATCATTCCAGAAAAGGAAGGATCTTGTTCTTGAGTCTCTTCAGACTCCTAATTCCGATGCCTGGGGAGAACCACATGCCTATGATTTCTTTAAAAAATATGTTTTTCGTTTTCTTTCCTTTTGCCTGCCATTCATCCAGCAAGAGCCTCAAAGCACATTAGAACATTAATTTATAATACTTATGCATATGTAGTGGAATCCCCTAAGATTTTAAGGACTAACTTGCCAATGGAAAATAGGCCATATGGAGAGCCCAGGCCTTCAGAACACAACTGAAGTCAATTATCTCCCCTAGCCCCCAGCCCCAGCATGATGAAGAGGATATTTGGCTACAATATTTTGGAACCTAAGATGCTCTTGTGGATTGTGGATGCCAAATTGGAGCAGAATTAGTCTCATATAAGACAATAATAGATTCAAACGCAATAATGTCACACATATTTCTAATCAATTATTTTTAAAGTATGCACTTCGTTTAGTGCCTTATATTCCAGATTCATTTATAAAGATGTTAACAATACAGTGAGAATTAATTTGTAGAAATTTGAGAAAATAAGTTGTCTTCTGGCAAGTATACTAGATTCAACTTATAAAACAGTGCTTTTTCAGAGAACTCAGGCAAGTCTGTCAGAATGCAAAGGAGAAATTGCAGAAAACCTTTGAGTTTCTCAACCTGAAAAGATGGTTGGACATTGGTGAAGTGAATTTAGCCCACCCTCAAAGAGTCTACAGACTTGCATATGTTTTTTCTTTTTTTTTTTTTTAATCCCCCACTTTCCATTTTGTTTCTTATGTCCTGTGTAACACCAACTTCTCCTGTGTCACAATGTGTCATAGCTTTTTAAATGACTTAACACTTTCCTAGATAAAATGGTGGGCAATTATCTCTGGAATGCTGCAGAAAAGAATTTCTGAAGCCTCTGGCTGTTGCAGAAGGGCTTACATTAATCACTCTCTCTGCATGCTTGTCTCCTCATAGTAGTGTCCAATGTCAAGTCAGACAGTCCAACGTGGGGCCCTTGATAGAACGTTAAAAGGGCATTACCACACACTGCAGGTGGGCAGCAAGAACAAAGCCCTTGGCCCTGAGTCGTTTTAATAATTTCTGTACAGGTCTAACCTGCTGCTTTGGGGAATATTTGTTCCTAAAATCGTTCGACTACTTTGCCATACAATTGTTGATTCAACTTTTAAAACAAAACAAAACAAAAAATTGCTGTTTTTATATCCCAAACCATCCTGGATTTGATGTGTCTGTCGCTTGGTACTTTCTTTTCGAAAATAACTGACAAACAAAAGTTAGCTTCTCATTGTTAAATGCTTTGTTTCTCAAAGAGGAGCCTCGCAGGCCGTACTGGGCAGGCCAGTATGGCTGAAAGGGAGTCAGCTCTAAGGAACTCCAAGGCACTAGGTGCAGCTAGTACAGTTAAACAGGGAGTAAATTTGATGGGCAGTCAAGGTCACAGTAACGTAAATGGGTGTATTCTTCAGGGATCTTTATCTTTGGTGTTTGAGACCTGCAGGTATTGTAATAACATCTTGAAATGACTTGAACCAGTGAGAGAGCCAGACTTTTTTTTTTTTCTTTTCCCATTATCATAACCTCCAGGCCATGGGTTTTTATCATACTATTATTTTATTCCTGGATCTACTGATCACGTTTTCAAAACTGTTACTCTTCACAATAAAACTTTGAGGAGAGAAATTTAAGTTTTTACAAACCCCAGTAAATGCGGCTATGAAAAAAACTCACCAATACAGACACTCTCCTGGGCACCACCAGTTAGTCCTTATAAAATAACAGGAGTTTTCAATCAAAGGATAATACCTTCCTCCATACGTTCTATTTCTTCCACACTGCTTGACGTTACACTGTTTTTTCTTACCACAAATACATCTATACATTCCAGACTGTTAGTTGTATACTTTTCAATTTCATATGCACACTTCCTCCTGTGAATTTGTAGCTTTCCGTAGTACTTAATGCTTGTGGTCTTGTATGCATGCATTTTGTCTCTCTTATCACTGGGGGACTGCTCTCTGTCAAAGCATAAACTACAGCTTATTCATTTCCGATTTACCTGCAGTACCTTATAAAAAATATATACCCAATAAAGGGATGAAATGAATCAAATTAGTTGGCTTCATGTTTTAGTTTCTCTATTAACTATGTGAGTCAACCAAATATGAATGACATAAAATAGTAAATTGAAGATTAAAATATATTAGCACGACTAGCATCTTCCATCTTTCTGTTTTGGTCCAATAACTATCTGAGTCAACCAAATATAGATTATATAAGGTAGTAAAGTAGGAATTAAAAGAATGTAGCTGTGCTTAATGCAAAATAAGCCTTCTTTTTTTTTAATTTTATGATATTATTGCTCATGTCTTATTTAGAGCTACACCTAGTGAAAGAAAAATGCCTTAATTTAATACCTACATCCACCACCCTTTAAAAAAAAATATATATATATGTATACATATATATATATATTCAAGATGCCTTCATTTTCATGGATCCATTTAATACTTAAATCCCCTCGTGAAGTAGGTAGAACAGATATTATGAGCCCCACTTTTCAGATGGTGGAATGGGTGTGAGCTGCCCAGGTTTACCTGTGTTATCAGCTGGTAGAATAAACCTTAAAAAGTCCAATCCTTGGCCTAGGACTCTTACTATATCCTTTCTTCAAGCCCCCGCATAGACACTGTGATGAGACCTCTGTATGATTGAATCTCTCAGCTCATGGGATTCGATGCTCCCTGAGGATGACTTTATATTGTTATTACTAATAAAATTATCACTGAATTTTCCTCACAGCCTAGCATGTGGCACATAACAGACCCCAGAAGATGCATATTAAATTTATTGGAAGCCTAACAACCAACAAACTCTCTCAACTGCACCTCCCCCCTACTGGTTTATTATTATATATGTCTTTCCTATGTCTTACCCTGTTGAATGTGCATGTAATTACACTTCTTAAAGTAATATTATTAATGGATTTATATAAAACTACTGTTTCTAAAGTCTAAATATTTTTATTTTGCTCCCCTAAGGTCTAAATATTTCAAGAATAAATTAGGACAGTGGTGAAATATTGCTTTTTGCAGTTTTATCAGATTTCTCCAGAATATCTTGCTGTATATATCTAACTAATAAATAATAAATAATGGACCTTGAACAAGGGAATATCCTCAGACAGATGATTATGCAAAGAGAAAAAGCCAATTTAGGTCTGTTTGAACAAATGTCTTGGAAGAGATTCAGGGTTTGTTTGTTTGTTTGTTTGTTTGTTTTTAACTTTCATCTCTATTGAAAACGAAATGAGTGTCTTTACCAAAGCCCATCAAATATAATTCAATTCAAAAGGCACTTAGTGAAAGGTAACCATGTAGCAGACAGTGGGTCGTAGTTGGGAAGAAGACACATTTCAGAAGACATTATCACTGCCTTCAAAGCAGCAGGAGATTGGAGTGGTTCAGAGCTCATTTTCTTCTGATTCAAATCTTGGCTCTCCTACAGACCTGCGGTCTAACTTCAGCAAGGTAACCCTTCTGTGCCTCAATTTCTCTTCTATAAAATGTTAATAATAATTTTATTAAGTGCATTGATTTGGTGCAATAAACAGAACCAACTTCATCATTTATGGGGCCTAGTGTTAAATGCAAATGAAGGGCGACTTGTTAAAAAATGATCAAGAATTTCAAGATGGTGACAGCAGAGAATTAAACCAGGTGGAGGCCCTTCTCAGCATGGGACCCTGTATGACATCATAGGCCAATACCTAAGCAACCAGCCCTGGTGATGAGTAAATGATTAATGTACATAAAGCAGTTAGAAGAATGCCGGGCACATGGTAAGTGTTATATTGTAGTGTTAGCTTATTAATATTGAAGAGTTTCACTGGACATGTAAAAAATAGCAAGAAAAATGATATTTTTATAAAATGCAGTATAGATTGCAATTTCAAATGAGCTCTGAAGTTTGTAACTATGTTCTCATTACCCCAGATTTGAGGTCCCATCAGCAAAATGCACCACTTCATACTTATTTCACAGAGATCATTCTTGTGTTTGTCCTTCACACAAAATGTGCAGAATATGATTTCCATCCTTTTTATATGATATTTATATGATACTTTCCGTTTGTTTACCTGCATAAATTTTGTCTCAATATAATATATATGTAACAGGGAAGTTTCTTAACAAGAGATTCAAGTCCTGATCTCTCTACTGTGCAGATGGAAAGTACTCTCAGTTCATTGCCTTTTTTTTTTTTAACATTGTCTCCTTAATGTCCAATCCTTAACGGTTAAAAAAAAATAAAATAAAATAAAACCACACATCTATAATATCAAAATAGAAGTCCACTCAAAGGTGTCCACATTGTAATCCCTGGAATCCATGAATATGTCATTGGGTGTAAGGTAACATTAAGGTTGCTGGCAGAATTATGGTTGCCAAACAGCTGACTGTAAAAGAGGAAATTGTTCTGGATTACCCATGTAGGCTAAGGTAACCACACAGTCTCTTCCACGTGGAAAAAGGAGGCAGAAGACATCAGTGCCAGGGTCATGGACTGTCGTTTGCTGATTTTGAAGATGGAGGAAGGGACTCTGAGCCAGGAAATATGTCCAGGAGCTAGAATCTGGAAAGGCAAGAACAGATCCTCCCCTAGAGCCATGAGGAAGGAATCCATCATCCCTTCTTGTGTCTTAATTTTAGCCCATTGAGACCCATTACAGACTTCTGACATCCAGAATTGTAAGAATGAATTTGGGATGTTGGACATTCAGCTTGTGGTTAACTCTTACAGCAGCATTAGGAAAGTAATAGGACATCTATCTATATGTGTGTGCAAACATACATGCACACACACACACCCACACGTGTTCCAGATATACTTTTGAGCATTGAGACTATCTCCCCTCGAAGTTCAGTAAGTAGCCTCAAAAATATAGGCTGTTCTTGCTTGAATCAGTGAAGAATTGCCCTCCACACTGGATGTCAACAAGCTTCTACCTTTCGTCTACAGATACACTGTGGTAGAAAATGCAAAAAGTCTGATTCTCTTGACCTAGACCGAAAATGTTGACCTTCCACAATGGTTCTACTGACTGAATCTACTCCTCCATTACTGTGTTGATCACATTAGTCAATATCCTTAGCCAATATTGTTATCTGTCAATATCCTTATCTGTCTTACTCACTAGACAGGAACAGCCTGCAGGAAAGGGACTGCATCCTTATTTGTATCTTCATATCCATGGTATGACAATTCCTGGCACACAGCAGACTCATCAATATTTCTTGATTTAAATTAATAAATGGATGGCTGGAAATTTCTTTAAGCAGGCACATGTGTGCACATATACACACTGGGGTGAATTTGTACTTTGATTTTATTTACTCCTAACAACAATATTATGAGATAATCACCAAATGAGTTAGTAATGGTAGTGATGGGTAGGAAGGTCAGATTCAGAAATACTAGGCTTGTGATCAGGAATCATTAGAGCTTTCTAATCACTATTTGAACACTGATCAAAAAAAGAGCAACAGGCTTCATGGTTGTTAGTTAACATGACATCACATCGTTAACCAAGAATCAGCCAATGCCCACAAAGATAGCTAATTTCAGGGTACACATAACATACCTAATTGCATAAAAGTAAGAAAGAAAAAAAAAACAACTTTTCAGGAGTCTAGAAGTTAAACACTGTTCCTGCTGCAGCTGGATGGATAAGTGAGAGAAAATTCTCCAAAAGTGGAGTCACAGGATCTATTTTTATGTTATTATAGGTTGTATCATTTTTAGCCAACATCCAATTTCATTCAACCACAGCAAAAGCAAAAGTTCACAATTCTGCCTCAACTTGCGATGCTGAACTCACTTCTAGGTGTGAATAAATTTGTATTTTTTTTTTCTCAAAAGAAATTTAACAAATCTCCTTTAGTCATGTGTGAGTTACTGTGCTTTTTTGAAGGGCCACTTTGGAGTGTTTACTAAAATGACAAAACCCTTAAGTACTGATTCATATGTGGCTAGATCTCAATGAAGGAGCATATATTAAATTTTGTTTAATATGAAAATCATAAGACATCTGAAATATGAACCATCCGTACAATTTTAATTTTAGAGACAGAATTCGTTAGCAGAAAGAACACTTCCTAGTAGAGCATGACAAAGAGATATTATTGATGGCAGTATTGGAAGTAACCCTATGGGTGGGTGTTTCACTTCCATTTTACACAGATTAGACTTGTTCCCTCCGGGAAGAAGGGAAATGGGCCTTCTCTCAGCCTACCGTTTACCAGGTAAACGGTAGCTGAGTTTGACTCTAATCCATCTCTTTTTGGTTCGGAGTCAGCCTGAGAGGGGAGGTGTTCACAGTGAGTAGAGGCCCTTATGTTTTATATTTGGTTTTGGTTTTAGTTTAATCAATCAATTAAAAATAATCTTACCAGCCACTGAAATAATAGGAGAAAATTTGTTTTTAAAATCTCTTGGCATAGTCATATCCATGACCCTATTGTTATGCTAGGAACTTGTGCCCAGAATTCTATGAAAATTATATACTTCACTCAGTTTAGGACTTACATTACTTAATGCAAAACTGTTAACATCCATTTAACAGCAGAGATTTTCATCGCTTAGCTCCTAAATGCCAGGATCAAGATTTGAACTCAGTTCTTTGAATTAATCAAGTCCATACCCCTTTTGCTTTCTTGAATAGTTCTTAAGATGGCAGCATAGAACCGAAAACTCTCTTATATGATTAAATTTCAATTTTGATTCTCTTTGTTCTTTTAATTGCCCGGGCATGAGTGGAAGAAGGTGATGAGTAACATCTGGTCAGTTGGAGAGGAAGTTAAAATATCATAGATAACAGAATGGGTGCACGAGAGAGATCTAGCCGTGCAAATGACAGCAAAGGAAATGCAGTCACTAATGTAAGTCCCCTTGTGGGGAAATATGAAATGGTGAGATCCCTGAACATGCATACTTTCAGAATGATTATTTTGATGAAATGCTCTCACTTTACTAAGAGCAATTACACTTTTACTGCATTTAACAAAGTTCAAGTATCTAGTAAATAGAGTGAAATGAGTGGAAGAGAAGAAAGTTTTGAAATTTTGGAGGCATTATGAGGAAATAAGATTTAGAGAGGACTATTTTAGCTAGAGAAAGCTGTGTTGGAATACATAAAACATTTAGAAAAATAAGAACAAAGATCATTTGAGAAATACAAGAAATTCATAGGGATGTTGAGAAAAACATAAATAATTCTCATTCTGGAATAGCTTGAAAGCTAACTAAAAGCAGAGAAATAACCCCAATGACCTCTGCAATCCCCCCCAGATCTGGACCCAAGATTTCTACTGTTATTATTTAGTATTAGTGCTGCAGAGTAGGAAATAGTAAAGAGAAATAAAGAAAAACAAGTCCTACCTAAACTGGGGGAATGAGAGCCAGACACAGAAAGAAAGCAAAAGAAGCATGAGGAATGATTTAAAAAGGAACCAAAATAAAGAAAATATGTTATTTTATTTCTATCTTTTTTTAGTCCAAAATAATGAAATAGAAAATGTGCAAAATGTGGTACCTAAATCCATCAACAGCAGGATGTACAAAATTATAATGTCTCTATTACATCACCATATGTAGTACTTTTGATTGCTAATTACACTATCAGATGTATAGACGTATGTGATATGAATAATTTATTTTCTGGGTTTTTTTAAACCTAACTTTGGGTCTTGAATACATTGACAAGATTCAAGCTTACAACGTACATAATCTGGAAATGTAGTTTCAGGCAATTATGATATAAGTATACACTTTTCAAAGCATTCATATTTAATTTAAATAACGTGCATTTAGGTATCATAGTTGAATTGGATCTGACATGCGGTGCATTTTAAAACGTCTCGGGATGAGAGTCTATTAAAAAAAGACTGCTATAAAACAGAGACTGACAAAGAGAAAAACGAAAGGGAGCAGAATAAATAAGTTTAAAAAAATTAGCACGTCACAAAACTGGGGGGGATTCTGATTGGCTGGACACGCAGTCATGATTTACTAGCCTATTTGGTCTGCTAGCCAATAAATAACATGGTGTCAATGGAGCAACTGTCATATCATAAAGAATGCAGGCCATAAAATGGTCCACATGACAATATATCATCAACGTGTTTCCATCCCTCTTCTCTTTTAGAGAAAACTGTGTGCAATGAGATGATAAAGGTCCCTACATTTTAGTAGCCATATTTCTAAAAACTGTGGATCATGCAGATTATTTGGTTCTTTTTTTTTTCTCCCAGTTTATTAAAAACGTAGACTGGTAGATAGTACTGTAATATTCTCACCTATTTAAAATTATGACATGTGATTAGATTTCAATCTAGACCCCTCGCTGTAGAGGAATTACCCTTTATTACTGTTACGAGAGTTCTGAGACTATTTCTGACGGTTGGCATTTGAAGAAGTACTTTGTGGATATCCATTAGTTTACTGCTGCCAATTGCTTCATGAAATAAAGCGACATCTGTGGGCTCAGGTTGTCACTTCTAAGTGTGAATATATTGATACTCTATCTACTAACCACTCTAATTCTGAAGAGCAAAATCCGATTTATTAGTTGAAATTTTACCCTCCAGATTCATTTACAATTTGGAAGATTTTAAAACCACCCCTGAACTTTCTCTCTGCCAATCTATACTGTTTGCTTTCTTGATCTATTGTATACATCCAGGTACTTGTTTGGTAACTAGGAAAATGAAGGGACAATTTTCCACACTTAAATGTTTATATGTATTTGATTTACATCAGATATTTAATTAATGCTTGTGGGATGGAGTATGCAATTATACATCCATTCTTCCTGCCTATAATGTGGTTTCCTGGCTAGACTCCTTTCTGTTTCAACACACTCAATCCCTCGTATCAGCTCCTCCCAACCCTCTTTCCCTCCAGAACTAAACAGAACAGAATGGCAGCTGGACAGATTACTCCAGTTTGAAAAGATGAAGTCACAAAACAAATAGCAGATTCCCATGCATCTGCACACATATGTGGGTTAGGTCTGGACTAAACTCAGGCGTCAAACTTCGTGTCCAAGTTAGTTAACAACAAAATCACAATAGAAACACTCAAAAAGTTCACACAAGACCCAGAGACGATAAGAAATTTTATAAAACATAGTCAAATGACTATTACAAATGAATAAGAAACCTGTTGATTAAATGTCGCTATTGATTATCTATGGTATTAAACACACACACACACACACACACACACACGCACACAAACTCAGGGTCAGGGTTAAGGGACACTGTACACAGAGCCCTGTGATTGCCAGACAAACCAGGAAATATCTTGGGTACCCAGAGTTTGACATAATAGTAAATATGTATATTGTGGGTAGAGAAAAGTGAACAGCCACTCTAAAAAAGCCACTCTAACTAGAGACTAGGCTCTTGGAACTTTTGTTGGCAACTTTAATCACTCACTCCCCAATCCCCAAGAGTTAACTCCAAAAAACACGCATCTATGAGTCACATCTTTTTCATGACGTTGTCTTTCACATTGCTATAAAACTCCATGATGAATACACATCTTTTCACAATGTAGATTAGCTACTTAACCAAAAAGAAAAATGTAAATGAGATAATTGGCACTACTTTCAAGTCACTAAAATGTAAATAACTGGGCATATCTCAAATATTGACAATTGAAATTAAGGTCATTGAACCATATTCCATTCGAGAGTTTCTTTTTTGCTCACCAGAACCAAATTCATGAGTGTGGCTTCAGCAAGGATATATTATGTATTTACTCTAGTCTCTATAGCTTATGAACATGACATTTCCTCTGCTTCCAATATTTTCTCTTACTTCTTTGCTTCAGATAATATTTATTGAGTACTTACTATGTGCCAGTTGTTGCTCTAAATACTTTTTACACATCAGCTCCTTTTATTCTCTCAATATGAACAATAATAGGACCTACCTAGCGCTTCTGAGAATTCAATAACTTAAAATTTGGAGAGCGCTTAGGACACTACAACGGCGCACAGAAACTGCTCGAGAAGTGTTTGTGAAACGATTTTATGAAATAGATTGTATTTGGTATTCTCATTTGACAGATGAGGTAATGGAAACAGAGAGAGATAAGGAACTCCCAGGGACCGTGAGTTAATAAGTGGTTGAACAAAACTTTAAATACCAGCAGTTTAACTCCAAACCTTCATTCTCAACCATGCTTAACCACTAGGCTCTGCTACTTCTCAAAGATATGCAGGGATTGTTCCTTCAACAACTTGACCCGAAACACCTCCTCTAAGACGTTTCCAGAATTTCTAAATGTCCACATACTAGACTGGAGGCTTCTTGAGTATCCAAACCACGTTCTGTCACACAGTCTTCTCCTACACTGATCCACACACAGCGCATGCACAGTAGATGGACAAATGCCCATATAGATTGATCATCTTGGGAAGATGATGTAAATGATAACGTTTAAACTTTAAAAATTTAACAGACATACATTGAATATTTTACACTTTAAAGATATAAATATCGGTTCAGTTTAATTATCCTCTAATTTATTCCTGAGTAGATAATACTTACATACCAATGACCACTCTTTCTGCCTTGATGGTCCTATATTCATATTTTTGTACTTTGGGGAAGATAAATACTACCATCTTTACAGACTTGGACTTCTGCTCCAGTTCTATTAGTGTGAGTGGTACTAACATTGAGTTCTGGAAAAACTACTTAACATCTCTGAGTTTCAGTTGCTTTAGCTTTGAAACAGGAATTCCAGTGACTTCTTATAAAGTGGTATTGATGAATAAATAAAATAAAACAATAGTGGGCACAAAGTAAGCATTGGATAGTAAGCATATAAATTGCTTCACAAGCTTTTATAAGAAAGTGAGATATAAATTTAAAACCAGGGACGCCTGGGTGGCTCAGTCAGTTAAGCATCTGCCTTTGGCTCAAGTCGTGATACCAGGTCCTGGGATCAAGTCCTGCATTGGGCTCCTTGCTCAGCAGAAGCCTGCTTCTCCCTCTGCCTGCTGCTCCCCTTGCTTGTGCTCTCTCTCTCTCTCTTTCTGACAGATACATTAATTAATTAAATCTTTAAATTTTAAAACAATTAAACATGCAAAAAAAGTTTAGCTATAAATTTATTTGGGCTGGGTATGTTAAGTTTCTTTATGCTTTTATCTTTCTAATACTAAAGTAGAAATGTATTTGCATTGATTATATACATACCGACTGTTAGAACTGGGATAAATAAGAGAAAAATCTAGAGTAACGCTGGGAAATCAAGTTGAAAATTCAAATTTCTGAAAATAATAAAAAATCGGATAAGAGTACCTCTAAGACTTCTCTGACAACAGCCTCCTCCAAGTCATACGGTCTACAGTGTTTGGTGATTTGGAAATCTCTACATATTCTTGGTTGGGATGTGTCCACTTCTGGGTACAGGTCCAAAGAAAGAAACTTTCAGGTTCTTATTTCCAAGTGTGATGCTACAGGTCAATATTGCCCAAAGTGGAGCATGACGGGAATAAGCTCCGGAATGGCTTTTAATATACTGAATATGCTAGAGGCTCGATTGCCCTAATAATGGATTATTGACAAAGTGTATTGCTGTGATGCATTTTTAAAAACATACGTTTACTCCTATAAGGTGCTGTTCCAATCTGTCTCAGTGTTCAATGCATTTGTTTTATTTGCGTAGATTATCCCTGTCCCAGAGCATTCTAGCCATAATATGACACAATCTGCTGCCTTACTATGAGTTCTGCTTCCCTTCTAAAAAAATCCATAATGAATATTTATGAATCTAAATTCAATATAGGTCCTCTAAATAAATAAATAAATAAATACATGATAGTGCTTCCATGCTTTTAATGTGGTTACGAAATGGAGTAGACCTTAAGATTTGCCATTAGGTTTTAAAGAATGGTCAGCTCAGAGTGAAGCCATCGATGGGGCATGAATAACGAGAAGGATATAGCAATAACGCTTGAAGGGAAAGAAAGAAAGAAGGGAGGGAGTGACGTTGGGGGGGGGGGCAGATTGGAAGACAGAAGAAAATAATAGCTTTTCTAGCCAGATATAAACCAGAAGCCAAATTTGAGGAAAATTCTACATTTTCCCAAGTCATGTGCCTTATTATTTTAAGGTATGGCAGTCACTTCATCTCATTTAATATTAATTCAAAAAGCCAGTCAATGTTTGGCTTAGTCTGACCTGCCATTTTGTAATTTTTTAAAAAGAAAAAAAAAAAAAAAAAACATAGCCACACAAAAGCATGTTAATATTGTTTGATGTGTTTGAGATGATCCAAGAGCTTAAGCACTTAAACCACTGTAGCTCTTTCTCAAAACTCCCGAGGAAGTTTTGACATTTTCCTTGTTGCTGGATGTGTTCTTTGGGCTTCTATGGAGAAGCAGCTACTCAGAAGCACCATCCTGATAAAACAACAGTTAAGAAAGAAGCACCAACAACTGCAATACAAATCTGACATGTTTTCTTTTCCCTGGCTTGCTGACAACCCTCAGGAAATGAAACATGTGGTTTTGATGAAGTAGTGCCTTAAATTTTAATGTGGCATTGGCCTATCATAGGATCCCTAAAGATCCATGGGCAATACACTAAAAAGGAACTAACAGCCGAGAAGGAAAAACCAGTGGAAAGATTAGTTATACACAAACATTCTGTAAAGTGCAAGTTAGAAATTGGGCTACCTTACATGGAAATACAACACTGTTGATAGTCTTCTGGTTCCTATCACAGATTCTCCAAGTCAGCATTGAAAATGAATCACATAAATAATATGTCTTGTTCCAGACATGATTCAACAAGGTCGAACAAGTAGAGGGAGAAAGAAATGCAGTGGTAATAGATCCTCATGTCTAATGTGGTCCTCTTCATCTCGGTTATTGGCATCCCTGTCTAGTCCATTGTCCAAGATAGGAACCACAGAATAACCTTTATGGTTTTACCTTCATGAACACAACATGTCCCCATCTATTCACTGAACTCTATCTATTCATCTTTACATATGCCTCCCCAATCCTTCTGTTGCCAGAATTATCTTCCTATAACACACATATCAGGTGATTACACTTTCTAACCTGTTGGTGACTTCTTGTTTCCTGCAGGATGAAGTCAAAACACCTTTTCATGGTATTCAGTTGGCTCCAAGTTACCTGTCATCCCAGTACCCTCCCCTAATATTCTGTCCTATACTTCAGCTTCCTTAATCTCAACGGAAACCTGAGTTCAAAGCCATCTCTGTGCTCCTAAACTGTGTTTATGTTGTTTCCTCCTACTCTGCATTATAAAGTTTTACTCTTGATTATGGTCAGAAAGCCTTTCTTATCTGGAGCAGAACCCTCACCCAAGGCAAGGCAATATCTCCCCATTTGGTCCTTCAGTAACTTTGAATTACAAAGACAAGATACACCATCCTTACACAGAAGCACTGCAACAATTCTGTTTATTCATTTTTTTAAGGAAAAAAAGATCTTCTTTAAATTGCTTTTACTGTATCTCTGCAAAATACCACAAGCACAATCTGAAGTTTCCCAAGAGAACATGAAGTTGGATTTCAGAGCATGTAGTGTAATTCTGTCCACTCTTTGAAATGGACAAAGAACACACATAAGCTTGACAGGCAAATGACCCGGAGAACACTTGGTGGGCAATGACCCCGAGAAAAGAGAATGAAGCTTCTAATGCTCACAAAGAAGAGCTAAATGAGAAAGATAACCCAGATGGTGAAGGAGGAAGCATGTATATGAGAGAAGGAAAAAAAAAAAAAAAAACACTTCATTTTAATCATGTACTATCAGACAGACAGCCATCAAGAGGGGCCCTGATTACGGGGCGCCTGGGTGGCTCAGGAGGTTAAAGAGGGGCCCTGACTTTGCTGTGACTAATCTTTCTCAGTAATTCTCCTAACTTATGGACCACTCCAGATTCTGGGTTCTTTACTCCAAATTTGCCAAAAAATAAAAGGAAACTGCTGTTGCTGAACAAAACAAGGGGGAAAAAAAAACACTTTTGGAGTGACATGTAAATGATAACCCTAAAATTAGAGAAATTGGAATCTGTCATTTTTAGTTGGGTGCTTTTCATTCTGCAGAGGCAGCATAGACTAACTCAGACCTGTTCTGAGTAAGTCTATCCTGTTCTGCGATCATTTGGGTATGTTAGGTTTTCAACTACTCTAAACATCAAGATGCTAGCTCCTGATAGGATCAAGATAATAGGAACCAGGAGTTTCCATAATATGATTTCAAGGAGTCTCTATCACATTCTGTTCTCTGAAAGTCAGTTCTTAAAATGGTTCTCGTTATCAAAGACCCTGAAATACCCGGGTGGCATCATATTTAAATTTGCAGGGACGTTATTGTAATCTCAGCAGTATCTGGCTGTCAGCAAGAAGGTGGTATAATGGACTATAATCATTTTGCACAGAGTAAGGACAGGTCTAGCAGAAAATGTTTAATTCTAGGTGATGGCTCCTGCAGAGTCAGTAAAGGGCACGTACTAATAAGGAACTGCACAAAAGTACCCGTGACGACATGCTTATTGGAAAAAGCAAGCTCAGCAGATTGGCCACAGCTAATAGAACCATTACTGCTGCCTGTCAAGCTATGAAAAATACCAAAGGACGGGAGCATCGGACTGAAAGGAATACGAAGATAGTAAGGAGAAAGCAACCACAATAAGAGAGATAAATCAGGACACCTGAAACACGCCTCTACCTTTCTGTTGGCCGAAAGTTAACCACGACATCAAATCCAACATGGTTAATTATGTTAACCATCTATCAGATCGGTCACACAGAAGTGTGCCCAAAAGCTTGCTCAGGACAGTCACCACATTTAATTTGCTACAAATATCACTTTCTGCAACCAAATTCTTCACCGTATTACTATCAGTCCGAAGCTCACTTCTAGGCATGGCTGTACTGCCTTCTACTACTACATCCAGGCTTTAAGGCTTGGATCTTTGTTATGTAACGCTTACTTTTCGTTTTTCTTCTTACTCCTGTAGAAAATGTAAAGCCAGGCAAATGAAGGGAAGGAATGCAAGAAAAGGACTCTGTAGCTTTTAAAAAGAATTAATTATTCACTCTCTTTCTAAGGGCTTCTGCTACCACTGGAGGAATGAGGGTCACAGAGGTTCTCTACACAACTGGGAGCTAGACCAGGAGTAATGCCAGGTTCCTAAAACCTCGGGCCATCGTCCTGTAGGTGCTCATCAGCACTCTGTAATAAAGTAGAGTGACTGTGCAATGACCACAAGAAGCACTGACGCTTAAAAGCCACGTATTTGAAATGTCTCACTGAAAATATAAAATTTTAATATAAAGAGGTAGAAGCACAAAATAAGTAAGCCAAGATGGATTCATAAAAATGCACACAGTATCCCCATAGGAATGCAAAATAGCTATTTAAGGCTTACAGTACCATTTATCAGCCAGGAAAATAATAACACAAACAAAAGATGAAAACACAACACCTGACCTTTTACACAGCTCACTGTTAGTCTGGGCCAGGCTTTGGCTTTCAATGCAATACAACAATGAGAAAATGTTTCTGGATGGGGTGCGTGACATTCCAAGCCTAGCAGTCACTGGCTTGTACCGTAAAACATTTATAACATCCGACCCCCCCATTATTTTGAGTAAAACTGAAATTAAATAATAGAAGATCCCTGCAAATAAATGTAAAAGCAGGTGCTCTTTGAAAATGAATTTGCTTGGGTTGGGTGTGAGGGCGGCAAGGGCCCCTCCCAAGACGTCACTACCAAAGAGATTAATTAATCATGCCTGGCAGAGAAGATACTCTTGGTTACTGGCTTGCCCTTTAAGAACTTACTCTACGTTATCACCCAATATCTGAGACACCGGTCCTTTGCCATCATTAGTTACTGTGCTGTTTCATGATGGGGCTTAACTCGATTTATCTAACTCTTAATTTAACCGTTAATAAAAACCGAGCATCAAGGAACATAGCTCACAAGGTTCGGAATAGTGCCTCTGGGATACACATTTTATCCTTCCCACTGTTTCTATTCTGGTTACATCAGTATGCAGAAGCCATTTCAACTGATATTCCTAGACACAATAACACTGCACATAGAAGGATAGGTTTGGGTATAAATAAGGAGATTCAAAGTCTCGCAATTATACATGCATATGGCACCAGCATGGGGGATATCCTGGGCATCCATGAACACAGGTCACTTGTCACTGGAAATTATGAAGGAAATCCCAGAAGAAGCACAGTTGTCTCTCTGTTTAAGTTTAAGAAGACAAGTGTATTTGCAGCAGAGGAATGTTCTCTTATATATATTTCAGGCCAACCTGAGTGGTGAGAACTCTTGAGTGGACAGGGCTATTTATGCCCTGCATCTGACTTAGACCTTGGGAAGGCTGCAGTCGTTGGCTTTATCTCTAAACCAGTTCAGCCACATTTGTATTTTCTGAACATGGGCCAAGCTAGAGACACACTAAACACATGAGTCAAGGGCACATGTGGAACTACACACCCCCTTCTCCTCAGACACCGAGATTGGGCTGACCTCTTTCCCCTGCATAACATCAGCCCCTCTGGAAGCCTAAAACTACAAGGAAAGGGATGGAAGTCTTATTTTGGACCCACACTTGGCTGAGAAAACAGAGAAATCACTTTGGGTGATTTCCCAGTGTCGGCAGATGGGGTGGTAAAAACCTGGTCTTTGGAATCAGACAGAGTTGAGTTTGAATCTAGTGCTGCCATTGACTAGTTCCAAGGTCACAGGGCAAGTTATTTAACCTCATCTGTAAAATGGCCTAACGGTGCCAATCTCACGTTGTGACAATTCATGGATCCTAGCCCAAATGCTTCCTGGAGGAATGTGCACTGTCGTAAAGAGGCTATAATATCAAAACTTAAGCATTGGTCCATACATGTATTTTCTTAATGAGGCCTAGATATATATTGAGCTGTGAGGAGAGCAGTGGTGGGAACATGGACTTAAATAAACCCTGCAAAACTCTGTAATGACCTCCAGAGTTCTCTTCACTGTTGTTCCTCTTTATAAACATTACATTCCTTCATGTGTCATCTCCAGGAAATCCCCGGAGTCGGCTGTGTTTTTGCAAACCTGCCAAATTCATATGTCCACATTCATATTACACAATGTCCACATTCATATTACAATGTGTTCCTTCCTACGACCCCATTTGCTTCAAAATGAACGGCAAATTTGATATTCTGGTAGCCATTTTTACATAAGATATGTTGGTGCAGTTGGTTATCATTTACATAATCTCAAAACTTCTTTCTTCCTTAAGAAAAAAAAAAAAAAAACTCATGTTGTTTACTTAGCAGAAGTTTTTTTTCACAGTAATAGGCTCCATTTCTCATCAGAATAATATATTACTATTTTTAAATCTATTTGAATATGATCTGTCATATTTCACGTGTTGTGGCCCATATGGTTCTTCATAGGCAAGTGATGGTCAAATACACGACTGCCTGTAGAACGTTCTTTTTTCAGTGTCAAACAAACAAATATGAGGAATCGTTCAGATTAATATGTCACTTTTTAGATAGCCTTCAAGGATGCGAAGAGAACTGTTTTCATTTAAAAGAAAAAAAAAAGCCTGAATCAAAATTATGAAAACAAAGATAACTAAGGACTCACGGTGCTTCTGGGGGGGCTTTTATATACATAGAGACATTCCCTCAACAGAAAAAAAAAAAAAAAAAATATATATATATATATATATATATATATATGTTATATTTTTTTTGCAACTTTGGGTCTATTTTGAATGTGTTCATATTATTTTATATTTTTCTCTATTCTGTGTTATTTTATTTGTTGTTACATTATTGTTGTTTCAATAAAAGATTTTCCTATTTTCAAGCTACCTAAAATTGTTAATAGAATAATTCCAAGAGTATTATTTTAAATGTTAAATCTCAACCTGTTAGTACTCTTACTATCTTAATTGTTGTGGTCAGTGTTTTTAGGAGAAGTCAAAATGTTACTAATATATTTGGAGCACACTTTAAAGACTGAGAGTGTTGCTGATAGATTCTGTGCCTCCATCCAGCCTTTATTCACACACAACTTGTTTATGGAAAACTCTCTCTGGTAAGCTCACTTCCAGGCAGAAAAGGCCCCATTCCCCAAATTCAGCCCCAGCCCCTTCCAAAAATCTTTCAAATAATTTTCTGGAGGATTTCTTTTCCAAAAAGAGATGAGCTCTTGGGTCAAGCTCAGTTACAGGCATTTATTCACCATACCTTGCTAGAGAAAAGTTTTATATACTGAAAATTATTTAAGCAAAATTCACCAAATAAATGATTTCATAACCCAGTTTAGCTTCATTATTCAAGGAACTATCATAACATAACACCCCCATCAAATTAGTGGCAGGGAGAGACAATCTGAAGATGAATCATTTAACATGTCCTTAGCCAAACAGCAATAGAGTCTATTTTTACTTTATCTATTCAATTTCCCCCTAACAATGTGAGATTCCTGTATAAGCACAAAGCCATCTGCACTTAATTAATCACACAATCCACCCAAACATGATCAGATCCCAAGAGAATGAAAAAGTACATTATATATATATATATATATATATATATATATATATAAATATATATATATATATAACTAACTAACTATATATATATAGTTAGTTAGTTAAAGTAAAAGTTAAAGTCTGTGTGTGTGTGTAGTTAAATAAAGACTTCATGTAATACATTTAAATCAGGGCATAGCGAAGTGATCTAAAAAAAAAAAAAAAAAAAAAGCACATCCCTAACAACCAGTTAAATCTCTAATTCAAGGCATCAGTACAGACAGCCAGACATGGACTCCCCATCATTCCTTTTTATCCTCTTGATACTAATTTTGCTCCCCAGAAAACAGTTTACATCGAAGGTCTTGGTATATCTGATGGGAAATTTCTAAAAGCGCTCATCCATTATGAGGCATGGCTTCTCTATCTTCATACAGAACAAGAAACACATCACCTTCGGAAAAAAACAACAACAAACAAAAACCCACTCATTAATGTTCTGTGTTCTGTGGGCCATAGCTCAGCCACCTGTCTCATCCTGTGACAACAGGAATGATGTACTCTGAAAAGTGCCCTTCCTTTTCCAGTCAGCAGATAGAAACCCAAAATGGTTAGGAATAGAAATAATTACAGTAAAAATCAATAAGATTAAGTTTTACAACTATAGATGGAGGGGAAGAAGAAGACGTTATAAATCTCACTGTTGGGCTCCATTTTGCAATCTTTCCTGCCAGTAATCCTTTGGTTTCCAGGTGTTGTCATGCTTACTTGTTAGTCATGTTATTCCTTCAGGGTTCCTTGGTTCCCTGAGATCATTAAGCTCCAAATATTGAAAAGAACCTGTCCTGGGAAACTGGTGTTCTAGATTCTGATTTTGACTCTACCAGAAAGAGCGGGTAGGTCTGAACCAGGAGCATTAGACAGATGCTCCCCAAAGTATTTATCAGTAAGGAAGTCCTAACTGGCCAGTTCTGTGGGGGTCAATCTGAAGCTTACTATGGCTATCTGGTGACATACACATATATATGAAATAAGTTATGACAAATGGAATTGTTGGGTTCTCCTCAAAGGGAAAGGGCTGCTCTCTCATTGCAGAAAGAAATCACCCCGTGTTGGGGAATTAACAATAGCCAGTCTCGAGCTATGGAAAAAAGAAGATAAAAAAAATCTCACTTTGTGAGTCCCAAAGCCTTCCTTTCAGTTGATATAAAAAGTGTTGAAGACTTCAAGACATTAAATAATTTTCCTTTCCAACAGGACACAAATTAATGAGTACCCACTCTTGCCTAGTCCCTGCCATAGATACAAAGTATATGGCAGTGAACAAAAAAAAACACACAAAAATTCCAGAGCGCTTGAAACTTACATTCCAAAGAGTGAGAGAGAAATGAGCCAAATTTATTTTGTAAGTATTCTACACACACACACACACACACACACACACACACACACACGATTCTTATATACATACTTGCATTCATGCATAAGTACATACATATCCCAAGTGGGTTCAAAAGGAAGAGGAGAAAAGTGGGTTGTTTGGGACCAGGAGGAAAGTGCTATTTAAAATAGGGCAGTGAAGTCCTCACTGCTCACATGACCAGAAGGAAAAAGGCTGAGCTATGTGGGAATTTGGAAGAAACACCCCAGGAGGCAGAGCAGATTTAAGGATTCTGAGGAGGAAGTGAACCTGGCCTTGTCACAAGAACAGGGAAGAGGTGAGTGTGGCTGAACCTGAGTGAGAAGAATGTGGTCAGAGGTGTCTTTAGAGATGTAAGTCAGATCATGCATGGTCTTGAAGCTTTGGGTTTTAACTTGAAGTGAGACGGGTAGTCGCAGGAGGCTTCTGAACAGAGGAGTAATTTGAATCATATTTGCAAGAATTACTCTGACTATGGTTTTAAAAATAGATTGCAGCAGGGGTCAGGGTTAGAAACAGGGAGACTAATTAAGAGTCTTTAGACACTTTTTACCATGCAGAAGAGATAACAGAAAATTAAACAAAACAATGCAACAGCATGCACGCTCCTGTACAAAAACAAAACAAAACAATAAAAGCTTTTTAACAAAACTTCCAGAGTCCTGAAAAAATGTAATCACTGACCAGTTAATTTTCTCATAGTTTGAATACTCAGATTGAAAGGGAAAAGCCAATGTGGGATTTAAAACTGCAACTTCTTTAACAAATTATATAAGCCCCTATTCCTATATTTGCTTTATATCATTCCTACATCTATTTTTCTACACTAACTGAATGAAATTCATAAAACAGATACATGCAGACAAAAGGAAAATCTGAAATCCAATTTTTTTTTAATGTATCATGCAGCCTCTTTTTCCTTAGAATACACTAATAATTAAACTAAGGCCTAAACACTCAATTTAAAATACGAAAATAATATAACTACTCAATGTACTGAAACATAAAGAAAGGATAGAAAATTTTTAAGCACTGTGAGTAAAAGTCTCAGAAACCATATTGCACCGAGCCCTCACAAAATCCTGTAGGACAAATACAGATGAAAAACGTGAAGCTTCAAGATGTTACATAATAGAGAAAGTGGTATCAGGCATGGATTCAGATTCTCTTATAGTTCTAGATTCTCTTATATCACAGCTGCCATGGTCTTTCTTGAGGCATTTTTTTTTTCTATAAATTTTCTCAAAATAGAGATTGTGCAGCCAAATAACCTAATATCTAAGAATGGGCAGTATTGCCAATAACTTGTCTTAATTTAGCCAATCTAAACTCTATTGGTTTGCTCATTGTTTTTCTGGAAAAGTGATGCAGGAATAAAGTGTTCTGCTAACTCACGGTAAAGTAGACTGATGAGGTTCTTCAATATTTAAATGCAAACAAAAGGCCTTTAATAAAAACACCGAAGAGAAACTCTAAAGATGTCACCTTCCCCAGGTTTTTCTGATGAATGCCCTATTAGTATCTTTTCCCTCTTCTAACTCCTTATAGTAAAATCCTGATTTAAATTCACTTAATAAAACTTATCTTGAGAGGCAGGTATACATTTCTGTAAATTTTCATGGTTTGGAGAACAAATGTTCTTGTCCAAAGTATTTTGTCTTCCACTACCAAAATGAAGAGATAAAAAAATGTTTCAAAAATAATTCTGAATTCCCAGTAGAAATAGGCACTTCCCACTCCCCAACTCTAAGAGAGGTAAAATATATCTCATTCTAAATTTTTATTTTATTTTGTAAAGAACTGCAATGTAGATTTAATTTAAAAGAAGCAACATAATTAAAGAGGAAAGTCCCTGCTTACATGTTTTAAAAGGTCAGTGTCAAAACTTGACACAAGAAAATGTGTTTCAAATTGCACCTTTTAAATTTAAATTCCTCTTTAACCATTCTCTGCAAAGTCAGTCACTGCAGGAGAGGAGTACTTCAGGGATTTTGGAACTGAAAATATATCTTAAAGCAAAATATGCTACTAGCAGCATTATACAAAAACTCAAGAGAGAACTTGACATCATTTGAATTTCTTTAAATGTGTATAATATATTTTAAAATACATTTGAAGCCCATTTGGCAAAACTTAACTGGATGTATTTTTCTGAGTTTCCTATAAAGGAAGACAAACAATATATTTAGAGGATAAACAAAACAACTGATTCATTTACAAAACATTGCAAATTAATAATTAATAATTAATCAGGATACTTTATGTAATTTAGAGGTCTGCTTAGTAATACATTGAATGAAGCCATTTTCATACCTTTTCTCTCAAGTTCTATCTGTAGTGAGATCCTGCATATATTTCCCTGTCTTTTTCATTATATCTTATATATACATGCACAGGCATATAAATATATATAATCTGTACTAACAAATAAAAATGCATGTATAGCATATAAATATATATAATGTGCTCTAGCAAATAAAAATGCATGTATATATTTATAGTCTTCCTATAACTTACAAGTTAAGTTTATTTTATTACTATAGTGCTATTTATTTCATGCTTGTTAATCTGTCTCAAAGCTATACTCTCTAAGCCCACCTAGTACAGAGATAGTCTTACACTATTTTTTACATTCTCATCACGACAAACATAATATAGGAAAGCAGATGCTAAATTCATGAGTCTTAATTAACACATTTGTTTTAATAAAAATTATGGAAAAAATAGACTCTAATCTACTCTTTTACCCTTATGTTGGGAATTAAATATGAAGAGCTAGTAACTTATTGCAAAGCCTAAAGAATATATTTAGTTAATAAATTCACATAAAGCTTATATCGTATTTTAAGCCTTAGCTATCTTTCACAAGGAGATAGGACCCACGTGATTTGTTTCCATATGTCTTCATACTAGCTATTAAGCACAGTCCAATGAATATGAAACAAGAGTCAACAGAGATTTCTAAATATAAAAGGGCTTCCTTGTAAAAAAGAAAATTAAGTAGGTAAAGGAAATAATTTTATAGATTAGGACAAGGTAAAAGTACCACTGACAATGATGTTCAGAGAAGAAAGAATAAATAAAACCGAGACACTGCTGCATTTCACACTGTTTTAAAACAATTCACGGAATAATGAAATCAACTAAGGAAAATCATAACTAAGTGAGTGTATAATAGAAATTCATATGACTATTGAAATTTTTACTGTGGATTTTGTGTGAAATTAAATCTTACAGAAAAATTTGGAAAACCATAATGACAAAATGTTCAAAGTTATTTAAAATGGCATTGGCCTACTCCTTTTACATATATACATGAATGCCTTACACACTTAGTATATGTACACCCACATAACCTATAGTTGTAAGAATATATAGGTAAAAATAAATAGGTTATATATATATATATAAATAAATCTATAAGATGTAAAAATATATAGGCAATATAGATGTAAATATAGATATTTACATGCATATGTAAACATTAGCTGTATGTGCTATAAGTAAATTTACCTAAATTTAAAATAGGTAATATCTAAAAATAGGTAATTAAAAACTGTGTGTACTATAAGTAAATTTACCTAAATTTAAAATAGGTAATATCTAAAAATAGGTCATTAAAAACTGTGACATTAAGTGTATTTGCTTACCCAAATATGAGAAATAATAACACAGCAGAGGTTAAAATTTCATGGTAAGTTCAGACATAGATAAATCTAGGTATATGACTTTGAAAAATTAACCCAGTGCCTTAAAAAATGTAAACAAGGTGAAATTTACTCCACTGCTCTGGAAACCTGCGTTGAGAGTCGTTTCTCTACACTATAGGATGCAGTATTAGAGATATCATACTGTTTCCATTGTGTTTCTGTTTCCCCTATTAGGACTATAAAATTCTTGAATACAGGCACTGTGCCTTATTCAGCCCTACACTCCTTATCTTTAGCATACTTTCTTAAATGAACAAATGACATTTACTTAGAGGGAACCAGAAGCTGATGGAATTCTTGCAAACTTACTCAATGAATAACATCCCAAAATGAATAGTTCAATTTTAGTAATGCCTTGGTCTGCTTCCCTTTTAAAAATGTCAGAGTAGCAAATAAATATGCAACAAATGAAAAAATGTTTTAAACACTAGATTTTTCTCCATGCTTAAAAACATTGGTTTCAATAACCAACAGTCCAACTACCTTTTCATTGGAGGTTATAGTATCCTCTAGTGAAGATGATGCTATCACCCACCATAAAAATGGCATAGCCCTTTGGCTCTCCTACACACTCAGTATGATAGATACGTCAAAGTTCTATTCAGAGTAGAGCTAGAGTACAGGATTCTGATTGAGTTACCTCATGTGAGATGTGTTAACCACCAGAAGCCCAATATATCTTCATAATGCTTAGAATTATGTTTCCTTCATTTTCTAATTAAAGGCCTGATTATATTTATGACAGAGAATTTAATATGTGCATGTTTACTTAGTCGAAAAATGAAATTCATCAGCTCACCTACTATTCACTTTTATAATAAGAAGAAAAATGTAAGTAGCCTTAATGTTATTCTCTCAAAGTAAATTACATGAATTATGTTTTCCCTTCCTTACATGAGAGGGGAAAGAAAAGAGAGTACTGAGAATAGGGTTTAGAAAATGAGGGGAAAACATATCCTCCAAGGAATTGATTAAAGCTGGAATGGAATAAAAACAACAGTTTATGCTAGACTGAAATTTTACCTTATGCTCTAAAATTTTGAAAATAGTTTAACAGAATTCATCAGTATGAATCATGTCAAATTTGGATTTTGAATTTTCCCTAGAAATTGTATTGACTTATCAGTAAACACTTGTACCCAATATACATAAGAATTCATATTTTGACTAGAGTATTCAAGTAATCCTGTGTGAATTTCTAAAGCAAAGGTGATTTCATTATTTTAAATGTAATTTTGAGATGTTATGGTGTTGGTAATATTCCCAAAATGTATAAGAAGAATGATAAAACAAAGAGTGATAAATTCATAGGTACTGATAAGGAAAGATTTTAGGGCTTGAAGACAGTCTCCAAGTCATACAACCACCCACCCTACACCTAAACAGATGTCATGGACCAGAAAATTGAGCATCTAGTTCTAAAGCTTTAATTCTCATAAATCTTAAATTCTTAAAATCTTTTTAATTCTCAGGAATCTTAAAGATCCGGAAGCAGGTATCTTCCCCATTCTTGGAAGAGGCACATATTATCTCTTACCTAACTTGTCCTTTGCATATACTTGCCTCTGTCCACTGAACTGAAAACTTTAATTAGGAGACATGATTTGTGCACCTATGAATTATTTCACTCTACTCTTTTGCAAGCCTGGGCCTCGGCTTTGTCTGATCTTGTCCTCTACCTAGTGAGATGGTACTATTATTTCAAGGCCCACTGCTAGTTCTCTAAATCTTTTCCTGACTTCCTCTGGTTTCTAATTGCCTCCAGAGAGAGCCAGCGTGAATTTCATGGACTCTAGGCTCTTTGGTCTTTGAGGAACAATTTCATCATTAGAAAATCTCACTAAGTATATATTATAACTGTTGACATAAAGATGAATATGTTAATATTGCATATTAAAACATTTTATTTGACCTAAAAGGCCCTTGTTTTTCTTCTGATTTTAAAAGAAATGAAAACATTGTCATGGGTTCCTAAGAGTATTGTGGGTCCAAAGTATTTAGCGGCCATGCCCAAGGAAAGACAAATCTACCTCAATGTCCTCCCCCATGCCAGAGTTAAAGATTCTATGCTATGTTATCCTTAAAGCATTTTATTGGTACTCATCACTGTGCCAAGCAAAGAGCAGCCCCTAAGAAATGTTTGTGGAATATTGCTGGTCAATATTTCACCCTTTCTTAAAAGGAAATTGATTATATTTTTTACCTCCCTTATAAGTTCCTCAAAGAAGGCCCAAGGTCTTATGCACTTCTGTGTAGCTACAGACTCATAAATTATTTGGTATATAATAAGTATCTATTGATTCAAACTGAATGAAATTGTGTTTATCTTTATAAACTCATACCAGACACCACTGATTACCACTCTGAAAGAAATATTCTTTCAAGTAGAGAGTACAGCATCCTTTCCATTGAGAGGAATGTGTGAAGCTTTTGATTGTCGTTCAAATGTATTCAGTTGCCCCAACCTCAGATTTGACTTGAAAGGGCCAAATAGAAATTATCCCTAGTGGTAATCCATTCCAAAGAGTCACCATTGGATTTTATGAGTCATGCCCTTATAACGCTATAGTGTCTTTACCTTGACTGCTAACGTTTAGCCATAGGTCACAAGATGAAAATACAAAAAAGAACTGACAGAGTGAAAAGTTGTCTTTCAAATTATAATTTGTAAGAGCTTGCATCAATTATTTATTATATATTTGTATATATGTTATAATGATAAAGTTTATTTTTATCACTTATTTCCAATGAATTTATAAAAGCACAAAAAGAAATTAAGAACTTATATATGGGATAACTGCAGATCTATTAATTACTAGGTATTTAATATATGTACTTTAAAATAAATTACAGGGGCACCGGGGTGGCTCAGTGGGTTAAAGCCTCTGCCTTTGGCTCAGGTCATGATCTCAAGGTCCTGGGATCAAGCCCCTCATTGGGCTCTCTGCTCAGCGGGGAGCCTGCTTCCCCCCGCCCCCCGCCACCTCTCTGCCTACTTGTGATTTCTGTCTGTCAAATAAATAAATAAAATATTTAAAAAAATAAAATAAAGTAAACTACAGGGGGTCCTGGGTAGCTCAGTCAGTTCCGTGTCTGACTCTTGGTTTTGGCTCAGGTCATGGCCTCAGGGATGTGAGCTCGATCCCTGCAACGGGCTCTGCAATCAGTGGGAAGTCTGCTTGAGATTCTCCCCTTCTCCCTCTGCCTTTCCCTCCACTCATGTGCTCACTTGCTCCCTCTCAAAAAAATGTTAAAAATCATTAAAAATAAAATAAACTATTTGTACACTCACTCATTTCACTGACATGTAATAAATGTCTGTTACAGATACCGTAGCAGGTATGAAGAAGGATATGTTACAGCAAATCTCAGATTAGTGAGACAGGCAGTCCCTTGCATTACATTTAGAGGATGATCAGGAGGGGAGAACATTTATACGAGAGAAACAAGTGAGGGGCTCCTAACTCTGATTCAGGCTGCAAGTGAGGAACTTCAGGTTTTAGTTAATAAAATCATCAAATGACATTTTTAACTATAAAAGTCATGAAAAGAGAACTAAAAAAGCAAAGAATAAAGAAGAAAAAAAAAGTGACTTACAATCTTACCATACACACTTGAGCTACATACTGAAGAACAATGAAAAAGAGAATTTGCATTCCAGGCATGTACAAAGGCAAAGAGGCGTGAGATGGCATCACAAAATCAGAAAGGTGCTAGAGCATTAGAGCAGGGGCATGGTTTGTTTTATATATAATGTAAACCAGATCCACCCACTCTGCCTCTGTGGTCAGGGTCACTAGGAGATCAAAGGCAGGAAGGCAAGCAGGAGAATTGGTTTCTCCCTATGGGTCCATACAAAAGCCCTCCAGCCACAGGAGGTGGGAAGGCTGGTGAATATTCACAAACCTCCAAGCGACCAGAGCTTAGAATAAAGCAAACTTAGAGCAATTCTACACCTTCTTCCTCCTCAGTGAGAAGATCTTTCAGGCTAGGTGGACAATAAAGATTGTCTTATTTCAGAAACCGACGTGTGATAACCATCTCTGCCTTCTGTAAGGGACTGACTTTTACAAAACACATTCACATTTTTTCATCGCTTTAATTCGTCACTTCAGCACTAAAGACTAGCCAGACTAGCGGAGAGGTCATTTCCGGGCAGCGCGGGACGGAGTGGCCAGCAGCCTGCAGAGCAAGATGCCTCAGTTGTACGGTGACTACTGCATCACATACCTCACCCGTGAGTCTCATTCTGTGATGAAGACACACTGCCGTGGTAGGAAACACAAAGAGAATGCAAAAGCCTAATATCAGGAACAGATAGATGGAAGAGCAGGCAGAGAGCCTGATTAACAAAACCACTGCATTTTGTCAAGAAAAGAGATCTGCTACTCTATCATCGCTCCTCCTCCGGCAGGGACAATGGTCCTACCTCGCGCCCAGTCCCCCAGGCTCCTCATGCTGGTATGATCCCGGCACCCTCTACAGGGGACCCTTCCATGATGCCAATGATGGCAACATCCTGCGGGTAATGCCAGTGGGACCAGCTCCTGGAATGTGGCCGCCTATGGGAGGCCACATGTCAATGACTCCAAGGCCCCCAGTGATGAGACCTCCCACCTGTCCCGTGATGATACCCACCTGGCCAGGAGTGACTCAGGTAGACAGATAGAGACGGGAATCTCTTTATATCCATTTTTTTTTTTAAAGATTTTATTTTTTGGGGAGAGACAGAGCACACACAAAAGCAGGGGGAGGGGCAGACGGACAGGAAAAACAAACTCCTTGCTCAGCAAGGAGCCCTACTTGGGACTCAATCCCAGGACCCCGGGATCATGACCTGAGCTGAAGGCACACACTTAACCATCTAAGCCACCCAAGAGTCCCTATACCCATTTTATATTACTTGTTCTACTTTCCCAGGAGATCATGGTGCTCTGACCTTGGGTGTTTTCTAACAACAGGACAAGGAAGACTTGCTCCCTCTTTCCTATCAAAGAGAGAATAGTTTTTGCAGAGGAGTTAGTAGGACCAAAAAGAAAAAAAAAAAAAAAAAAAAAGGAAAAAAAGAAAAGAAAAGAAAAAGAAAGAACAATTTTCATTTGTATTGTGAAATGTGAAGATAAAACGGTCAACTGTTCAGTTTACAAAATTTTAAAAAGTTTAAAAAAATGAAGACTAGCAGAGAGGTTCTTCCCACTTGACCACTCAGAGAAAGGCAAAGTTTTGCTCCAGATCAGAATTTCAAACTAGTAGGATCAGACCTAGCATTTCCCTTTCCCAATTTTCAGTGCGGAGACCTGGGTGTTCAAGGCCTGCGAGTTCTATAGCAGAAAACACAGAGAATTGGGGTAAGAGGGGAGCTAATACTGGTACCCAAATTATTAATTTTGAACATTCCTTTTGTGCCTTAATTTGTTTAGATAATTCCTTTAATTGTCCATTTTATTGAGTATATGTAGCTACATCATTAATCCAATTTGATTTTTTAAGAGGTTAGAGGCTTAATAGGGAATGAGAAAAGAAATGATAAACTCTATTTTCCCAGACACATTTGTAAGCTTTTCAAGAGTGAGTGGAATATGAATATTTCATAATTGCATATTTTCTTTTTGGGGACCAATAGCCATTTAATATAGAAACCATTAATAGAATTACCAGATGGGCGCTTTATTTGCTTTTAAAGTGGTTACAAATAGTAGCAATTAGTCATTGATGAAGACCTCTAAGTTGAGAGGTTTTTCATAATTCAGCGCTATGATAATTTTTGGGTATCATCTGCAAAACAATAAATACAAAAACGTTTATAAAAAGCAACATATGTCTTGACAATTTTCTAATTATCTGTGTGTAAAACACTCAATTTCTTCTGCACAGACGGAACTTTTTACATGACACATTTGTACTCCAAAGCCTACAAAAGATTACTAGAAATTAGTAAGCCCATATTTCTACAATTTGTTTTTATCTGATTCTGCTCGGTTAGAGTCCGGAGTTATGTTTATTTTTCCCATAAGAAGAGGTAACTGCTTATATGAAAAACAGGGGGAGGATGGGTGTTGAACTGAAAGCTTGAATTTAGTCAGAAATAGCATTAAAAACTAGACTCCACACTTTTCAGTGAAAATAAGAGGGGAAGGATGCCAGATGGAAATCGGCCAACTGGTGTTCTTTTAGGAATTGTGCCTAAGTTATTCTGAAGGGGGAAAAAAATAAGAAGAAAGAGAGGGAGACCCCAACAGGATGCCCTGAAAAAGTTTTCTGCTTCACTTGTCAATAAAGAAGCAGGAAACAGTTATTACTCAAACATCTAAACAAGTCTGCAAAAAAATAAAAGTAACAAAAATAACAACAAAACTACTGAATAGTTTATACCAGGCAATACAATTTAGAGTGACTTTTCGTGATATTTGGAATCTATCAATTATCAAGTATACTATCTCACCAATCAGTGATTGATAACTGCATTTAGTTCTTTCTCAATATCTCAATATGTTTGTTTATTTTATCAGTACTGGCATCTCTTCTATCCATCCCACAGCCTTTGTACATGTTTGGAGCTCACTCATCGTCTGCAGACACCAACAGAGAGACGCGCCTCCGTGCCTGCCCACCTCTCCCTCCCACACCAGCTGAGAAAAGCAACCGCCCATGTCACTGCGGGCTCCCCAGAGAGCCCACTGCCACGGCACATGTTTTTGTCCCTTTGGGGAAAAAAGGGACCTGAGTTGTTGAGATCTCTCTTGCTTGCAAGTCTCCAAAAAATGAGGCTCTCATCAGGCATCTCGCTTTGGAATTTACAAAATATTCAAGATCAGAAAGCTTCTCTCCATTGGAATTTTGAAAACGTACCAAAAATCACCAAATTTCTTTTCTTTTTTTTTTTTTTTTTGACAAATCAGTGAAGACTGTGACAATATGTGCTGGGTTAGGTCTAGGAATGTAATATTGAGGCAGAAGGCTTTGCTTCATCAGATTTTTAAAGAAGCAACCAGAATCCAGATATATAGTATTTGTCCTTTCAGATTACATTTCGAAAGACTAATTTCACATTCAAAGGCTTTGACAGGGGAAATCTTTCGGCCTGTTTGAGTGGCAGAAAAAAAGGTCCAAATGGTTTTGCTGACAGTGGAAGAGCTGAGGTCTCCTTGGAGAGACGCTGGTTCCCAACCAGGGTTTACTTGCAGAACACTTTGCGAGATTGGATTTTATTCTTCTTGCAATGAAAATCCACTGGAGAATTTTAAATAGTGGAAAGATATATTTGCATTGACACTGTAGAAGGGTCACTCCATAGGAGACTGTATTGTGAGTGATTGAGGAGAATTGGAGACACAGCAGATGTTGGTGGCTTGAGCTACAATTTAGAAGATGATGTGGTGAAAAGTGGTGAGGTTTGGTATAGATTTCTGAGGTAAAGCTAATAGAAACTCCTGATGGATTGGGTGACATTGTAGAGGGGGAAAAGAGCAAAGAATGATCTCTGTTTTTTCACCCTGAACAAAGTAAGTGGTTATCAGTATTATTCACTCAGAACGGTTTATGAAGAGAGCAAATTAAGGTATTGGGGGTAAAAGGAATCGTTCTGCCTTCGATCTGTTGTGTTTGTGATAGCACTAATACTAGCTTGGTTGAGCACTTATTCTGAGCCAAGTACATTTCTAAACACATATGTATTGTTTTAATTGATATTATTTACTTATTTAATCCTCCCAAGGACCCTGGGAAGTTGTTATTACTATTATTCTCATTTTACACATAAGAAAACAAAAGAAACGTGCCCCAGCCAGCCAAGCAGAATTTGGTGCCCGAAGCTATCGTATAACCACTGTGTATTCCAGGGGCGCCTGGGTGGCTCAGTTGTTAAGCTTCTGCCTTTGGCTCAGGGCATGATTCCAGGGTCCTGGGATCTAGCCCTGCATTAGGCTTCTTGCTTGGCAGGAAGCCTGCTTCTCCTTCTCCCACTCCCCCTGCTTGTGTTCTCTCTCTCACTGTTCCTCTTTCTCTGTCAAATAAATAAAATCCTAAAGAAAAAAAAAAAAAAAGAACCACTGTGGACTCCTGCCTCTACCAGTGGAAAAGCCGAGTAGGTAGCTGTCCTGAGTATGAATCCCAGGGGGAGGTTTGAGACGGCGACATACGTAAACACAACCCTGCAGTACTGCACGATTTAGACATCTAGTCGAAACAGTATGGGACACTAAGAAGACATAGTCCGCAATGGAAGAGGAAAACCAAGTGAATACGGTGATATGAAGCAGTCAAGGGAGAGGGAGTGAACAACTGTCCAAAGGCCAAGATGTAGACAGGGAGACAGAATTAACCCCTGGATTCAGCATAATGAATTCTGATGACCCCAACAGAGCCGCGTCAGTGGAATGGAAGGGACTGAAGACCCATACAGTGGATTTTAAAAACTTCCCTATGTGAGTAAGTGGGGGATGACGATATACGTGAAGGAAACCAGAAACACAAGGCTGTAACTGGAGGTGGCAGCTAAATCAGAGATGTGTGTGTAATGTGTGTGGTTATTTGGGTTCTTTCTGTTTAAGATACGTTATAACCACATGTTTAAATGAAAATTAGCATGACCTAGTAGGGAAGAAGAAATTTATCTACTAGAACATATCTTAGGGTAAATGTAAATTAAGTGTCCTTGAATGGGAATTGCTTGCAGTGACTTTTATGTTTTATTCACATGGATTTCACCACATACTAGAACACTGTTGAAAACACTAATCATCTTACTATCTCAGGGCGAAAAAGGAAGAGGGGCATTCCCTTGGACTTCTCCTCTCATTCTGGGACATTGTTCTATTATCTTAGTTCAGTAAGTCCTGCAAAGCCCCAACAATCAAACTAATTCTCTCTAAATCTTGCATCTATAAGTATTTCATCAGTTTACTCTATTAATTTGGCTATTGGCTTGTTTTTTTTCTTCTTCTTTTTTACTCTTTTCTTTTTTTTCACTATGCTAGATAATCTGGATGAGTCATTCATCTACTTAGCTCTGGAATTCTTTTTCCCCTATATTCTAGCGATAATCACTTCTGCTCAGCTTTGGTAATTCACACCCATAGATGCAAAATGGACTGTTTCTAAGCAGAGTGTTCTACTGTAATATGCATAATTGTGAAATTCTCTCCTCTAATCCCCTGTCCCACTTGTGCACTCCCACAAAAGCTTCCAACGCTGATGCCCTCCACTGCTTTGCCTCTCCATTTTCTAACAGTGTCCAATTCTTCTGGGCTTGACGGCCCCTGACACCATACTTTCATGGATGCAATTGCTTCTTCCCTTCTTTGACCTCCTCTCACAGCTGCCGTGCCAGTCCCATCACCAAATCGTACCACCATCTGGTTGCTCTCCTCCTCCTCCTAGACTGCCAAGAGTTACTGAGAAAATTGAATAACCACGCTGATTGACTCTGCTACAGATTTATGATTTCCAGTGTCAGCTGAACTCTCAGCACTGAACAGCCCTGTTACTCACTCCTATTTGGCTGGTCCTCCATTCCACAGAGCAGCTGCTCCCACCACACCCTCCTCAGATGCTCCCCTCTCCCTTTCACTCCCCTCAACCTCGACACACTATTTCGCCTTCTACTGCTGAGAAGACTGCGGCCATCAGGCAGGAACCCCTCCACGTCCCTTCTCCACTTCTCCATATTTGCCTGCATCTTCACTGACTGGAACTTCATTTTGCAACTCTGAAGAATCCTCATTATTTTATGCATTTGATCTTTTGATTCCACTCCTTCCTGCCTCTGACAGGTTCCTATTTCATCAGTGGGCTTTCTCTTTTCTGTCCAACCTATAAACCTCTTTCTTTCAACCTATAAACCTACCTAAATTTCCCTAACTTGTAAAAAAAAAAAATCTTTCTTCATTTCTTCCACCACCAAACTGCTGCTTCCTTTTCTCTCCTGCAAGATTGTTGGCAAAATACCTCGCATTCAATGGTTCTGCTTACTTACAACTATCTCCATGAAACCTGCTGTAGTCTTACCCTGCCCCCATGCTGATGAATCGATTAGAAATGCTGCGTAAAGGAGTCTTCTCTCACTCTTCAGTTTTGTTGTTGCAAGTGCTGGGAGTTTAGCTTTAATATCAATTTATTTACTTACTAACTGCTTAAATTTGGACAAGATACTTAACTGCTCTAAGATTTAGCTCCTTCACATTTAAACTAGGGATGCATGGGATACTTTTAAGGACAGTCAAATTTCCGTTGAGCAAATTACTTTTCACCTTCTGGATTCCATCTGGTAAAACAGTTATTCAAAGTGTGTTGCCTCTCCTTAACCAAAAGGTTGATAAGTCACCTCAAAAAGACATGTTGGCATTCCCTCTTTGGAGTCTGAAAAGTAAGCATAGTGGTGAAATACATTAACATAATTGGCTTTAAGTCATTCTAGAAGTAGTATCTAAAGAGAGAGTTTACCAATTCCTACTAATCCCTGAATTTATCTCCACCTTCCAGAGCTGGAATAGACTTTTTTATTTTTTTTCCCCCTGAGCACATTCCTTTATCTTCCACAGTACCATGCAAGCTCCGGCTCATTGTCCCCGAAGTTATCTTTGATTTAGAATTTTAAGTTATAAATTTGGTTTCCATTGGTTGAAAACAAGTTGTGTTATTAGTACTAAATGAGGTAATCTGTGTATTATTTTTTAGTGTTAAATCTAGTGCCTAATAACAGGTAAGTCAGGGGCGCCTGGGTGGCTCAGTGGGTTAAAGCCTCTGCCTTCGGCTCAGGTCATGATCCCAGGGTCCTGGGATCGAGCCCTGCATCGGGCTCTCTGCTCATTGGGAAGCCTGCTTCCTCCTCTCTCTCTGTCTGCCTTTCTGCCTACTTGTGATCTCTGTCAAATAAATAAATAAAAATCTTAAAAAAACAAAAACAAAAACAGGTAAGTCAACTTTTTCTGTTATAATAACTTTTGATACTGTTACTATTAGGATGTCTACTCCACTCTTAGCGACACCGTTTCCATCTTTGCTTTGCATCACACAGCCTCTCCAGATTCCACATTTACTTTGGTTCTCCTTTATGTTACCCTCACTAGGGCTCATCAAGATTGGCCCTTTGCCTCCTTTTGTTTTCACTCTGTCTGTATTCCCCCAGGAACTCATATACTTCTGTGGCGTCACTGTTACTAAACGTACATGAACTCTTTAATTCTTTCCCTTCCCAGTCTTATCTCCTACATTTCAAATTCCACTTCCCCCCCCAAATTCCACTTTTTCATGAAAATGTTAAAAATTAAAATCTGAAACAATTTTTTTTCCATCCCTATTTTCTCTCTCCTTTCTTCTCCAACTTCCAATTGTGTACCAAACATTTAACATCCTTCTGTCCGTTCACAACTTGATCTCTCTCCACAGAAAGCATCGGAATCACTTGATGAGGCTTTGTCAGAAAGTACTAGTTCCCTTACTAGTCTCCTTTTCACCAGTACTTTAACTATAAACTGATTTCCTTTCCACCAACAGCGCCATCATTCTAAAACACTTACTGTGTTATAACCTGGCTCGAAAACTTTCAGTGACCTTTGAATACTTACAGTATAAACCCAAACAGCTAGACATAAAATCCAAGGCTCTTCTTGAGATGAACCAATTTGTTCTTTCCAGTTCATCTTGAGCCACCCATCCAATGTTTCCTACACTCTAACCACACTGGGTTATGTGACTTTTACCAAATATACAAGGAATTTTGATGTTTTCATTACTTAGCTCATGATATCTTCTCCAGTTGAAATGCCATTCTTCCCTGCTGAGTGTAAGTGAACTACTAACTATTACAAGGTTTGAATAAAAAGTTTCTTGTCATGAAACATTTCCCAAATGTCTTCACTTTGTCATCCTATAGCACTTTTAACACATCCGACTCTCTCAGTTTGATGAAAGCACTGATAGTATCTTTCCCATATTTATATTTCCAAGCTCAAACACAGTTTCTGGTCTAAAACTTGTATTCAATAATTATTATCAAGTAATTATTTCCCTCAGTTGATCTTCAGAATAGAAAAATACATTCTGAAGTATATATATATATTTTTTTGAATATATATATATTTGAAAATTGCATCATGTATGCAAAGGAAATATATATTTCAAAATATTTATATAGATAGATATCTAGATAGACAGATAATATATGTGCCATCAAAATAATGTAACACTTTTATGCCTTTATACTCCATTGGGTAATGCTTCAGCCAGTCAGTACATGAGTAAACACAGACATTAGCATTCCTGATATATATTACTAATGGTATCAATAAAGGTAATATTCTGAATTCACAAAGCAAGCATTGAGAAAGTCCTAAATTATATCTACTACTAAGATATTCTGACAATATATCAGAGGTTTTACCCTTTCATACTAATATTACCTAGAAAATTTTAAGTTGTCACACCATAGGTAACAGCAACATTAAAGGCGTGATGGCATTCCTTCTGAAACCTATGAAAAACAATAAAAATTTCAAACAGAAATACAATCTCTTGTAAAAAATTATATGATGAAGTATACTGAATATGATTTATACAGGATTTTACATAAATTTCATGACAAAGCATAAAGCAGGTATTTTGAAAATTGTGTATTATGAATGTGGATATTTATATATGGAATCGTGGGTAAAACACTTTGCAAACATATGGTATGTGCCACCTCTGCCTTATGTGGAATATTAAGATTGGCTCCAGTAACACAGAATAACTTTACAAGACACTTTTCTTGAAAGATTTAACAATATAAGTACCATACATTAATCATTATTCATAGACCAGGAGTTCTATATTCTTGAAACACTAGATAACCCCTGGCAGGTTATGCACCCTTTCAGCTCTAACAGAAGGAATCTGACCTTCCTTGATTGAAAGTCAAAGATCAAACAGAAAACATCCAGGCAAAAAGCATCTAGTCTAATAGAATATATTTTAATTGGAATTAAAGGTGAAAAAAGAGAGAGAAAAAAAGAGTAACTCCATAGCCTGTACCCTTCAATATTGATGATCCTTAAAATTTCACTGTCATGGAACTGCCAGAACTGTCTTACTACAGATGAAATCCTATGAAGTTTTTTTTTGTTTTTTGTTTTTTTCAAATGAAAAGAGCAAATCCCATAAACTATAGGACTGGGAAAATCATATCTGTCCTATCTGTGGCATAATTTTTTTTTTTAAACTGCAAAGAGCAAAAAGCAATCAGAAATAATTGAAAATGTTTTAATAATATGCTGCAAAATTTTAAAAAAAAACTGATATAAAAATAAAAATACTTCTGGCTAAGTTCTGAAATAAAAATCAGCTTTAGGGCTTGGGCAGTGAGTTCCGGCAATGGTAGTAGCAAAAATGGATTTGGTGAGTGATGATTTTTTTTAGTCTTCAGCCTCAAGATAGCCCCCAAAGCATGACTCTATTTGAGATCATTGTTTAACATCAAAGAAAGTCTCTTTCGACCATATTGGAGAAAAAGAATTTTATATTAAAATCATGCTTTGTGTCTATCCCAGAAACATCATAAAGACTTGTCATACTGTCACACATAAACAGTTCAAGTTGAACTGAACATCATGTTCCAAGAATGGTTTCGTGCATATTGATTTCAGAAACCATGCATTAAAATATATTTATTTTGGTATTAATTATAGTAATTCCTCTACTAAAGAAATAAATCTCTAGGGCGGAGCACTGTGCCGATGCCAAGAAATGACCGAAGACAACCCTTGTCTCTACAACTTCGTAGTCTACGTAAAGTGTGGCAACTAATGGCACAGCATTCCGAGTCTCCGAGAAATAGGTATCACTTAAAGGGCAACACAAATCCCTTTAGGGTTATTTGTCTCTTCCCTCTCCGGTGCTTCCTTCACACTGGTTTGAAAGTTATTCCCCTAACAAATAAGGGTCTCCGCTCGCCTGTCTTTAAAGACCTCCACTGTCTGAGTCCCATTTTTCCCAGCCTCAAGTTGTGTCTCCCTAACATGCATCCAATGCCTTATACATTTTGATCTGTTTTCCAGCTTCCTTGTATACCATCCTGCCTTGCCACCTAGTTGTTGACCACCAGAAGAGGTGCCTTCCTTTTGACACCATGTAGTTCTCACATCTGGGAAACACATATCTATCTTAGTAACAAAAAAGTTCCTGCAGTAGAGCAGATCCTGAGTAACACAGAGGAATGCGCACTTAACAGAGATCATGTAGCTTGTGATATACATATGTATCTGAGTATGTGCAAAGCATCTCATCTGGGCTGCCCAGTATTTGATACTTTGTAGGAATGCAATAGCCTCACTACCTAATCTAGTGCAGGAATTCAGTAAGTATGTATTGAATGACTAGTATTATACACTTTATTGAATGTCTTAGAATCACATAAAATTCCCATTTATTGCATCAAGTGAATTCAATCAAGCATCTGTTTATCTTCTATAAGCAAGGAACTTTGATAAAAACTGGAAGGAGATAAAAATATGAATCAGACTAGGACCTTCCAAATGAAGAGATTATAATGTACGAAAGAAATAATATGCATCTACACTTACATGCACAAAATATCCTACCATTAGAGATAGGAAGAGTCAGGTAGCATAACAATCACACAGATAGGGGTGCCTGGGTGGCTCAGTGGGTTGGGCCTCTGCCTTCAGCTCTGATGGTGATCCCAGGGTCCTGGGATCAAGCCCTGCATCAGTCTCTCTGCTCAGCGGGGAGCCTGCTTCCCTCTCTTTCTATGCCTGCCTCTCTGCCTACTTGTGATCTCTCTCTCTCTCTCTGCCAAATACATAAATAAAATATTTTTTAAAAAATCACACAGATAAAATGGCTTAAAATTAGCACTAACAACATGGCAACCAGGAAAAGAGGGAAGGTAGGATTCATTCATGTAAAATTAGAAGACGAGAATTGCTGGAGGAGGTAGTAGTATAGGTGAAAATAAACTGGTAGGAAAGGGTAGAGCAGGCAAAGTCACTTAAAACTTACCAGGCTTACTGAAACATAAGAGTTCATGAAAAGAAAGAATGGAAAGCAAAAATGGGAGAGGAGGATTAGAGTCAAAGGAATGATTCTAAATTAAGGAATCTGAAATTTATTTCTTAGAAATTAATAGGCACTAAGTGTTCCTGAGGATGGCCTAAGAAGCAGTAAGTTGGCCTATCCTTGCAAGACTTTGGGCAGCAATGTACGTAATAGTTCAGCTTTCAGTGTAACATCTCAATCCACTTTATGTAATTTCTACACAAACACTAATAACAATTCAACTCTACTTTCCATGCCTAACCATGATCTATTTTATTTCACAGTTTTGAACAGTTACCAACAACAAAAAAAGAGAGAAAGCTCTTTCTTTATCTCCCTCTTTCTCTCTCCTTTTTTTTAATCACATATTGTTATGATCAATATTGCTAGATGGCACAGAGAGTGGAATAACTTCTAATCACAGTCATTAGGGCATATCAATTTCAAATTCAACTAAACAATAAGTAATGGAAACTATTGCAGGACACCCAACCTACATGAAAAGTAGTCAATTTAAAGATTCAATGGTAACATATCTCTTAAGATGAGTTAAGAGAAAAAAATTGCAGCAAAATATTTGGGGAAAAGTGAAATAAAGCATTCCCAAACCTCACAGTTAAACAAACTGAATGGCAACCCAAACGACATGGCGGTAATGGAGAAGAGCACGTCACGGTGCAAAAGGTGCTTCTCCAGCCAGCCTTGACACCCTGGATTTGAATAGAATTCCAAATGCTCAAAGACAGCGGAAGTGAAGGTATGATTATGAGCTTACCTAAACACCCAGCTGAAGTCTACTAGAAAACAAATAAATACAGCTGTTACGTATTTCCCAATGTTTGTTTTAATGAAAATTTTATTTATTTGCTTATTTATTTGAGAGAGAGGGAGAGAGAACACAAGCGGGGGCAGAGGGAGAGGGATAAGCAGACTCTCTGCCGAGCAGGGAGTCCACCGTGGGACTTGGTGACCTGAACAGAAGGCAGACACTTAACCAACTGAGCGACCCAGGTGCTCCTTAATGAATAATTTCTAAATCAAAGAAAAAGCTCAAATATGAGTTGATAGTTGGTCCTTTTTTTTTTTATTATATTCTCATGTGTTATAACCAGATCTACATTTTCAAAATAAGTTTAAAAACTTACTTTTAAAGTTACATTAAACAGAAAGCTTATTCATCAAGGTTGTGAAGTCTCTACCGACAACTACTTCTAAAATCAAGTTTAGATTCCTGTAAAGGCTTAAGGAAATCAGGTTTAAAGTCAGATACATACATAATTTGGACCCTAGCCTAACTTATGGCTAGTATAAGACCTCTGGAAACCCTAGCTGTCTGTTTTTTCGTTTTGTTTTTGTTTTTAATTAATTAATTAATTTAAAGATTTTAAGATTTTATTTTTTTATTTGACAGAGAGAGACACAGCGAGAGAGGGAACACAAGCAAGGGAAGTTAGAGAGGGAGAAGCAGGTTTCCCGGTGAGCAGGGAGCCCAAGCGGAGCTCAATTCCAGGACCCTGGGATCAACACCTAAGCGAAGGGAGACGCTTAATGACCGAGCCACCCAGGCACCTCCAGTTGTCTGTTTTTAGTAGCAGATAACACTTAGAGACATCCACTATGTGTCAGGCACCATTCTGTATTGCATTAAAACTGCTTCGCTCAACTAGTGCTCAACTAGTGAAAACCTGTGTGATCTGTGTCACAGTTCTGAGCCTTCTTTAATAGTCCTGCTATTTATGCTGGCTCCCATCAAGCCAGGCCTTTGTAATAAATGGTGTATATTAACTCATTCTATAACATATAATTTACATAGTATATTAATTCATCCTCATTGCTTAATGATGCTATAAGACTGTTATTACCTTTATTTAAATACAGGAAAGATTAAGTTGCTCAAAGTCTCCAAGACTAGGATGTAATTGGTGTTCTTTTAATTTATGAATTATATATTCCTTTAAATTGTATTCATAGGATTCAATTCATTCAATGTATCCAATTCATTTAAATTGTTTTCATAGGAAATCCAAGAGAGGACAACACAGAGTAATTCCAATTCTTAGTAAATACAATTCAAACTGAAAGATCACTCAGATCAGATCATTACAAGGTAACACTCAAAGCAAAACTTAAATTGCAATTTTCTGATTGCCTGAAGATATGATACTATGAAACTAAAAAGAAAAGATGTTTAGTAACATCTTGGAAACACATTTGTGATCACCCTAGCACAATTGTTTACTGAATTATTTTGTATCACAAATGCAAATTTGTCCTTATTTTAGAAAGCAGAAGTTGCAAGTGATTATATATGATCAATTATAACTCCATAATTTGTATAAGCTTTCTATTCCATTTGTAGACAATTTCTACAAAGTGAAAAAGGAGCAATTTGAATTGATGTGTTAAACGAGGGAAGTCAGGAGAAAAAAATAAAATTTAACCAGCTTTCTCTCTATAGAGTTTTGCATAACAGAGACTTTAGACTTCCATGAATACTCAGTTCTGCGTACAATAAAATATCTGTAAGCGACATAATAACCAGCAATGTTCCAAATGGCATCCATACATTAACTCCTGATAGAGGCTACGGAACAATTTCTGAAAGGGGAAAAAGAAGAGGTCTGGACCTGCTGTAGTACATAAGCTCAAAGGAAACGAATAGCCTAATTACATAGCCATGAAAGAAGCCAACAGATTTCAGTGATTGGGAAAGAAAACTTGACAAAATCTAGGGAAATTAGTCAGATCCTTAAATTATTTTATTTCTTTGCATCTTCTGAATTGTCAGCAGTGTAGAATGAAGAGAAAATCACCTCCAGAAGATTGTTGGGCTTTACAGCCCAATATTCGTAACAAATATATTCATTCTTCATGCTGCTGTTAAAAGGCAGAACCAATCTGCTGGCAGATGACTGTCTTTGGCTTGACAGAAACTTCCATTTTATGTAATAAAGACAAACACACACAATCTGAATATGTTCTCTCTGGGGAGGGAAGAAAGGATGAGAGACCCCTTTCATGTCATGCACTTGATAAATTATTTCTAAGATGCATATTTTTTTGCTCAGGCCTGTCCAAAGGCAGAGTTCCATTGTGGCTTTCCAAAATGCAATCCTTTGTAAGCAATTTCAATGGCCCTTAATAGAATCCTATGAATCACATTATATATTCAAAAATATGATCACCCTAATACATATCTTTTATGTTTGCTCTCAAAATTGTGAGAGGTACTTCTGTTTTATCTAAGTGAAGCCTTTAGGCATTTATTTGTGGTCACTTGCTGTTTAAAATACAGTTCATTTAATGCTATTGCACATTCAGTTATTTGATATGCTTTTAATTCAGGGGAGTACTTCATACTGTAAAAATCCTTTTTAACAAATCTGTTCTGTGTTCAGAAAGAAAAAAAGGATATGCATGTTCTTTTATTTTAAAATGAAGAATTAGGGGTGCCTGGGTGGCTCAGTGGGTTAGAGCCTCTGCCTTCGGCTCAGGTCATGATCCCAGGGTCCTGGGATCGAGCCCTGCATCAGGCTCTTCACTCAGCAGGGAGCCTGGTTCCCTTCCTCTCTCTCTGCCTGCTTCTCTGCCTACTTGTGATCTCTGTCTGTCAAATAAATAAATAAAATCTTTTTTTAAATAAATAAATAAATAAATAAATAAAATGAAGAATTATTTTTTAAACATTTAATTTTTTTTTCTTAATAAACTCTACCCCCATCGTGGGGCTTGAGCTTATGACACCAAGGTCAAAATTTGCATGCTATACCAACTGAGCCAGCCAGGCATTCCTAAATGAAAAATTATTTTTAATTCTGGTCCATTGTAGCATAACCATCAACAGTCTTAAAGCTTTCTTCCTTTTTCTCATTGTCTCCACTAGACCCATTGGGAGTACAATGGCTTAGGTCACCACATGAAACATCATGCTAATTAAACTGCTAATTAATTGGTATAAGCAATATATTGCATGAAATAGATTGCTGTATTACACTGTTTTAACTTTTGTGCCATTTCAACTTGGTAACTGCTAATTTAGAATCTTTTAGTCATGTTCTTTAATCCGAATGCTAATCTCAGATGACAAGAGTACATGATTACTAGGGAGCTTTGGTACAAGATATGTGCTGTATTTCTTCCTAGTATTAAAATTGGTTTATTGAAAGATAAAAAGATCCTGCATTTACAGATTCTTGATATTCTTATAAATATATAACCTCTTTTAAAGTAGGACTAGCTGGAGCTCATCTTCATAAACATTTTCACAAATGTCTCTATCCAAATTGAAAGGCATTTATGTGACTAGCCATCATAGAATTTTTATTAAAAAGTCTCATTGGAAAAATTGTTTCCTTAACGTTATCGGTATCTTTCTTAACACAGAGTTTTTTCAATTATATCACTTTAACAATCAAGCTTCAACATGGGGTTGAAAACAGGGCACAGTTTTATGTAATAAAAACTCAGGGACTTTAAAAAGTCAACCAGCATAAAGTTAGAATGCACTATATCCACTTGAAATGTATTATCAGGAGGCAACCAGTTTCTGATCTTTCTAGAATGCATATACCAAGTGTCTGCTTCTTTCATGAGCCTGACACACAGAAGAGGAAAAAAAAAATCCTTGCAGACCCGCCTTTTAACAGCTAGATATAGAAAGAAGAAGAAAGATGAGAGACCTGGGTTCCCTTTACCTGCTATTGAGACAGAACAGAATTTTCACTGACAGAATTGGGTAGTTGGGCGGTAGCAATTAGAAAACAAGCTGAGCTCAAAACTCCAGTCTCTTAAAACAGGGCATGTTCGCTTTCTCCCTAACGTCTAAGGATATAGTCTAGGAAGGTATTCATTTATAACTACATTAATCTTAACTTTTCCTTAGTAATTCACAAAAAGAAGCATAAGGTAGATTATTATGGCTGTAATAGCATCCATAAGTACATAGAGTAGTCCACTATTTCATGAAAAAAAAACTAAAACTTACTGAAATGGATTGCCTAATAAAAATCTGTAGTTGACTTTCTTTTCAGATGTTTGGTTGCTAAACTGTGAAATGGAACTATAACTTCCTCATGTTTTCACAAGCAATGCTGTATGTTCCCAAGAACACAGAGCGTTTCTGAGCTCTAGATTTTCCTGTCAGACTTAGTAATCTATTTTATCCAGCACATAGTTTCAAATAGGCAAAACAGCATTTTTAATGATGACTTGTTTAACCTCTCCAGCACGCTTAGCCAATTACAATGTTTAAAATGAAAGCCACTGAACTCCCAGACCTTAAATATTATCCAGTTCAATCCCGCCAGTGTTTATTTTGTTTATATTTCACACATTCAAATCTCATCTTTAGTATTTATTAACAAAGCACATGTTCTGCTTAATAAAGGACTTCAAAGCTAAAGCGTGGAACCTCTTGGGTGGCTCAGTCAGTTCAGCGTCTGCCTTCAACTCAGGTCATGATCCAGAGTCCTGGCATTGAGCCTGAGCATAGGGCTCCTAGGTCAGCAGGAAGCCTACTCCTCCCTTTCCCTCTGCTTACAGCTCCCCTTGAAAAAGTACTTCCAAATAGAAGAGCTTTGATGGAATTTTTCTTTCTCTATCTCTGTCAAATAAATAAATAATATCTTTATTTAAAAAAAAAAAAAAAAAAAAGAGGGAGCCTGGGTGCCTCAGTGGGTTAAAACCTCTGCCTTCGGCTCAGGTCATGATCCCAGGGTCCTGGGATGGAGCCCTGCATTGGGCTTTCTGCTCAGCGGGGAGCCTGCTTCCCTTCCACTCTCTCTGCCTGCCTCTCTGCCTATTTGTGATCTCTGTCTGTCAAATAAATAAATAAAATCTTAAAAAAAAAAAAGAAAAGAAAAGAAAAGAAAAGAAAAGAAAAGAAAAAAAGCCCTCATCATAGATAATAGATACTAATTAAATATTTGCAAAGAATAACAGCTACTTATTTACGGATTGGTTATCATAATCCGCATCATCGTTAGTTCTTAAAATAATCTGGCAAATAATTAATCATTCTTGGGTTTCACAATTTTTAAGCTACTGGGGAAAATTATACTCCCTTATGATTATAGATAAAGTGATCCTTCAAAAATTGTTCTTTGACCTTTTAGGAACTTTCATCATGGATTGTGACAGGTTTGATTTCAGTTTTCACAGCTTCCTTTCACTTGTCTGTACTTGAAAAAATTGCAGCTCACAGCGCTCTAAGATTTGGATTGTAGCAGATCAGGAACTGACGAATCCCCTTGGAGAACCTGTACCCACACAATTTTGCTGAGTTTCACGCCATAGTATATGAAGTATATCAAGTGCTTGGAGTTACCTTTTCTGTGAGGTGCCTTTTATTTCACTAGTGACAGTGATACTGAGTTTACTTTAGCCCAGGAACTTCCCAGTCAGCAGCAACTACACCCTATTCATATGTTAACTATAAAAAAAGATAACAAAATTAACAAATCGAGTCCTTGTCAGGTCATACTCACATTACCTGGCTAAATCTCATTTAATAATCACAATCAATGTATGACACAGATGTGGTGATTAGCTTTATATTACATGTGAAAAAATGGAGGCAGAGTCAAGTTATCTGTTCAAAGGACACTCAGTTTGTCAACTGTCTGAACCGCGTCTCAAACCCAGGCAACCTGGATTGCCGACATTGCCCTCTTAGCTACTATCATAGTCCTTCGTTTAGCACATGGCTTTGTAGTAATTAGCCTGTGTGTCTGGAATTCCCATTAGACCGTGAGCTCTCCTTGTTCAAAGAATACGGTTGTTATTTGCCTCAATCCATAACAGCCTTCATTTTCGAATAATGTTTGATGCAAATAGTACGTGGTCACATATTTTAAGCCTACAAAACAAGTAGGTCAGAAAAGAATTTCTTCTTCCCTGTCACCAATATTTAAAGCAGACTTTCTATCACAGATTCCATCTTTATCCAATATTTCTGTGTGCTAAGAACTTCGGAATGCCTTTCACATCTAAGTCATGCATGTTGAATCTGCCACACTCACGTTAACAAATGTGTGATCTGAAAGAACCAAAAAAAAAAAAAAAAAAAATTCCACTTCTGTACCCTGAGATAATTCCAGAACCTGACTTGCACCCCAATCTTTTGCAGTGCTTGGCCTGAGAGCTCCTTGACCCACTTGCTGAGTGGAGCCTCTCTGCAGTCCAGTGGCAGGACTCAGAGCCCAGCTCTACCTCCTGCCGGCTTTGTATCTTTGCAAATTTACCCAAACTTTCTGTGCCTAATTTTCCTCATTTGTAAAACAGATGATATGACAATAATGGAATCTGCTTCATGAGGCTGATATAAGTATTTAATAGAGCAATGAATATATCGTCTGCATAGAGCTGACTCTTGGTAACATAAATTGGATGAAACAGGTGAAGGGGACTAATAGTACATTTATCTTGGTGAGCACCTAGTTATACATGGAATTGTTGAAGTGTGGTATTGCACACCCGAAACCAATAAAACGATGTTTTTGTTTTGTTTTGTTTACAACAGTGTTTTTTAACTACACTGGAATTAAAGTTTAAAACATTAAACATTTTTTAAATAATAAATAGTTATCAAAGAAATACTAAAATCAGTTCAAATAATTTGTATTTATCAAAACCAGGAAGTGGAATAATAGCATACAAAAAAAATAATAACCAGAACTAAAATGAAAAGCATAGTCTTTTATTCCTCAATAATATTTTTGAAAGTTTTTTCATATTTTAGTGAAATTTTTACTTATAGCGGGTCATGGGAGAGGCTTGGTAGGTGGTCTCCCATCTAAATCTCTAATCTTGTATAAGGAAGAATAAACTGACAAAATTAAATTTTATTACCTAAATCGGTTCCATACATGACCAGAAGTTTCGCCAAAATGAAACAAACGTTCAGTGTGACCAGTTCTCTAACTAAGGATACCTGACGTTTATCCATGCCACCTTTGTGATTTGGAAAGCGACACCATTGCCAGTTAGCAGGCACCCTCCTCCCCAAATTGACATCCTGTATATGCTTTCACTTTGCTTCATACTGTGTCTCTGACCTTTCCCAGTTGGAGTAGTGGCTGGAAGCTAAAATAAAAGTGCTGTTCTTCTGAGTGAGGCATTTCATGACTAAACATTAATCCTGAAATTATAACCGTTACAAGACTCCTCTGCCTGTTGCTTCTCCTAAGCAGAGGACTATGGGATGAAAGGCCCACAGCAGTAAACATCAGGGGCTAGTGTTTCCTTCTCCTCTGAACCCAACCAGGCTGATCCAAGCCCAGAATGCCTTTGAAGTCAAAGAGACCTTCATGTGCTGATCAATCCTCAGGGGGTAAAGAGCAAGAAAAACTGGTTCTGGCACTTTAATATGCTGGCAGGGAATGTGTTCAACTCAGTGCAGAACAAAAAGGTTTTTCTCTGCTACAGATTGAGTGATTTTGTACTTGGGGGGCCTCTTGGTTCAATTAACTTAGAGATACCTATTGATCCCAGGACATGATTATTTATACTTCAGTACATACTGCCACTGAGTCAAACTAAGGATGCACAGTAATAACTATGAATTAGTATTTTCCCTTACTCTTAAGACGTACATTCAGCTTTAGGTCAATTTAAGTGGAAAAGCATGGAATTCCCTTAATACTAATGATCACTATTGAGTATTAATATGATCAGTATGAAATGTCACATTGCAATGTTTCAAAACTTTAGAAGTTTAGAATTAAAATGATCTAAAAATTGACAGCACCATCCAAACTCATCCTTTATAGGTAAGAAATCTGAACACCCAAAAACTCAAAAAAAAAAAAAAATTATTCATCGGGTCTGGCTTTTTAGCAGAGCAAAATTTGACCTCAAAACTCCTGAGTCAGTTCAGGGTACTTTTCTCTTCACACCTTCAAAATTATCTCCCTCAAACCTTATCTCTGCCCAACCTTTTCTCTTTATCTAAAGTGGCTAAGCTCTTCACTCTCAAATTGTGAAGATGTGGTGACTGTATTCCAAAAATCAGGAACATGAGCATATTTTACATCCTGTTGTTTTAAAGGATTATGAAAATAGGAAATATAGTCATCTTATAAAGCAGGTTTTTTTTTTTATTACTTTGGTCACAGAAAAATATTCAATACAATAGAATTATACAGTTTATAGATTTATAATTTTTATAATAGCATAAATGAAGACAAAAATCCCTGTAATAGTATATAGTTAGGGTACCGACTTCAGTTGATTGTCACATAGAAAGAAGAGGTAAAAAGTTTTACTATAATCAGTAAGATAAAGAGAAATGAATACAAATACCAGAGAACAATAGTTTCAAAATTATTATGGCACATGGTGATTACAAAAGATATGTCAATCTGTTTTAAGTATTTACCATCTTATCTATGTTAATATATGATTACTTATTATTAATTTAGCTTGAAGAAAAGTGGGAAAAAAACTGTAACTTATAGATTGGATTAAAAAGTTTTAGTTAAAAATCAAATATTTCCCAAATATCTTCTATAAGAACATCCACGATTCATATCCTCTGTCACTGAGTGAAGTGCCTGAAAGAGTATAATAGGATTTTCCAACTGTCTTCAAACGATTTCACAGGAGCCCACTCTCATTTTCAGACATTGGTACGACTTAATTTAAATGACTCAATGGCAATAAATATTACACTTAATTGGAGAGCCTTTGCAGTAGTTATTCTATATCAGAATGACTTTGTATGTGAATAATAATCTTTAATAGTGATAACACATATGAAATGGCTTAAGACAGTTTACTCTACCCCTTTACATTCTAGGCAATGAACCAAAGTGCAAATGTCAACCATTAAATTTTACCTCCTTCCACTTAGACACACACACACACACACACACACACACACACACACACAAATGCATCCACATACACTCATACAGAAATTAGACTTTATACAGTATCTTCAGGTGAGCAAGTAACTATAAAGTAAAGAGGTACTTCCTGCATGCAATTCATCCTTTAGTAAAATAAAAAAAGCCCTCGTCTGCATACGTGAATGCATAGGACCACAAATTTTAAAGGCCAGTTTCCTATTGATAAAATGGCCATACATTCCTTGAACATTTATGTGGTTTACCCTAAATTCAATCAGAAATTGTGTAAAAGTTCTGTGAGATATACTGCGATCTATCCTCTGCTTTTACACTGTAATAAATTATATTACGACAAGTATCAGAATGACCTAAATTTTATTTTCTTTCCTGTCCACTAGTTTCTCATTTTCCCTGACCGGCAGTAGTATTTCTTCTTAACACTTTGTTAAAAAGCATTGAACATTCTAATTTTCCCAGAATTCAGTCCTGAGGTATACATTTCCATTTTCTTTGTTGATCTAGCACAGGCTCAGGTGATTTCTACATAATGCATCCAATTAGTTCAAGCAAGACAAATGAAATCACATCTATACTAATCTCCACATTATTAACTATAAACAGTAACAGGATATGTCTCCACTCTTTGCTTGAGTCCATTCAAGTGCAAACCGAAGGGAAAGGATTTCCTGTTCTTCTTTTCACACTCCTGAGTATGACGATATTTGATTCTGTTTCTCCACAGTAATTAATAAGATTGCAAAACCTCTCTCACATCCCTTCTTTATTCCATATTGAGAGCTTGCTTTCTTTTCTTTTCTTTTTTTTTTTTCAGTTTGTTTGCCAAGGTTAGTTTTATTCCTTTTTGCAGAGATTTTATTTTAAGTCCATTTTAGTTTTCTCCAAAATCAGAGCTTCATTTTAATCAGATAGTGGTCCTGCCTTTTGGGAATCGATTTCTTTTTACACAAGATAATCCAAGTCTATTAGGATCCAACACACTGAGTTGGAACATTACATGTGTTTCACTTACGAGCACATACATTCATTTTACACGATTCCTCAATGTGGCCAGGGGGGTTCGTGGTCTGCACTGTATCCACCTATAAAAAATACAAAAATATATGTCTGCTTTACAGGGATGTGAGTAGGGTCTTGCTAGCTTAGTTCCAAAGCTTGGGTGCACATCTTGGCTGATAGTATTCTTTCCTTCCTTAAGATGTATTTGCAATGGCCATAACCTCTTTCAGAAGTCAAAGAGACATAACCGTTAGCTACAATTAACAACCCTGGGGCATCTAAATCAATACTGCTGGCTAATCTCATGGATGCCGTCTCTGACAAGAGATATTTGCATGGTAAAAGAAACATTGAATTAATTGTGTTTCAGGCTTCAAGTTTCTCAAGTCTATGAAAATGTCACCAGAATAGCGATGGCAGGCTAGTGGGGGTTGCTGGCTTTGTTTATATTACAAATACAAAGAAGAATGAAATGGTAATTTTGTTGTTACAGCTTTTGCAACTTATAAATACCCAAGATCTCAGGAACGTGAGCTTGATCCGTGTGTTCACACCCTTCAAAGTAGCTCTCTTGTCTCCAAACACAATCTTTAGATAGCTCGGAGTCTCTTTACAGAAATCTGAGCAATTTACATGCTATCAATAAATGGTCTGCTGATCTCAGGTCAAGGATGGATTACTCTACCCTTCAAAGTCCTGACCCTAAAAGGACAATATTTTCCAACTTTGTATCTAGTTGCACAAATAAAAGTGATGGTAATTTTCCTTCAAAATATTTTGGTGCTAATGTCAGTTTTAAGTAGTGTTAAATATTTCTCTGAATTTGAGACTGACCAGTAGGCTGATTTCTGCTCTCGGTGCCAGAAGGTACAGACTATTGTCTTCTAGTTTTATGGTACAGTTGATGTTAGTAAAACCTCTACCAAGTTTGAAGATTGCCAAAAAGACAAAATAAATCACTTCCACAGAATAAAAATTCTATGGAATATTCTATGGTACCATCCACTACCAAATTATTTATCCTTAACAATCCTTAACAATTAGAATCAGTAAAGAGACATATTCCACCTAATTTCCGATGCAACAAAAGCATCAGGACACGAGAATCATTAGAAAAGAAATAAGTGATTTATTTCATGAAATAATTGACCAATTCATTTTTCAAAATAAATGGTGTAAAAGAAGCCAAAACAAGTAATATCTAATTTTGAAATTAATTGTTCATATCCAAGAGTGGAAAATGTTTAAACTTGCCCTAATCACAGATTATCAATATTAGCTGTATAAATTTAAGCAGCTTTAAGATGTTGTATTTTTTTAATTAATTTTTATCTTTTCCTAGAAATGAAAAGAATATGTTTTTGTTTTGTTTTTTGTTTTTTGTTTTTTCTTTCTGTAGCAGCTCTATAAAAGCTAACGTAGCCTGGGATGCTCTGGCCAATTACACAAGCAACACACGTTTACCAAGGCATCACTGATAAGTGAATCTTCTTAATTTAAATCATAAGTTTAAGATGAATTATCTTATTTTACACAGGCTATATGACTGCCCATCTCATTTCAAAAATGCTTATTAATAAGTGAAAGCTAAATACTTGAAAGTTTCAATTTTTGTTTTTTATCCTCAAACCAAGCATAATGATGTAGCCATAATGCATGCCAAGACTACATTAGACCTTCCTGTTATGTACTCTTACTATATGTGATGTGTTGCGATAGCATTTATCAAATATTTAACTACTTCCATGAAGTCCCTCCATTAATTCTCACACCCTATTCAAGGCTGCAGTGTGTTCCCTGAAGGCAATGTCACCTCTGTTCTGTTTATTGTTGCATTTCTTGGTGTTGGCACATAGTCAGTCCTCAGTGAAAATTGGTTTAATGAATGAATGCATGTTTTTGGATAGCTAATTAAAGAAGTCATATTATTTGTCACATCACAGTATTACTATTACCTAATTTTAATATTTGGAAATATTTTTCCAAAATATTAATTGTGGTTATCGCTAACTTTCTGTTTTTTTGTCATATGATTAGGGAATAGATCTTTCTTGAATTGCAGCAAATCCTCTTTATTTTACTAGCATATTATTTTCCCCATTTTTCCCTTCTATAATTCTGTCTTAAATTGTCTAGCCACCTAAAGTTTCTCAAATTTCACTACCTTCTCTTTTTAATCATTCCCATATAACAGTCATTCTTTTCTTTTCACTAAGGAAATGTACTATGTAAACTTGTCTACAAGGTTTTTAATAAATGAATACATAAGTAAAGCAATAAAAACAAACATTAGGAAATCAGAGGTGTCAAAATGTTTCATTTTCTATTTTCAAGACCTGACATACTTTTAAGTTAAAAACACACCCAAGAAATAGAATGCATTGAAGTAATAAAGTCACCATACAACCATGCAGCCTAATGAAATCCTCATATTAATATGTCATTGAAGAATAACATTTCATAAAATTCATTTCATAAATTAACTATGCAGGAGCCAGTTTTGTGTTTTTGTGGTTTTAAGCTTTGATGCACTGAACGAACGCATCTGGGCACTAATATTCACCTGTCACTAAAGCAAGAAAAATGGACTCATTCCTTACCATTAAAGATTTATGTTTAAAAGCAAAAGTGCATACTTCAGATTACTTATTGAGTTCATGGAGAACTACTTAAGAATCACCATTCTGAAAACTGTCATTGGTGACGGTCAGGGTAGAAATGGATGTTACCAAGATATATTTGTTTTTATTTGAACCAGCTAACTAAAATGGCACTGGAAGCAATTTTCAGATCACTGCCACTGAGGAGAAAGGCTCTACCAAATCCGGCCAAACCAATCTTTCAGTCAGGTCCAATTCAGACAAAGTTGTAGAGACACAGCCTTTGTCTCTGCCTCTCAACTTTTCTCCTCGATTTTTTCTATCACCCAGGCAACAGTATGTCTGTCTGTCACACACACACACACACACACACACACACAGGTATGGGTGAGCACTTGTGGGGAGAGTAAGATGGAATCAAGTCATTCTGGAACACCTTCTACAAGGCCATTTCTATATCTCACTCAGCTTCTAATTCCTGGGAGTTTAACTAATGAGCTTTATCGGTGAAAAGTTAACTTATCAAAGTTATGTTCTTTTTCCCAGACTTCCCAATAATGGGTGACTAGTGCTAGAAGCAACGTGTTTTTTGCAGAGAATAGAAATAAGATTCAGATTTTGGTGCAAGAATATTCTGAACACTCACACAAAAGAAGAGATATGCTCTTAATTCTAAAAAAGAAAAAAAAAAACCAAACACCTCAAAATAATAAATAAGGAAATATATATTTTGAAAGGAATATGTGTCAATTTTTCTGCTTATTTTTATTAGATATACTTCAAAACTAAATCATGCACCTATGTAATTAATGTAGATCAAATACAAGTATCTGTTGAATGTGTTTGTATATAGCTGGCAATATGTAAAAAGTGCTATGAATATTCATGATTTTCTCCTTGACTGATTCTCAAATCTGGAGAAAAGAAAGAGCTATCACATAAAGAGCAGAGTCTATTCCATGGCAGGGATAACCATACTGATGGCAGTTTCTGTAATCCAGGAACAGGAAGTAGATATTCCCAGTTTCAAGCATCAACAGGATAATAAAGTAGCTGAACCAAGGCACAGCCACCTATCAGCACTGACAGTTTATCTGCTACTTTTTTAAATATTAGAAAATCATTTGATATGGGAAATGGGACATAATCTAAGCATAGGTTTGGGTGAGTGGAGCTCTATGAGGAGGACAGTTGTGGACAGTATTTTTGTCTTTTACTTCCTTTTGATTTTTGTAAGTGATGTACTCCAAACCATAATTTACACTAATTATTAGTTACTGCAACACCTGTATAGATGTTTATTACAAGATTGTACTTAACTAATTTTATTTCACAAAGTCCTTATAAAGTAGAAATTGCAATTTTGTTTATTTTACATATGAGCAAATTGAAACTCAGAGAGTTTAATCTTCTTACAAAAACCACACAGATAAGAATCAAGGCCCTAAACCAAGACTTTTGGCTCATAATAAAATATTTTTTTCCCTACATTGTATTTTCTTTAATTACTTTTTTTTATCTGACTTTGAATCTTTTAAAAGTAAACAGCTAAGTTACAACTGCAAATGCCTCCATTTTCGCCATCAGGGATAAAAACCAAACTTATGGAAACTTCCTAAACTAAGTATATGTCATACTCAGGATTTCATCATAATTGTTTCAATTTATGAACACAACTTCAAATACACAAAAGTTGTCTAAATTGCCAAAGAAAAAAAGACTAGACAAATTCTATCCAACCAAAGAAAGGAAAGCCTATCCCCATCCACCCATGAGAATACACACACACACACACACACACACACACACACACAAAGGCCATTCATTAGCACAGTCTGGATTACATGCTTAAGAAAAGAAGACTTTCAGATTGTGAGTCAACCACTGAACCGGCCATGGAAGGAAGGGGACTAAATAATTTCATACCGATTCTTCATCATAAGTACTTTGCCCTGACTTCAAGAAAATGAATGATTTGGGCCCTAACGAAAGAATGCCTTAGGTTGGACAGCCAAGCAATCAATATTTATTGATCGACTGACTGTTACAATCATGGAATCTCAGAGTTAAGCAGAATGCCAGAGGTTAGAGAGCCCAATCAGGTAAGAGACATTACAGAAGGTATGGCAGGAAATACAAAGCAACATCAAGCACAGTCCTGGTTCTGAGGAAATTTTTATTGAAGGAACATACAAATACATACATGCAAAAGATTACAAACAGTGGGAGGAAGAGAGAAGGGCCAAGTCGGTAAAAACCATGAGAGCTTCAAAGAGTGAGCGGAAACTGTGATGAGGACAGCAGGCTGAGCACTCACTGATGAACGGAACCTAACCTAGGTCTTAAGGGAAGAGTTGGCTTGAGATCTCCAGAAATGAGGCACACTATGGGAGAAGAGGCAACTCCGTGATGCACATATGAGGTGAGATCAGGAGAGAGTGAGCAGATTCCCCTGCCTAAAACAGAGATTTCCATATTCCCATTCAGCAACACCATGGAGTATATTCTCTACTTTCTCTACTTAGCTTAAGTCTTCATGTAGGAAAAACCAATGTGATAATTATAAACACAATAACAAAACCGTCTGGAACATCCTAAATTAGAAATACACAAACAAAAGAAAATCATAAGGAAGAGAAAATGCATTTATAGTGCTGTACTGCAAAAATCTGCATGTAAGTGTACCCAAGCAGTCTAAACCCATGTTGTTCAAAGGTAAACTGTAGTTAACATTTTTTTTTTAATATAGAACATTACCTTTTTACAAACATTGATTACCTTTGGAGTTTATAGCAGATTTCTACATTCTAAGCACACATTTCCACATTTAAACTGTTACAACAACTGTATATTACTTCAGTAATCAGAAAAAAGTTAAAAAATTATAGATAGATAAATAGATAAAAAGAAAGAAATTAGGATCACTGCTGTGAGTTAAAAGAAGATTTGGGGAGAAAAAGTAAATGTATATTGTCTGCAAAGATGTCTTCTTTATAAAAGCCTCATGCTAGCATTTTAGAAATAGTTATGCCATCTAAGAGAAGAATGAGGACTATGCTTGATTTTACCCACTAAAAGAAAAGATAATCTGGGTATTTTTTACCTGAATAATTAAATCTCTGTGCATGCAAATTAACTGTATTAAAATATATTTAATTTATGCATTTCAAATTTTGATGAAAGGTTCATTCACAGAACCAAATGCAAAAAGGAAATAAAATCCCTTGGTTCATTGAAAAAAAAAAAAAAGAAGAGAGAGAAATACACAGAAAAATTTAGTTAGCTGTCAGAAGCCAGAGAATGCAATTAAAACAAATATTTGTTAAAACTAATTAAGTATTTGCGGATTCCTAGCTTAGAACAGCCTATTCTTAAATCTTAAATCCTGTGTGTCTTAATTCATAATTTTATTTTTTTCTTATTTTTCCTTTAAATAAATCCTTTAAAGAAACACTTTTCCCAAACCAGGGAGTAACAGAGCTCAACAAGAAAAGACTATACCATACAAGCAAAAACACTAAAATGGATCCTAGCTTTACAGTTCTAATTACATCTGGCCAAAGTTGAGCATTAATGCATTTCCATTCTTAAAGCTCATAATAAAAATGTAAAATGATGCAAACTTAAGCCATCATCATTATCCTCTTCAGACCATAATATTGGCCACTTTTGGAAACAAGAGCAGTGCTGGCTAGTGTTCATGTGCCAATGCAATAAGCTGTCTGAACAGGGACTGGATGTTAATGAGAAGATGAAGTGAATAGCAAACTCGGCTGTTCTTAAATGCCCCTGAAATTGCAATCGTGCGCCTGAAAAATTGAGAGCTACTTGGGGAGTCTTAAACACTCACTGCAAAGAGTAGAAAGTAGTCAAAATGTTTCCAGGTGATGGATAAACTCACTAAGAGTTTGATCCACTAACAAGGAAATGAAGTAAAATGCCCAAGGAGTTAATTGAGTCTTGAAAAAGTAAATGTGAGAAAGGACAAAATTACAAAGTCCAGCCACCCTGTTTCCAGCTTTACAGGAACTATGTTAACAGTTTAAGAACGGGCACAGCGATTATGCAGTCCTTGGGTTAATAACAGATGGATTTCTAAATTGAATATAATTCTCTTTTAATATTATTTGTGGTTGGCCAGCTTCAAAATTTTATGCTTTCTTATAATTAGAAATTTCTAAAAATGTTTTCATAAATACTTTTGTAAATACTAAGTGGCACTGATTTCGGGATTGATATAGGCATAATAAAATGCTAATGTTTATGGGCGCCTGGGTGGCTCAGTGGGTTAAGCCGCTGCCTTCGGCTCAGGTCATGATCTCAGGGTCCTGGGATCGAGTCCCGCATCGGGCTCTCTGCTCAGCAGGGAGCCTGCTTCCTCCTCTCTCTCTCTGCCTCTCTGCCTACTTGTAATCTCTCTCTGTCAAATAAATAAATAAAATCTTTAAAAAAAAAATGCTAATGTTTAGTACACAGAAAGACATTGCATTAATAACTAATGTAGAGAGATAATTGCAGAGATAAGGAAATCACCTTCTACCAAACTGCGTTCTACCAGTAATAATACCGAAGCCCAGAGCAGTGACAAGACATATCCAATATTACACTGAAGACCTAGGATTAAAACTTAATACCCTCATTCCCAATCCAGTGGTTTATTTCCATTCAGATTATGAAAATTACAATTTAAAACAAATCAAAGATTTTGGGATGAGATTATTCAAGTATCTCTAATTCTACTACATTCTAATTGTGAAATGCAGAGAAGATATATAAATTGTATAGATGTCCTTTTAATTTATACTACACTTCACATTAATAATGGCAATGCACTCACCAAAAAGAATAAATGACAATGCAAAAAATAAGCAAAATATAGTAAATACCAAAACCAAATTCCTTGTAATAAAAACATAGCTGCATCAGCTAAATTTGCAGAATCTTTCTTTATTTTGAAGAATCTGAAAATTCATAAGAAATTAATAAAAATGAAGCCAAGCTTTTTTATAGTTTCATTTCAAATTTTGGGGGTGTCGTCCCAATTCATGTGATAGAGAACTTTTTAAATATGTCTTCTATGAAAAGGACAGTAAATCTTGCTTTTTAAAATAGGTCACAAGTCTTAAAGCACTTAATCAAAAAGCAATATGGTGTTTCCTAACAGAATTAAAAAAAAAAGATTATTTGCTTCTCTTTCGTTCCTTTGTCTTATAAGTGCAGTGTGATGTATTAGTTTAATTAAAGTCTACCAAATTATCATAAGGATTTTATGTGCTGCAAATAATTGGCTTTTTGTTCTCTGCTCACTTTTTGTTAATGGAAGCAGAGCACTTTTTTTTTTTTTTTTTAATGATACTTAGTATAAGATACCAAAAAACTACAGAGAGGGAAGGCAAATGAGGTGCCTAATGAAGTGACCTTTGTCATCTTGGACATGAAATAAAATTAAATCTGCACTAATGCAATGAAAATAAGTCAATGTTTCCAAAGAGTTAAGAGGATAGGTGGTATTATGGCTTGGAGCCAAACCATACCAAGAGTCCTACATATATAAAAATGACAATCCCATTTATATGAAAAGCTGATAGGCCCTTAAAATGAAGTAAAATGTATTAAATAGATCATGTTATAAGATTTTTTTTTTTTTTTAGTGTAAAGCATAATGAATCAATCTTTCTTATGGAACAGATTTAGGTGATAATCCAGATAAAGCATACTACCAAGTGTCTCTTATAAGAGACAAATTAAGGACACAGTGAACAGAGAATTAATGAATGTATCATAGTAAATGGAAGTTGTTTCAGGAAATAACAGTATTAACATAACCTCTCTTGCCAAAAAGTGAGTTGGAACATACTATAATTAAAATACACATTCATTTACAAGACATAACGACCTCTGACATAACATTAAAAAACAAAAACAACAACAACAACAAAAAATACCTGTGAACATGAAATCAGTTAACTGAGTAACTGTGGAATCTAAAAGATGGAAATTACCAGTGATTTTCTTACAGTATAATTCCTAAAATATATTACAGGATATGTATAAGACATAAGTGATAATGAGCAGTGTTTCTTTTGTTAATAATAATTTTTAAAATGCAATCATTATTCATTTATGACTGTCCTAAAAGGGACATAATCTATATATTATAGACTTCTGGAAAATTTGAGCTCAAATTACTGAAATTTTTTTTTTTAAGTTTCTGCTTCTATTTTGGCCTCATCATATGTTAAAAGTTTTTAATTACTAATAATAACATTCTATTGCATGTTTATGAGATCTCGGGCTAGCTTACATGGTCCCTAGGAAGTAGGTATCATTATCAATCCCATTTAACAATGAAGGGGCTCAGGAACTGAAAAATTAACTTGTTCCAAATTACAGATCTAAAAAAAATGGCAGCATTGAAATTTTAAGCTGAGAAGTCTCACCCTGGTATCTGTGCTCTTAACTAGACTCCCTTCTACTGACTCTCCAATTAGTGATAACATTGTTTTTAAAAGCAGGCTTTGTCAAACTTGCTTTACCTTCTTAAATATATCCAGTAGCATTTTTTAGGTAGAGAGTATGATCCCATTTTTAATACACCCATAAAAATTTCAGTTTCTTATCTTAGGTTTATTAAAACTCTTGCTTGGGACACCTGGTTGGCTCCCTCATTAAGAGTCTGCCTTTGGCTCAGGTCATGATCGCAGGGTCTTGAGTTGGAGCCCACATCGGGGAAGCCTGCTTCTCCCTCTTCCACTCCCACTCTCTGTCAAATAAATAAACAAAATCTTAAAAAAAAAAAAAAAAAAACCACCACCACCACCAACAACAAAAAAACTCTTGCTTGCCCCTTTTATCACACACACACACACTCTCACCAAAATAATAATTACATTATCATACTCCTGAAGAACATCCAATATGTGTTAGCAAAGCTATACTCAGATGGTGTTAAAACTATGTTTTCCTATTTTCTTAAAGGCAGTTCTTATGAAATCTCATTGATCATAAAATCATCATTAGGTCACAAAAATGACAGACTTCCCAACCCATGATACACTTTATGAAGAGAGTTCTCTCATTGGTTCTCTCTAAAGAAACACTCCTATAAAGTGCTTCCTCTGTGAGAGCACATGTATGTTTTGAACAGATACACTTGATTTACTCCATTTGTTTTAAGCCAAAGAGTGAAAGGGAATCTTTGACAAAACTGTCATCTTTAAAACACGGTGATATTTCATTTTCCCCTCTACACTATTTAGATTGCCTGGAACTGAAATGCTTCCAGCAGCTCCTATGTCCAATTTTTCAAAGCTGTCACTTCCTAGCAAATCGGCTTACGCAAAATACTTATGTTGTCAGAAAACAGAACAAACATATATTATAAAATACATTCTATTCTTTTTTGCAGGTCAGTCTTATTCAAGAATGGGAACTTGGAAGAATGTGTGGAAATAAATTAAAAGATGACTATGACAGATTGGCTTAAGTCAATGAATCTAGTACAGTTCTGATTAGTTTCCAGAGATACACTTGGACTTAGCTCAGTAGAGTTTTCCACACAATAATCTTATAACCAAAATGTTATTTTCAACGCATTCACTAAAGTCCATTAAATTGAAAAAGAACAAATTCACAGGGAAATGGGACATTGAAAGATGACCACGGTTACTCGTCCTAAGTTCATGTCTGTAGCAGCTATTATAATGTACTTGTCAACATTCTCTGTCCCAAAGGCTAACAAAGAACCACTAAGCGTTACACTTGAGACCTCTAGCTTTTCTGAATTGTGAGCATCGTCATTCGCATCCTATGGTTCCTGACAAAGTGAAAGCATGGCAGAAACAAAATGCAAAATAATGATTGCAAAAATAGATTGAAAGATAACAGAACTTCAGTTATTACTAAGCAACTTCCAGAATGTGAGAAGAAATATGTTTTTAAAAGATTCAGTCATACTGACTTTAAATATAACTCAATAATCTTAACACAGAGTACACTTTCTGGGTACACACATATACACATTCTCTAAATTGTACATATTTAGATATGTATCAAAGGTGAAACATTTCTTTTATGAATGCACGATTACACAATTCTGGCTTAATCTCTCCACGTTTATGTGGTAAAAACTACCTAAGACACAATTCTTTCCATTACTTTAAAAAGCTAGTCTTGCCTCAGCAAAAGCCAGGACTGCTTATGGTGTACAATCTGAAACCCAGTTCTCTCCTGGCACTTTAACACTAGATCTGTCACCCTTTAACACCACAAAATCAATACTCTGGAATGTCATGGTTCTCTGATGGCCCACAAAGTCAAGGCATGATCAATTTCAACTTCCTTACTAGACAGAAATAGACTTAGACAAATAAAAAAAGATTTCATTCAAGTTAAATTCAATAAAACAAAGGAATAAAGGTAGAGAGAGGCAAAGTTGTTAGAATACAGTCCAATGCATTTACACTGAAATCTAGATCTATTTTTAAACCCAACTAAACTTCACACTCAGCCAAAAGTTATGTATCAGAAATTAAAACAAGCTTAGAACTTGTTCCAATCCCCAGATTAAGAAATACTTTCAATTAACTATGTGTGTGCATGTGTATCTCTGTTTCCTTCATTGCATTAGTTAATAAGCAGTAGGAAAA